>NC_142591.1:61285734-61604484 GCF_965207765.1 Zootoca vivipara
AAGCCAAGTTACAGGGAACCAGGCAGAGGGCCTTCTTGGTAGTGGCACCCACCCTGTGGAATGCCCTCCCACTAGAGGTCAAAGAGAACAACAATTACCAGACCTTTAGAAGGCATCTCAAGGCAGCCCTGTTTAGGGAAGCTTTTAATATCTGATGGATTTCTGTATTTTAGTGTTTTGTTGGAAGCCGCCCAGAGTGGCTGGGGGAACCCGGCCAGATGGGCGGGGTATAAATAATATTATTATTATTATTATTATTATTATTATTATTATTATTATTATACCACTGAGCCTAGGGTTTGCCGATCAGAAGGTCGGCGGTTTGAATCCCCACGACAGGGTGAGCTCCCATTGTTTGGTCCCTGCTCCTGCCAACCTAGCAGTTCAAAAGCACGTCAAAGTGCAAGTAGATAAATAGGTATTGCTACAGCGGGAAGGTAAACGGCGTTTCCATGTGCTGCTCTGGTTTGCCAGCACATTGAGAAAGGGAAAAAAAATATCAAGTTATACAACAGGAGCCAATTTACTTTTATTTAGGAAGTATATTCTGTTGGTATCTCCCTTATTGGCCACCACTATTCAGAACACAGGTGGCGCTGTGGGTTAAACCACAGGGCCTAGGGCTTGCCAATCAGAAGGTCGGCGGTTCAAATCCCTGAGATGGGGTGAGCTCCTGTTTCTCGGTCCCAGCTCCTGCCCACCTAGCAGTTCGAAAGCACATCAAAGTGCAAGTAGATAGATAGGTTCTGCTACAGCAGGAAGGTAAACAGCATTTCTGTGTGCTGCTCTGGTTCGCCAGAAGCGGCTTAGTCATGCTGGCCACATGACCTGGAAGCTGTACGCCAGCTTCCTCGCCCCAAAATGCGAGATGAGCGCCGCAACCCCAGAGTCGGTCACGACTGGACCTAATGGTCAGGGGTCCCTTTACCTTTATCCTAGAAGGCTGGTGTCAAAGCTTTAGCCATGTCTGCATAAGTGAAATCTCATCTGTTTCCTTGAACTTACTTATTTTTATTGGCAATTTTGTCACTGCTGCAACTGAGGAGCTCCCTCGGTGTTTTAGAGGATATGCTGCTTTTTATTATTATCTGCAATGTCTCATTGGTTTAACTGTAATGTTTTACTGCACTGTATCCTACCCTGGGATATATGAAAATGGAAGGCTAGAAATACTCAAATGGATGAATAAAACCAGCCCCTGATGACTGGGGCTGATGGGAATTGTAGTCTAGATGACACCAGTTTGGAAAGTCTGGCTGTTAAGCATGTACAGTAAAGGGAATTATATCATATTACTTTGCTACATCTATGAACTATGGCCCATTTCCTCTTCTTACTTTCCAGTTCCAAAATTTGGCCTGCACTACTACTTGGGTAACTACAGCTTGATTCCTCAGAGATTCCAGTACAATACAAATAAGTTTAAACCTTTGGTCCTCTTTCGAATTGAAACTTTACTTAAGCCTTGGCCATGTCTGGATAATGTTTTTCTTCCTTCTTCTGTTTTTGTTTCTTCGACTCTCCCGCCCCCACCCACCCCGACTAGTCTGTTTCATGCACTTTGGTGCATTGGCTAAGAAACCATGAGAGAGGCAGTTCTCACTGTATTCCTGGTTCAGCCCCAAGCCACAAGCTGATGAAAACCTCACAGGAAAGGCTAGTCTAGCAAAAAAAAAAAGGGGGGGGAGGGGAGGAAAAAACCTAGGCCTAATTGTGTGAAGTGTTTTCTTTCATTTGTCATTTCCAGGAAGAAGTGGGAGTGGAGAGGCTGCTCTCTGGGCAGTGTGAGGTTCATCTACAGCGCTGCTGTGGCTCACATCTGGCTACTGCTGTGAACTAAGCTCAAGGGTCAGATAACCCCAAGAGTAGATGAAGGCGTTTTGCTGGAGATAAATCCCTGCTGAATTTGACAAGCGAAAAGCTGAGTCTTTTGAGCCCCTTTATATGTTCCTCCTGGACACGTTTATTGCTCACAGGTGTAGTGGTGTTCTTATGTGAGCTAGAAGCTAATGAAATCCAGCTGCAGCTACTACTCTGATCAAGACAGGGCCCATATCATATATTGGCTGCAATCTCAGAGGGTCATCATAGGTACATGGGCGGGCTCTTGACGTCTGACTCAGAAGAGGGAGACAATGGTTTGTGGTGGCCTGTACCAGTCAGGGGGTAAGAATCAGAAGCAGGAGAAGATTTGGAACAGGAGGGTGGAGCACAGGATGGGTTGGAAGAAGAGGCAGGTCAGGCAAATGAAGGACCAGGTGCTTCCCCACCCATTCCTGCACCCAGTAACGTCTTAAGGATATCCAGCGCCGTGGTTCAAGAATCCTCTGGCGCCCCCCCCCATGGTGGCAGTAGCACACAGCTGAGGGGCGGAGATGGAGGATGGCGGAGCCTGGATGGTGTGCACCACCTTGCAGGGGGCTGGCTTGGGTGCAGAGCCCACCTCTGGCAGAGGGGGCTGCTCGGCCTCCCGCCCTGAACTGCCCCCTCATTGGCGCCTCCCTCCAGCGGCCACTCCGGGACGTGGTGGTGGCGCGCGGCCATTGAGCTTCCTCCATGAGAGCCAGTGTGGTGTAGTGGTTAAGAGCGGTAGACTCGTAATCTGGGGAACCGGGTTCGCGTCTCCGCTCCTCCACATGCAGCTGCTGGGTGACCTTGGGCTAGTCACACTTCTCTGAAGTCTCTCAGCCCCACCCATCTGACAGGGTGTCTGTTGTAGGGGAGGAGGGGAAAGGAGATTGTTAGCCGCTTTGAGACTCCTTCGGGTAGTGATAAAGCGGGATATCAAATCCAAACTCCTCCTCCTCCTCCTCCTCCTCCTCCTCCTCCTCCTCCTCCTCCTCCTCCTCCTCCTCCTCTCCTTCTTCTTCTTCTTCTTCTTCCATGAAGCAGAATCAGTGAGACTCCTGCCTAGAGTGGCAGCAGGCGTGTGGTGCCACTCTAGGCAGGAGTCTCACTGATTCTGCTTCATGGAGGAAGCTCAATGGCTGCGTGCTACTGCTGCCGTGGGGGTGGGGGGGCGCCGGCAGCAGCTGCTCCCATTTGGCGCCCCTTCCGCGCCCCTGGTGGCCAGGTGCCCTGGCGCCTTGCGCCACCCAGCCCTGGCCCTGCCTGCACCACTGTCCCCTAGAACCAGGAGGGAATTGTAAAGGGAGGAGCAGAGGAAGTTTCTGTGCAGATGCAGTATTGGCTGCTTGTACGCAGCCCATCGGGGAAAGGTACATACAAACTGGTGGGAAGGGGAGTGGTCCCTGTTGCTGCAACTGCTCCACAGAGCGTCGACCTAGGAGTAGCTGGCTAGACATTAGAATGGTGTGCACTGATATGCAGAGCTGTAGAAGCAACTATAAGTGTTACCTTTGATAAGAAATGCTTAACTCTCTGCCATATGCATTCCTTTGGCTGGGAAGTGCGCAGGACAGATATGTAGAATCATAACTGGAAGTAAATGGGATTTTAAACAAGGGTTAAAATGACTCCAGCTATGATATGTGCACTTGTATGAGTGACCTTTTGCATTACACATGTCTTCCATGCGTCTGGGGTGCACATGAGCCCAATGGGCTTGCGTAGAAGCTGTGTGAGCCAAGTGTTCAGTCTTCAAATTATTATTATTTGTATTCAAATGCTTTATAGCAAGGTGGGCAGGAAGAAGATTGGGATTTACTGGTAAATGGGCGATGATTACGTAAATGCCTATCCCACCATACTTTCCAAAGGAGCCCAGGGTGGCAAACACCAATGTGGTCATGGAACTCAATGAAATGAAATAGATTCGCTCAGATTTCTGTCTGGATTATTCATAGAACCATAGAATTGTAGAGTTGGAAGGGACCACAAGCGTCATCTTGTCGAACCCCCTGCAGTGCAGGATTCTTTCACCCAGGGTAGAGCTCAAACCCACAACCCTGCAGGGCCGGCTCTAGGTAGACCCCCGGTGGCGTGGTACGCCAGGGCGCCGGGCCAGTAGGCCGGGCGCCACGCGGCAAAGCCACGCGGAAACCATGCTGCGCCCTGCGAGGGCGGGGGCGCCGGAGCGATCTCCGCCCCTCAGCACCAGGGCGCGCGACCTGCTCGAGACTGCCCTGCAACCCTGAGATTAAGTCTAATGCTCTACTATTCAATGGTGGCAACATAATGACTCCCTCTAACCACCAAAAAACATGAAGAAATATGGCAGGCATGACAAGGTGGTGGAGTGGATTTTTGTGCTGTGAGTTCTGTTCTGGTACTCAGAGCAAATTCCTTCACAGGGCTTCATATTCTTTAAATCTCAGTGTTATGTTTTTGCACCTAGACTCCAGTTAGTGGATCTCGGGTACGAAGAAGAAGAAGAAGAAGAAGAAGAAGAAGAAGAAGAAGAAGAAGAAGAAGAAGAAGAAGAAGAAGAAGAAGAAGAATGTGGTCTTGCTATCCTGAAGTCTGCCCACCGTTGCTTTATAGAGTACATTAAAAAGATAATGAATCTTGCCTGCAGGCTTACAGTCTAAAAAGCAAAAATAAATGAAAGAAGGGGAAAGGGGAGTGGAGGAGAGAGAGGCTGACAACATAAAAAAATGGGAAAAAATCCACGATGATAAAACAAGAAAAATCAATCAGGGAATGCAATTCTGAACAGGTGCATTTTCAACTCTCTTTTAAAATACACAAACATAAAGGCTAGTTTGGGAAGAGAATCAATGTCCAGAGGAAAGAAGGCTAGTTGTGGCTGGTGGGACGCAACAAAATCAAAGAGAAAGAGAAAAGGAACTGTCTTAAACATCCTGGGAATCTTATTTCAGCTGTCATAAATAAGGACTATGAAGTGGGAAACTGCAGACTGCTGTTTATGGTTCAGCTATTGTGACCTTGGCGGGTCACAGCCCTTTCCTTTTGTCTGTCAGTGGGATGGGGTGGTAACATGATCGCGTACTCTTTGTATGAGAAGGGTGCAAATGCATATTACCAAGAGAAACCTGTGCATACATACACGTGAGACTGTGTATGCATGCGTGTATATGCACACAAAAAAAATCTCAGTCATTTTGTCACCCAGGACATGAAATCCATTTCCAAAGAGGCTTTATCCCTTGAATGCTGGAGCTTAAAATGTAGAGTTTACTGTCTCCTTGTTCTGCTATATTGGAATTTTAAATGGGGGGAACTGATAAAGGTATAATTAAAATCTTGCAAGTTAAGTACATCTTATGAATTATTAAAACGAAGCACCGCCAAAGAATACCACACACACACACACACACACACACACACACACACACACACACACGTCTCCTTGGATTTTGACAAGAATACCCTGCGCAAGGTCACACTGGCACTGAAAGGGTCTATCTGCATGCTGCAGATAGCATCCTGCAACTTACTGGGGCAGCTTTAAAGTTCATGGGAGTGTGAGAGGGAAGGAAGAAACTGTTGCCTTGGGGTTTCCGTGAATGTCTGCTAATGCATTTTTCAAAGAGTTTCTTTTGAGGGGGGGTGATGGGTTTCCCTTATGTGCTTTCAATACAAGACCCTGCATTTTGATCAAATGCACAGAGTGGCCACTTGCCACAGGATAAAGGCAAGAGAGTGCTGACACCTGAGCATATTCATTAACCTTTATGATTGCCTCCAAATCACCCTCCTGCAAAGATGACTTGTTTACTGCTCATTATGGAAAGCATGTTACACAGGAATGTGCCTCATCAAAGTTCCACCAGGTCCAATGCTTATTTTCTTGAGGACCATCATGTTCCCTTTATTTCATCTGAGGGGGACTCACTGGGAGATTTTCTAGGGGGACAGAAGGCCAGGAGAACAGCATCCTCAGCTTTTACGGCCTGCTTATAGCTGAACGCTTCATTAGGAAGAGCAGTATCACTTGCTGCCGGACTGTCAGGCAGCGCTCCCAAATTGGGCAGTTGGCAAGTGGAGCTCGTAGTTTCGTCAGCTTGGTTGCCAATATAATTATCGGGAATGGAGAATGCCTACTGAGAGATGAGATGACTGAAGAGGGCAGAGTCATTCCTTCAGCAAATAAGAGAATGGAGAGAGAAGAAGAATGAACGGGACAGAGGATATTTTAAAGAGGGGCAAGCATATTGTGTGAGCACAATTTTTTTTCTCTCCTAAAGAGTGTGTTTGCTTCAAATCCTTTCAACCACAAAAGTGCTGAATGATGGGAACATGGAGTTCAGCTAAGAGGTTAGAGCTGAGCCCATTGTGCTAAGGAAGCCTGCCTTTCCATCAAAGAGGCTACCAGAGCAAAAACAGCATCCCCACCACTATAATCATAGCTGTCAAGTTTTTCCTTTTCTCACGAGGAAGCCTATTCAGCATAAGGGAAAATCCCTTTAAAAAAGGGATAACTTGGCAGCTATGACTATAATCCTGTGTGATAGGCCAGGCGAGAGGCTAGGATATGTGATCTGATATTGTTTGCCACATATTGAGTGAATCACAATAGGCGGCAGCCAGTGTGATGGGGCATTGCTGTTCTCCCAACACCGGCATTGCTGCAGTTTATCTGGCTAGGGTTGAAACAGGATGTTGATAAGGCCAGGACTGTGTGAACACACTCATGGCACCAATCTCTTGCTGATGTGTCCATGTAGCCAACCTCATTGCTGCCCTGCCTCAGTCCTGTTCCTGTAAGCTGTAGTGACACCAGTATTGGGGAAATCTCTTGCACCTTGCCATCATGGCCACTACTGGTTGACCTCTCACAGACTAGCCCACCACACAGGATCGCAGCATTGTAGAATTAGAAAGCAACCCTGAAGTCCAAACCCCTGCAATGCAGGATTCTCAACTACCCTCTGGAGCAGCAGAAAACATGTTGCATCTTTCATGTGACAGCCTTTTAGGTATTTGAAGATGGCCATCACATCTCCTCTCAGTCTCCTCTTCTCAGTACACCCAGCTCACCCAACTGTTCCTCACAGGGCTTGGTTTCCAGACCCTTGATCATCTTGGTCGCCCTCCTCTAAACATGCTCCAGCTTGTCAATATCCTCCTTAAATTGTGGTGCCCAGAACTGGACACAGCAGCCCAGGTGTGGTCTGACCAAGGTACTATTGCTTCGCTTGATTGGGACAGTAGATTCTTTCACTGAAAAGGTTATTTGCCTCGCTTTCCACTGTGGTGAGATTCTGTAACCTATACAAGTTATGTTGTCATGTTTTTTTTCTGCTCCATTCATTTCAGTGCAAAGGAAATGCAATGCAAATTGTGTGGGGTGTGTGTGTGTGTGTGTGTGTGTGTGTGTGAGAGAGAGAGAGAGAGAGAGAGAGAGAGAGAGAGAGAGAGAGAGAGAGAGAATCAATTATGTATTATTTTATGGACTGAAAGCAACCAAAGCAGATACCAGTTGTATTTACTGTATTGATTTCTGTTCCAAATCTGCTTCAGAGCACGCTGGCCGAGCAGAGCAGCAGCGTCAACCCGTACAGACCGTGCATGTGCGGACATGCGCAGTCTGTCCCACAGCGCGTATGCGCCGTGACATCACGACGCATACGCGCTGTGGAATAACACCCCCCCAGGGGGTGCCACCCCGAGCAGCCAAGTGGGACCGTTTGCCACTGCTCTGATACTGCTGCCTACAGCAGAGTTGGGCTATGGCAGATAGCAGTAGAGATGGGCAGAAACACAGTTCCTATGGTCTGGGACTCCCTTAGTCCAGTCCTGAAAAACAATTAGTAAGGTAGCTGTAGACGCCGCCATCTTTCTTCCTCTAGAATGCTGCCATGCCCGCATGTAGTGTTTGTTATGGGTAGTGCCTAGAGACTAGTGATAATGTAGCTGGCAGTGGCCATAGCTGCCTCCCTTGGCACTTGTTTAAAAAATGAAATAAAAGGGTGCTGGAATTGACCTGTGGTTGGCATTTGCCCAGCTTTGTAGTATGCTGATGCTGTGCATGAAAACCAATAGAATTATCGAGCATTTCAGAGGGAGTGTGTGAGACAGCTATTACAAGAACAGTTTGTGTCAGACACTCTAGATAAAGTGGTAGGGCAAGTAGTAGGATTTTCAGATATATAAAATACTAGCAGCCTCATGCCCAGCATTCCCTGGAAGCTCTAAAAAACTTCTGAAATCAGTGGTAAAAATCAGTATCGTTTTGAAAGTTTCAGTCCACCATCTTGATTCAAAATGGTGTTCGATTGTTTCTAAGCATAGGCAAAAGCCTGCTCATTGAATTCGGGAACCATCACACCAAATTTGATTGCAATAGATTAAACAGTGTCCAAATGCATAGAGAACAAATAGCTTACTGAAATAAATAGTACATGTACCTCCCATGTATGAAACTGATTTTTTATAACATCTTTTTAGAGTTTATATGTGTATCCTGACAAATCGCAGCAGAACATCAGCAAACGGGAACAAACAGTTTTATGTGTCTGCTTGAGCTCTCCATCACACTTTGCTGATCTTTGGCCACAGTGACATGTTTCCACCCCCACACCTTCCATTTTACAAGAGCAGCTGATGAAATGCATCTCGGCCAGTATGTGGGTGTGCTGTAAATTGCTGCTGGATCAATGATGAAGGTGAGTGAGGGATTGTGATTCATGTCTGTACCTGAGTCACCCCCTCTCTCCTGAGGGCTCCTTCTGTCCTCAGAAGCTTAATTACTGCATGTTGTCAGGACTCTGCCTCGATCTAGCCATAAAAGTCCGGATCATTATTTTTTTGCAAAAAAAACCAAGGCATTAACAGCAGCACAATCCTATGCATGCCTTCTCAGAAGTAAACCCTGCTGAGTTCAACAGGACTTACTCCTAAGTAAGTATTACACAGAAGTCCAGACTAACAGTGCAGTCCAAACCTTGACTAATCAGTTGTAGGCTTTATTGAATTCAATGTGACTTACTCCCAGGTAAATGGGGCGAGGATTGCAGCCTCAAGACAAGGTTCCAAACCTCTTACTGGACTGCACCAATCCAGACTGCAGGATCAGATGATTGAATACTTAACCTGCCCCTCCTTTAAAAAAGCAAAAGCATTCCTACATATAGAAAAGCAGTATATTAAGCAGTTTCTCAGGGATGAGGGTGCTTTCTTGTGTATTCCACAGCCTTCTCTGTTGCTGATTATTTCTAGTTATAGCTATACACCATTATTTAGTTTGGGGCTGGATGCATTTCGGTTACTGCTAGTTTATTAGTCGGTGATAACTTTGCTTATATTATGTTGTATTTTAGTATTTTATGATAGGCACCACCTTGAGAGAGTCTTTACTCTTAAAGGCAGGCTATAAAATATTTAAATCAGGAATGGAACACCCTTTAGCCTCTGGATGTTTTTGGACTCCAGCTCCCATTATCTCCTGCCAGCATGATAGATGGTGAGGTCAGCAGCAGACATCATGGTGGGGCTGCACTGCCTTTCTGATCTCCTTCTGTTCAAGGAGCTGCATATTAAGATGAAGAATTGGAGGAGGTGTGGTTGGTGTGGTGCAAATGTGCTAGCCGAGACAATCCAGTGATTCTGCCAGTGTGCTTGCACCATGCTGACCTCACCCCTCCAGCTTACCCCTTCCACTCTCTGACCCAGTATGCAGCAGCGCCTCTGATGGAGAGAGGTCCGGTAAGCCCTGCAGCCCCATCATGCTGTCTGCTGCTGAGTGAGGGATGATGGGAATCAAAGTCCAGGAATGTCTGGAGAACCAAAGATTCTCCATTATTTTTAAATAAATAAAGCAGCGTTAGAACCTTCCACCTTTATGTCTAGGGTTTGCGTGTGTGTGTGCACGTGTGTGTGTGTGCACGCGCCTAAGGGTTTTATTTTGCAGGGAGTACAGAGGGAAAAATCAGTTGTGTGAGCTTCTACCTGCAAAGAACGGCCCCTTTATCTGCTTGTTGTGAGGAAGAGGCCTACAGTACGGTTGGTATGTGAGGCTTCACAGGACAGTTGGTGCTCGCTGATTCTTTTTTCAGGTTTCAAATCAGAAGGGAACACTTCTTGTCTGAAAACTCTGGTTTAAAACATGAGTGGCAAGTACTAAAAAATAAATAAAAATTTAAATTTCCCACAACCTTCTGTTAGAAGGCACCCAGAGTGGCTGGGGAAACCCAGCCAGATGGGTGGGGTATGAATGAATAAATTTATTATTATTATTATTATTATTATTATTATTATTATTATTATTATTACTACAATGTGCTGCAAAGTGCTAGGTCAGCAGGACGGGCACTTCTTTCTTGAGTATGCCATAGGAAGAACTCCTTCAGGAGGGCTGGATGGGCAAAGAGACATGTGCCATCAGAATGGGCTAAGCAAAGACATTTAATTAAAAGGAGAATCCCCCCCCAAAAAAATCATGAACCAGCTCAGTGGTTCAAGGCAGCTCAGTGGTCTTTATCTTTTAAACGAGGTGCTGGCACAGTACTGATACATTGTATAATGCCTCACCCTTCCTCTCTTCCTGTGCCCTTCCTCTATTGAATATGTGATGAACTTTTAATTAAAAAGCTGATAATAAAAAACATAATAAAAATAAAAGTTTAATCATTTTATAGATACCTTTTCCCCAGCATACTTCAGGGCTGAATTGAGTCCATTACATTCCATCCCATTAAAAGCTTGCCTCCTCTTCATGCTCCTCTACCACAGTAGCCAGAGGCCTCTCAAAAGGTGCTGGTACTCTGTACTGTCAAGCAGAGCAAGGACTGGAGTCCAAGGCTGGAAAAAATTGTTGGATCCATCTCCCAGCATCTACCTTCTACTGTGCTTCTTTATGCCTGGCTACAGGAAGGCTGGATCCATGCAAGGCAGGATGCAACAGTGTCTAATTAACTCAAGGACCCAACAAGAACAGGTGCAACACAGCAGGAGGAGGGAGGGACAGTGACACACACATGTGTGAAACAAGCTGCACTCCAACCATAAAAAGCAGCAGAAATCAAAAAATCTCTACTGCACTTCCAAAAGATGTTCTGAATTTGGCAAGCGTCCAGGAAACAGGCAACATCAAAACCACTTTTCTACATTCCGTTGTCTCCCGAATCCAAGTCGTAAATTGCAGAATCAAATGGGATATCTTCTTGGAGATTGCAGTGTTGCAAAGGTGAATGTAAATCTCACCTTCACATGTGATGTGATCAGCCCCCTGGGGAAGATTTTTTGGTGGAACCTTCTAGAAAACTTGGCTGGCTTTGTATGGGATAAATAGCTAGAGAATAAAGTTGTACAGGCATATTTAACACCCTTTAAAACCAGAGATGTGGCTCTCCAGAGGTTGTTGGTGAAGTGGTAGAGCTCAGGGGTAGACTTTGGTAATATGGTGCTCTGAGCGAGGACAAAAATTGGCACCCCTCCCTAAATATATCATCATCATCATCATCATCATCATCATCATCATCATGCCCTCCCCCAGCTTAGGGTCTGTGCAGGGAAACCTCCTGTACCTCCCTAAATCTGGTGCTGGGTAGAGCCTCTGATTTGCATACAGAAGGTGCCAGGTTCAACTCCCAACATCTCCAGATAGGGCCAGGAGAAAACCATGCCTGGAATCCTGCAACATCTGGAGGGCCACCCCTCTTATAAACACTGGGTTGTGACCAATGGTGGCTTCACACAATCTTCTACTGCAGCCATATGCACCATCTCCCATCTGTTTCAGAGGTTTCCCCAAGTTCAGGAGGTCCTTTTTGGGAGGCATACTAAGCTACAGTGGCTAGGGGAGATAATAAAAAAACCAGATGCCCCACTTGTAGCAAACACTAGTACTTTCTTCTAGGGCAGATGTGAGGAATATTTGGTTCGCCATGTGTTGCTGCATTACAGCTCTCACAATCACTGGCTATTGGCCATCCTTCTTAATGCTGTTGGGAGTTGTAGTTCAGAAACCTCTGGAGGCCAAAGATCCCCTAATCCTGCTCTGGTGAAACACCACTAATGGACACAACACCATGTTAGAGAATATTTTTTATGAGGCATTGAAATCAAAGCATCAAGTCATAACTTGAACTATGTGGGAATCAGATCCATCCATGGACAGTCATGTCTGGAAGAATATGTGATCAAAGATGAGTAGAAAATGTTATGGCAGGGTGGGGAGTATTGATAAAAGCAAACAAATTCAGAACTTATGGGGAATCTTTGCACAGCCACCAATTGTCACCTGTTATGATCTCATAAGTGATAATTCCTGGGGAACCAGAAAAAGAACTGTGAGAGTTTACATCACCCAAAATAGGTTGCCACTATTCCTTAGATTTTGCCTGTTTGTTTATGCATTAGAAAAGAGACACCATACTTTGTATGGTGTCTCATCATCATAATCTTTCCCCCACTGAAACGCTGCTTCCGTTTCTTGAAATTATGTTCTCTCTCTTTGATATATCTTGTGAACTACATAAACTATGAAACATCTGGATTAGATAAACTAAAACCTTTTCTGGGGTAAATATTTGCATATTCAGTGTTTGGTAACCTTTAACTAAGATGTAACACTTTCTCCACTTTTTCTTTCCATATACAAATTGCCCCATCTGTTTTGCATTTAACTCACATATCCAAAACTCAAGTGCTCATTGTACTAAATCTTCCGAAATGATTTGAAAACAACATCCATTCTTTCATCTTCCATTTAGAAGAATTTAAAAACATATAGTGTGCAGTGAAATCCTATGAATGTTTACTGAGAGGTAATTCCACTGTGTTCAGTGGAGTTACTCTATATCCAGTGGATTTAGGATTGTAGAGTAACCTGATGGAACAGACTAATCATCCATATATAATGCATTTAAGAGAAATAGCTATGGTCCTGGAGGCTAGCTCAGCGGTGTGGTCTGGCTGGTGAAGTTGATTACTTTATGCAGGCTCCCAAACTTCATCAGAAGCAAAGTTTGTTAACCTTCAACTCAGTTTGTAGTGAGATTCTGCATAAACAATGAAGGCAACAAACCATCTTGCTCAGGATTTCACACATAGGCCAGCAAGATGCCTCCAGGGAGTCCATGGGCATGGCAGAAAGGCATGGTTCTTTCCCATTCTAGGTCCCTAACATTCAATATGCAGAAATATATATGGAGATTCCATTTTAGTTATCATGGCTTGATAGCCTTCGAAACATCTATGATCCAGGAAATTATCCAGCCTGGAAGTGGGGAACCTATGGCCTTCAGATGTTCTTAGATTCCAACTCCGGTCAGCCCCAATCATCAGGGATGGCAGGAGTTGTGTTGCAAACACACCTGGAGGGCCACACCACCCCTGAAAGTCTAACCCTTTTCAGAGTCATCTAAGTAGTGGCTATGTCCTGCGGCTGTGAGTTCCATGTGTTAAATACTTTGCATCTTGATCCTCTGTTCTTTAGACTTTAGTCCATCCCACTGAGTTCAGTGTACTTACTCCTAATAAAATATGCATTAAAAAATGAAGCCTTACTAGGTATTTTACTTTTGTTGTTGCTAAATACATATACATATATATTTGTTTCTTCAGGACATCGAAACCTAATACAGAGGCAATGAGGACAACAGTGAGACTAGAAGCAATGAGGGCAGCAAGACACTGGAGGTGGGTGGATTCCCTCCCCTGCACAGCAACAGACATACACAACAAGAAAGTGCAAAACTGAGAGGAAGGAAGCACTTGCATTGTGATATCTTGCAGGGTGCCATTGCTTCAAACAAGTTTCTCTTCAAACACTATGAGGAAAGGTTGCAGTATTTGTACTTTTAGAGAAAAGATGAGTAATAGGTGACATGATAGAAGTATATTACATTATGCATGCCATGAAGAAAGTGGATAGAATAAAGTTTTTCTCCTTATTTCATAACCCTAGAACTCATGGGGACATCCAATGAAACTGAATGTTGGGAGATTCAATATAGATGAAAGAAAGTATTTCTTCACACAGTGCATACCTAAGCTATGAAACTCACCCACACAGGAGGCATTGATGGTCACCAACGTAGATGGTTTTATTGTTGTTGTTTCTTCAAAGTAATTTTTACAGTGGTACCTCGGGTTAAGAACTTAATTCATTCTGGAGGTCCGTTCTTAACCTGAAACTGTTCTTAAACTGAGGTGCCACTTTAGCTAATGGGGCCTCCCACTGCCGCTACGCCGCAGCCACACGATTTCTGTTCTCATCCTGAAGCAAAGTTCTTAACCCGAGGTACTATTTCTGGGTTAGCGGAGTCTGTAACCTGAAGTGTCTGTAACCTGAAGCGTCTGTAACCCGAGGTACCACTGTATTTGGTTTTACAAATTTACAGTAAAATTATAGTAATGCCATAACACATCCACAATTAGAAGATTCCTCTGAATCTCTGGATTTCCCACCTTCCCCTCCATGGGTTCTGTTGTTAACCTTTTCTACTGCATCTTTTTTTCAGTAGTCCAAGTTATATATATACATATATATATATCTCCTTTATGTCCATAGCTCTTGTTACATTACAAGTGTTATTGCAATCCTGCTAGTGTTATCAACGGCTTAGAGTGGTCTCCAATATAAATTTAAAAAATTCCCATTCCTTATTAAAGCTTTGGTCTGCCTCGTTCCTGAGCTTTCCGGTCAGTTTTGCCATTTCGGCATAATCCAACCATTTAATTGGGATGGTTTCAAATGAGAATTAGACAAATTCATGGAGGACCAACCTATCCATGGCTAACAGCCATGATGGCTACAGATGTTCTGCCAACAGTTGGAGGCAGTATGATTCTGAATGCCAGTTGCTGGAAACCACAGAAGGGGAAAGTGCTGTTGCTCTTAGGTTCTGCTTGCAGGCTTCCCATAGGAACTTTGGTGCCCACTGTGAAAACAGGATGCCACACTAGATGGGCTACTGTCCTGATCCAGCAGGTTCATCTCATGTTCTCCTCAGCCTGTGGGGCACACAGTGGAATGAGTTGGTAGTTTGCTGAGATTGTAGAATAGCCAGTCCACTTGAGCCAGAAGGTAGAGGTTATATTTTTCGGTGTCCTCCCAGCATTTAAAACTCAGTGCATGAAACAGGCACAATAAGCACTAGAGTCAACTAGAGCAGAGGTGGCCAATGAGGTGACCTGCATCATCCCAGGCCACTGCCCATGCTACCTGGGGCTGATGGGAGTTGTGGTCCAACAACACCTGAAGGGCTCAGTGTTGGAGTTACGTTGCAGCTTTCCCCGCTGCAGGGGATGAGCGATTCTAGTTTGAGCACACCTTCTCAGTGAAATAGAAGCATATGTGTGGATTTTTGTTGATCAATACCGCTAGCAAGAGATTGCCTTAGACTTCCTGGTTGCAAGAGCTACACGATGATAATTAAGGCAGTTTATTTGGCCATGGAATCTATGAATCAAAGGCTAACATAAGAACTTAGCTCCAATGCTGTATGGCAGGCTTTCCTCTTAGTAGTTTCTCCTAAATTGTCTAGTGAAGGAGATTACTGACTGTATCTCTTCCGAAGCTCTGAAAATGGTTGCCACGGCAACAGGTAAATGGTTGGTGATTACACATTTGTTTACGTTCAATAAACACACTGGCCTGAATACAATTTGTACCTGTGCAACTTCCCCTGGCTATTCTTTTATATACTGTACACATGGAATAATGGAATCATGTGACATCAACATGCAAACGTTGTCTAATGCCTCATATTGTTGTCTTCAACCTTGAATCAGCCTGATACAGGGACTAGAAAACACAGACAACCCCATACCTTCCATGTTAGATAGATAGTGCTTTTTTTCTGGGGGGGGGAGACGCAGGGGCACACATATCCCTAAACTAAATCTAAGTTTGGCCTCATTCAGGGGCAGTATTTTGATATGAGTAGGGAAATGAGAGTAACCCTAAACATTTTTTGAGGGGAAAAAGCACTGGATATAGGTCATAGATGATCGATAGATAGAAGATAGATAGATAGATAGATAGATAGATAGATAGATAGATAGATAGATAGATAGGTAGGTAGATAGACAGATAGATAGATAGAGATAGATAGCTCTCTCTGTGTGTGTGTGTGTGTGTGAGAGAGAGAGAGAGAGAGAGAGAGAGAGAGAGAGAGAGAGATGATAGCTCTGTGTGTGTGTGTGTGTGTGAGAGAGAGAGAGAGAGAGAGAGAGAGAGAGAGAGAGAGAGAGAGAGAGACTTGACATTCTGACACAATGCTTTGATTTAGCATTATTGCCAATGCTCATCAGACAAAATCAAGTGCTCATGAACAGCAATAAACAATTCTAGCCTCAACCCATATTATCTTGTGGTTTCTCAGCAGGAATTTTCTTGTATTTCAGAGAACCCCCAGGCTCAGTCTGAAAGATTCCCTGGTATTTTATTTCTGGTTATTTGTCTGAGCCAGTTGCTGCCAAAGAGGCTTCATTGTGCCAAATTATATGGTGGGGTTTGGAGTAGTTAGAAAATGAAACTGATACAGTTAAAATATTTAATCTCCGTCGTTAGAAGCGGAACCCCTTTACAATGACATGACTTGTTATTGCCCCTCTGTTGAATCATTGGGTTTTGTTTAATAAAATTTGCAATTTATTGCAATTAAACAATAAATTAAAACGTAATGCTTTTAAATACAATTGTAGCAGATAGGAGGGCAGTATTTGAATATTAGAATTGTATATTTTTAATTTATAATATGAAGTTTAACATTTGAGTTAGGCCATAATCATACGTTAAAAAAAAAAAATCCAATCTCTTACTGTGCCAAAGTTCATTGGCTGGCCTTGTTTGAACATTGTCCAATCTTGTTGAATCATTCTTTTTTGGGGGGTCTGGCATTTTCTAACAGGGTTCTGTAAAGTCCACATGGTTGGTCCCATTTAAGAAGTACTTGCTTTGTGGCTCTCTATTTGTCTTCTTCGTTCCCTGGTTCTTAACCATGAGATTAAATGAGCCAGTTGAAAGCAATTGGTGGATTTATGATCAGGGGGTCCTTGTGCAAACCTTTTTGAGAGGCCCCTGTTCGTTCACCTAAATAAGCATGACTATGCCCCCCCAAACATGACAGAGCTAAGTGCATCAGAATGAGCTAGTTAATAATGTGGCTTATCTTTTTTTTACTCTTACTTTGTTAAATTGTATTTTTGTTTGTAATTCAGAGAAAATGGTTAGGATTCATTTTGGGCTGTCTTTCTAGAGGCATAACAACAGCAGCAAACAAACAGATCATTTCTGTAAAGAATGAAAACATTTGTAAACAGTGGCTCAGCAAAGATAGTCCAGTGGGCTGAGAATAAGTGAATGAATCAAAGGTGTCGCATTCTAACAAAGTCGCTGCATCTTTCATTTTAATAGTGTGAAGAAACATACCACTTTCACAGGGATTCTGAGAGACTTGTCGGAGATGGAAAGATAGGTTAAAAACATAGTAGGAAGGATCAGAAAACGAGGTTGTATCACTGTTCCCAAGTGATGTCCCCTTACAACATTGCAAGTGATAAATGATCAACTCCAAAATTAAATCACATGAAAATGGACACTGAGACCTGACACTGATGGGATTTTGGAGAGAATTATGGGATGACGGGGAGCCTTACCCGTGTGGGCATCTGCCCCACTTCCAATGGTACTGAGCATCCACAAATGGATGCCAAGTTCTTATAGGTAAAGGGACCCCTGACCATTAAGTCCAGTCATGACTGACTCTGGGGTTGCGGTGCTCATCTCCCGTTATTGGCCGAGGGAGCCAGCGTACAGCTTCCAGGTCATGTGGCCAGCATGAGAAAGCCGCTTCTGGCAAACCAGAGCAGCACACGGAAACGCTGTTTACCTTCCCGCTGGAGCAGTACCTATTTATCTACTCGCACTTTGATGTGTTTTTGAACTGCTAGGTTGGCAGGAGCTGGGACCGAGCAACGGGAGCTCACCCCGACGCGGGGATTTGAACTGCCGACCTTCTGATCGGCAAGCCCTAGGCTCTGTGGTTTAACCCACAGCGCCACATGCATCCCGTCAAGTTCTTATAGGCACATTCAAATAAAGCCCAACACACATTGATTCAGGTCACACAGTTCCTGGGATAGGTATATGTGGTCTATGTACATGTGATTATACAACCATATGCTCTATTTGAACATTACACACAAGCATGGACATTGGTGATGTTATAAATAGGCAGGTTCTCTCTCTCTCTCTCTCTCTCTCTCTCTCTCTCTCCCTCTCCCTCTCCCTCTCCCTCTCCCTCTCCCTCTCCCTCTCCCTCTCCCTCTCTCTCTCGTGTGTGTGTTGGCAGGGTAGGTATGCTTCTGCTTCAAAGCATATGTAGGGTTATGGATCTGACCTGGAAACTACAATTAATACAGAATGCAGCAGCTAGACTGGTGACTGGGAGCAGCCGCCGAGACCACATAATGAAAGACCTGCATTGGCTCCCAGTACGTTTCCGAGCACAATTCAAAGTGTTGGTGCTGACCTTTAAAGCCCAAACGGCCTCGGTCCAGTATACCTGAAGGAGCGTCTCCACCTCCATCGCTCTGCCCGGACACTGAGGTCCAATGCCGAGGGCCTTCTGGCGGTTCCCTCGCTGCGAGAAGCCAAGTTACAGGGAACCAGGCAGAGGGCCTGCTCAGTAGTGGCACCCGCCCTGTGGAATGCCCTTCCACCAGATGTCAAAAAGAAAAACAACTACCAGACTTTTAGAGGACATCTGAAGGCAGCCCTGTTTAGGGAAGCTTTTAATCTTTAAGAAATTAGTGTATTTTAATATTTCTGTTGGAAGCTGCCCAGAGTGGCTGGGGAAACCCAGTCAGATGGGCGGGGTATAAATAATAAATTATTATTATTATTATTATTATTATTATTATTATTATTATTATTATGCATGTCTTTCAGTCCAGTCCTATGATACAGAGAATGTCCAAAATGTTATGATGGTTGATGTTCACATATGAATGTTGACAAGTTCCACAATATTCCCAAGCTCAGTGATACACTGATGAGCAGTGACAACCAGCTAAATGTGATTGACAGCATTCACTGAAAAGTGGAGGTACGGTATTCATAACATTTATTTCGAGCTGTCATCATGCAGATGTAAATCTGGAATTCACAAACTTTGCACTGATGCATCTATCTATCTATCTATCATCTAGGGTGAAATGATTTTGATCAATAAAATCATTCTTCAGTGTATCTGAAGAAGTGTGCATGCACACGAAAGCTCATACCAAAATAAAAACTTAGTTGGTCTTTAAGGTGCTACTGAAGGAATTTTTTTTATCATAATAATTAATGTTAAGGCACTGAAAACTGCCTAATTCTGAAATTGTAATATTTTACCAGGTGAATACAGATCGTGACTTCCCCCTTTTGTGGAATGCTCTCTCCAGGGAGGCTTGCCTGGTCCCTTCATTAAACAACTTTAAGTGCCCGGCAAGAGCATTCCTCTTCAACCAGGCCTTTGGCTGATTAGCGTTCTATGTCCTTTTAAAGGTGCTTGTGGTGACAGTTATGGGTTTGTTTTGTTCTTGTTTTTATTATGTATTTTGCTTTTTGCTTTTAAAAAAGTCTTTTTCTGAGATCTTTTGATGAAGGGTGGTATGCAAATTTAATGAATGAATAAATAAAATATATTATTACTGGTATTACTGGTATTTGGAAGACAGCACCTGTGTCCATTCACATCACTGTAATGGTTTTTGTGGAATGGCCATATGAAAGTTTACGTTTTAAGTGAAAGTCTGTTGCTTACTGAGAACACACGCATTACATGCAGGACAGGAGGCACTATGGGTGAGAAGTTCCTGTGACTGAGAAATTGGTCAGTTGCCTACCCTGGATGGGGTTGCTCTCCATGTGAAGGATCAGGTTCTCGGTTTGCAGGTGATTCTGGATCCAGCTCTGTCACGGGAATATCAGGTAGCCTCAGTGGCTAGATGTGCCTTTTAGCAGCTGTGACAGCTCTGGCCATTCGTGGACTAAGAGAGGCTGCCCACAGTAGTCCCTGCACTAGTTACTTTATGACTGAATTACTGCAGAGTGCTTTCCTTGTGCTTGAAGAAGTTATCATTGGGGCTGTTTTTAGCTATCAAGCAAATATGGCTTCAATCCTATGAATCTTTAAGGAAATCTTGCTGAACTCCGTGGAACTTACTTCTGAGCAGGGATTTTGTATAGGATTGTCCTGTTGGCTTCCAAGTAGACATGCTAAGGACTGACGCGAGGATCTTTAAGGATTTATTTCTCATTTTTGGTGAAGTCTTATAGGACATTTAATTGTAACCTTTCATATTATGGCTGTAAGCAGCTGAATCAATTAGATGTTATTTTTATAAGCCCCAGCCTGCAATTTTGCATCTGCAGACATAAACTGCATGCATCAAGCATTTGCTTGAAAATTCCTTACTCTCCAGTCTTTGAGACAATGAATTTACACTATTAATAACTTCAGATGCACAAAATATTAATTCATCCAGGCTTGCACACAAGGATCACCATCCGTAGACTTGCATGAAATCACCAAAGGTGAAATTTTACTTATCACATTGTTCACAATATGAAAGTATCAAATGATATTAATCAGAGTTGTGCACTCAGGGCCATATTCCCATTGGGGCAAACTTCTGAGGGCCACATGGTGGTGGGTGAGTGGAGCAATGAATGTTAATTTTACCTTTGTACAACAGAGTTGTATATATATATGTACACACACCACTCTCTAAGCTGAATCAAGACAGGAAGTATGCTTAACTCCTTTGAGGATCAGTGGCATTTCATGCTAGCTGCCACCACCCTAGATGCTGTCCCAGTGTGGGAAGGCATACATGCTTCACTTGGGTCTGCTCCTTGACTATTTAAAGAGGCCTGACTCCATCCTCTGTGTGCAGTTCCTCGTTGGAAAGAAGTATTGTCCCAGTTCAAGGCCACATTCTAGCCAGGCAAACACAAAAGGAGGGTGCAAATCAAGTCTGGTGAGGGGCGTGGCTTGGGATATAAGCTGCAGACCAGATAGTGAGGGCTAGATGGCCACATTTGGTCCTTGGGCTGGTGGTTCCCCATCTCTGGTTTCAATAAAAGGCCAATTTTGGATGTCTAGGTAGTTTCCATAGGAAGCTGTCACCTATGTCCAACAGATCTAGGAATGTGCTGCCTTGCAAAATGCAAGTGAAGCATTAAAAAGATTAGCATTCAGAGTGAGTGGTTTAGCAGAGTCATTTAATAATTGCTCTAGTGAGTGGACAAAAGTAGCTGACTGTCTTTCTACAAGTTCACTTCATAATCTGCCAAGCCAATAAGAGCTCTTGGTAAAGGACCTCACAATGTACTTAGGGCTGAGATATTGATCTAAGCATTGTCTATAAAGAAACCTGAATCCCAGATTTTTGAAAGTGGAGATTTTTATCCACCCCCCCCCCCCGAGATTGTTATTTTTTCTCTGGCCAGAAATTTAAAGAAACAGAGTTAATGGATAAAGTACTATTTCCCAGTCACAGGAATTGGATTGACTGGGACAGTGGCAATTAGGGGCAGAAGAAAGGCCTGGGCGGGGCAGGGGGGTGTCGCATGACAGAAATAATTGCACCCGCGAGCAATCAAACAGAAAGCTAAGGAGAAAGTGGAAATGTAAATGGGACCATGGAGCACGTAAAACAGACATGCTGGCTAAGCCACTCAGCTGTGACAGTACAACCAAATTAAATATATAAATATGTATGAGACTGGATGATTGTTGTAAAGATCCATCAGAGTAGCGTTTACTTTCAGAAAGGATTGGGGATACACACACAATTATAATTATAATTATAATTATAATGAAACCATTACAGCCTACTTCTGATTTTTTGGCTGGCCACTTATATACCATGTTTCTCTGAAAATAAGACACCGTCTTATATTTATTTTTCCTCTAAAAACCACAATATGGCTTATTTTCAGGGGGTGTCTTATTTTTTTCCTCCTCCTCCTCCTCCTCCTGCCGCAGCTGGCATTGCTGCTGTGCCTATCACTATGTCTTATTTTCAGGGTATGGCTTATATTCCTTGAATACTTAAAAATCCTGCTACAGCTTATTTTATGGCTACGTCTTATTTTTTTGAGCAACAGGGTATTACCAAAAGAGAATAAAAGAAGGTACACATTTGTACAGTAAGCCTGCAACTTATGCACATTCAGATTTACATGCTTGGCTAAATAAATAAATAAATAAATAGGGGGCAGAAAGGTGGTAGCCATTTGGGAAAAAGACTTTGGCAATCCCACCCACCATTGAACCCAATGTGTTTTGGCTATATGTGATTTAGGTTTTAGGTGCAATCCCTGAAACGTTGTTGTTGTTGTTGTTTAGTAGTTTAGTCGTGTCCGACTCTTCGTGACCCCATGGACCATAGCACGCCAGGCACTCCTGTCTTGCACTGCCTCCCACAGTTTGGTCAAACTCATGTTCGTAGCTTCGAGAACACTGTCCAACCATCTCGGCCTCTGTCGTCCCCTTCTCCTTGTGCCCTCCATCTTTCCCAACATCAGGGTCTTTTCCAACGATTCTTCTCTTCTCATGAGGTGGCCAAAGTATTGGAGCCTGAAACGTAACCCCTTGCATAAGTTGCAGGCTTACTGTATACGATTTGCACATGTCAGTTTATATGTAGGGATGCAAATTTAGAAATGATTTCTGTGATTTAAATAGAAATAGAATACGTCTCACCATAGTGGGAGGAATCTGTGACCAGAGGGCCTTCTCGGTAGTAGCACCCACCCTGTGGAATGCCCTCCCAGCAGAGGTCAAAGAGAACAACAATTACAAGACCTTTAGAAGGCATCTCAAGGCAGCCCTGTTTAGGGAAGCTTTTAATGTTTGATGGATTTCTGTATTTTAATGTTTTGTTGGAAGCCGCCCAGAGTGGCTGGGGGAACCCGGCCAGATGGGCGGGGTATAAATAATAAATAATAAATTATTATTATTATTATTATTATTATTATTATTATTATTATTATTATTATTATGACCAGCTGACCTGTATTGCCTGTTCAGGCTTTGTTTGTGTGCTAACTGTTAATGGGCAACTTCAAGGCACCTGCTCACCTTCATCTAATTGTTTAAGCCAGACTTGGACCAGACTCGGTCAAATGGAGGAATATCTTCTGGAAGCTCTTTAAAAAGAGGACAGTAAAGGTCAGCAGGGCAGTGCAGGTGTGGCAGTGAGGCTCACCTGGCATTTCAAAGCTGAGCATCGCAACCAGTTACTGAGAGGGAGATGGGGAAGTGTGAGGTGGCAGGGAGCTTTGTGTGGCCATGGCGGCAGGGCCAATTGGATCCTCTCACTGGTGCTTCCATGTGATGCTGAGCTCCCCTCCATCACTCCCTCTGGTAACCGGAAGTGGCACTCAGATTTGGGAAGCCAGGGGAGCAATGCTACCCTTCCCACACCACAACCCTAACCACTACTGTACTGAAGCCCCAATATGCTTAATGAGTTTGTTCACAGGAAAGTGTACATGATTCAGCCTCTGTAAAAGTGACTTGAAAGGTATAGTTAGGAGATTCAGATCTTGACAGTTTGATTTTTACAATAGGCAGCTTAAATCTTATATATAGACAAAGCAAATTTATTACTATAAGTCCAAAAGAATGCGAAAGGCTGGACTAGATTAATCCCAAACTGGAATTAAGATTGCCGGAAGAAATATCAACAACCTCAGATATGCAGATGACACAACCTTGATGGCAGAAAGTGAGGAGGAATTAAAGAACCTTTTAATGAGGGTGAAAGAGGAGAGCGCAAAATAGGGTCTGAAGCTCAACATCAAAAAAACCAAAATCATGGCCACTGGTCCCATCACCTCCTGGCAAATAGAAGGGGAAGGAATGGAGGCAGTGAGAGATTTTACTTTCCTGGGCTCCTTGATCACTGCAGATGGTGACAGCAGTCACGAAATTAAAAGACGCCTGCTTCTTGGGAGAAAAGCAATGACAAACCTAGACAGCATCTTAAAAAGCAGAGACACCACCTTGCCGACAAAGGTCCGTATAGTTAAAGCTATGGTTTTCCCAGTAGTGATGTATGGAAGTGAGAGCTGGACCATAAAGAAGGCTGATCGCCGAAGAATTGATGCTTTTGAATTATGGTGCTGGAGGAGACTCTTGAGAGTCCCATGGACCGCAAGAAGATCTAACCTATCCATTCTGAAGGAAATCAGCCCTGAGTGCTCACCGGAAGGACAGATCGTGAAGCTGAGGCTCCAATATTTTGGCCACCTCATGAGAAGAGAAGACTCTCTGGAAAAGACCCTGATGTTGGGAAAGATGGAGGGCACAAGGAGAAGGGGACGACAGAGGATGAGATGATTGGACAGTGTTCTCGAAGCTACGAACATGAGTTTGACCAAACTGTGGGAGGCAGTGCAAGACAGGAGCGCCTGGCGTGCTGTGGTCCATGGGGTCACGAAGAGTCGGACACGACTAAACGACTAAACAACAACAACAAGCTAAAAGGGAAGCCTGCCATACAGCATTGGAGCTAAGCTGTTATGTTAGCCTTTGATTCATAGATTCCATGGCCAAATAAACTGCCTAAATTATCATCGTGTGGCTCTTGCAACCAGGAAGTCTCTTGCTAGCGGTATTGATCAACAAAAATCCACACATATGCTTCTATTTCACTGAGAAGGTGTGCTCAAACTAGAATTGCTCATACCCTGCAGCGGGGAAAGCTGCAACGTAAATCCCACACTGAGCCCTTCAGGGGTTGTTGGACCACAACTCCCATCAGCGCCAGGTAGCATGGGCAGTGGCCTGGGATGATGCAGGGCACCTCATTGGCCACCTCTGCTCTAGTTGATTCTAGTGCTTATTGCGCCTGTTTCATGCACTGAGTTTTAAATGCTGGGAGAACACCGAAAAATATAATGTCTACCTTCTGGCTCAAGTGGACTAGCTATTCTACAATCTCAGCAAACTACCAATTTGTAGACAAGGGTGCCTGGAGTGCTATGGTCCATGGGGTCATGAAGAGTCGGACACGACTAAACGACTAAACAACAACAACAACAAAAGAATGCCAATATAGTTGAATGGGAGAATTATAAAAGGCAAAATGTTTATTTAAAGCAAAAAGACTTCTTTTGAAACATTGCCCTAATAATAATAATAATAATAATAATAATAATAATAATAATAATAATAATAACAACAATAGCACTAGAAATCCTGCCAAACTAAAAGTACAATAAGGCAATCCAGGGTTCAATTTGAACATGCATGTGTCGGCTACAAATTCCCTTGTTGCATCTTATGGGAACTGGTAGGAACAAGGAGCAGAATGCACTGCTATGTTTCCTTTTCACTGAACTCTGTGTTCCTACTGCTTTGTAGATCAGCCTACAACCTGTACATGAGATGGGACAAAGATAGACATCTGATAGTCTGTTTTGCTCTCGGAGTGCACACTGCCCGTTCTACATCAAAACAAATTTATTTATTTATTTTGTTCATAAAAGATGTTGTTTGAAGTGCACTTTTAAAAAGAGAACAAAATTGGATTTAGATAGGGAGCGCTGAGAACATAGCAATGGAACAAATTGCTGTATTCAGGTAGGGGAAGGGCTGTGGGTTTGCAGGAAGGCAGGGGGAGAGTATCCTTTTAACAAGAATAACACGTACAGAAAGGATTTCCAGTGGAACTGGAATGAGAGTAGTGGAGAAGGAGGGGAAAGCATTGTGGGATGTGGGAGAGAGAAAGAGTGAAAGGGAAACAATAGCTCAGCTGACAGCCTGTGGTTTCTTTTTCTTTTTCAGGGCAAGATAGTATCTCCAATTTAGCTGTATGCCATCACCTGGAAACACTTGATTATAGTGTGAATGTGCCATTACTGTCTGATGGCTGGAAAAGGCTCAGAGAAACTCAACAGCCCAAGGCTGGGTTAAGTGCAGAGTCGAGGAATGAGGTTAGAACAATTTAAACACCCAAAGGATGGAACTGCAAAATGAACCAGCCTTCACTCTGTGTTGCAACAACCTGAGGTCATAGCTGCCAAGTTATCCCTTTTTTAAAGGGATTTTCCCTTATGCTGAATAGGCTTCCTCGCGAGAAAAGGGAAAACTTGGCAGCTATGCCTGAGGTAGGAAAAAGGGATAGATTTGGGACTTCTACAAAATGGGCCAAGTCACTTCATTGGCAATGTAACATAAAGTAGTTAAATACTTACGGACATTGTTCTGAGGTATTTATTTATTTTGCTTAATTATGCAATGTGGAATAGTAATAATAATTGGAAGTAGGAGTAGCAGCAGCAGCAGCAGTGGTAATATTGGTCAGTTTTTAATGTGAAATTTGTATTGTTGGGCTATGCAAAGTGCGCCTTAGAGAGTCCTGCTGAAATATGAAGATGGGATCAGATACTTTTAGATCGTGTTAAAAGGTCACATTGTGGTAAAAAAAAAAAGTGAGGGAGTTTATTTGTCATTTAATACCTCACCGGTTCCATGGAATTAAGGTTATCATGCGTGTCACTGTGGGCACAAAAGCAGTCAATGAAAATGTCAGATACATTGAGTCATTTGATGCCACTCAGTGGCGTACTTCCTACTTTTTCTGGCATTTTAAGTGACCAGTGTTTCTTTCTGCATTAACTATTTTATGTAATAGTGGGTATTTGTGTGTGGTTTTGGCCCTTGCCAAAGAAATGTGAGATTCCTGCATTGCATGGGGTTGGACCTGGGGGGCCCTTGTATTCTTTTATTCTATGAACCTATGACCTTCTCACATATTTGTGGTGAAGATGCAAATGTCTGCTTTACATTATCTGATCAATTTAGCCCAGTACTGCCTATTGCTGGGGCTATTAACATTTTTGTGCGCTGGAGCCATGTTGAATCACTTCAACCCTCCAAGAGGCCACTTGCAAGTGGTGGGTTGTAACCAAGACTGGACATGAACACCCTACATCTCACACATGCATGCGCGCGCGCGCACACACACACACACACACACACACACACCCAAAACATGCACATACACATACTTCAGATTGGCAGGTGCTTTTTAAAATCTTGGGCAATAGCAATCCCCATTTCTCTTAGAGGGCCTTTAATGTGGAGATCTCCCTGCTTATTTAGCTTATATGCAGAATTCATCATGCGAAAGGCTGGACTGGATGAATCCCAAACCAGAATTAAGATTGCTGGAAGAAATATCAGCAACCTCAGATATGCTGATGACACAACCTTGATGGCAGAAAGTGAGGAGGAATTAAAGAACCTTTTAATGAGGGTGAAAGAGGAGAGCGCAAAATAGGGTCTGTAGCTCAACATCAAAAAAACTAAGATCATGGCCACTGGTCCCATCACCTCCTGGCAAATAGAAGGGGAAGAAATGGAAGCAGTGAGAGATTTTACTTTCTTGGGTTCCATGATCACTGCAGATGGTGACAGCAGTCACGAAATTAAAAGATGCCTGCTTCTTGGGAGAAAAGCAATGACTAACCTAGACAGCATCTTAAAAAACAGAGACATCACCTTGCCGACAAAGGTCCGTATAGTTAAAGCTATGGACTGCAAGAAGATCAAACCTATCCATTCTGAAGGAAATCAGCCCTGAGTGCTCGCTGGAAGGACAGATCGTGAAGCTGAGGCTCCAATACTTTGGCCAGCTCATGAGAAGAGAAAACTCCCTGGAAAAGACCCTGATGTTGGGAAAGATGGAGGGCACTAGGAGAAGGGGACAACAGAGGATGAGATGGTTGAATAGTGTTCTCGAAGCCACCAACATGAGTCTGACCAAACTGCGGGAGGCAGTGGTAACAAGAGTGCCTGCCGTGCTCTGGTCCATGGGGTCACGAAGAGTCGGACACGACTAAATGACTAAACAACGACAACAACAATGTGGATATAACAGGCACTGAAGCTAGCCCTCAAATGCATGCAAAATATATGCCCTTCCACTTAGCTGTGGCCTCCACCCTTCTCTTTATTATAATTTCACAGAAGAGTCAAGGCAGTAGGAAAAAATTATCCTACAAATAGGCAGCGGGGCTAGAACCCAGATCTCACACTCAATAAAGCAAAGCTGGATCCACTCACAGACGGCAGCAGGTTGAAGGAGATAATTACTGTAAAGCAGTTCACACACTCTAAAGTGGTATGGATCTAATAATAAAAATGGTGTTTGTAGCTGGAATAAGAGAAGTCCAATGGCTCTTATTACTGCTGAGCAACCAGGAGAGGTCACAGTCTAGTCTTTAATTTATTAGATTTCACTTGGTTTGCAGAGACTTTAATGGTTATTATTATTAAAGATATTCCCTTAGTACCCAACATTTCTTTTTGGTAACTTTAGAGCATTATTAAATTGCCTGTTGCAGCAACCTATACAGAAGTTGATTGACCTCCTGCCTGAGGAAATGGAAGAAGATTTTCTTTTTGTCCAGCAAGGATATATGGAGCATTCATGGTTTCAAAGAATATAACCTTAAAGCAAATCAGAACAAAGGGAAATGGTCATTCCAAAAAAGAATGATATAAATCCGGCTCCTTAGCACATTCCCAGGCTAGATGGTGAGAGCTGAACTGGGGCTTACATGGTTAGTTTGCTTCTTTATATTACAGTACTCTAGTGATGTGCACTGAACACAGTGAGTGGTCATTGCTCATCTCCATCTCCATCTGCATTGATGAATTAGAGAAATATTGCAACCTTCAACCCACATCTATCAATGTTCAGCTGAGTAGTTCAGCTGAGGAGCATCTTATATGTAAAATCCCCTATGCAAAAAAAAGGTGAATGGCCATACCAGAGGAAATGACCAACATGGTTGACATTGTCAAATACAGCAACCTTATCAAGGCCATCCAAGATGCCGAGAAATAAGCTTAAACCCAGGAGATGGGAGAAAGAAAGAGGGAAATGAGTGGAAGAAACTAAATTATTGGGAATTATTGTGGCTGTATGCAAAGCAATGTGTATTAATGCCTCAAGTTTCACTAAATTCTTAGGTCTTTGCACACTTTTAAAAAACAAGTTCCTGGACCTGTTCAGTCAACTGTTATTAAGTTCACTATAACTCTAAAGATCAAGGAGACTATAAAATGGTCTGTAGAGCCTCAGAGTCTCACTTACCATGTTTGAAATTGACACCATAGGATCACTCCAGGGTTACTGGCCTTCTGAAAATTCCTGAAAACTTCAGCACTGAGGAAGTTATCTGGAACTAAGCCCAAGCTGACTGAAGGAGGGACTTTCAACTTAGCCTTTGCTGAGGAAAGAGGTCATACCATACGCTTGTGAACGACTTCTCAAAAGGAATATAATGACTTCAAAAATTATTTGATTTCTCCACCTTGATATTGCTGTACTGGAGAAATGTTCGCAAGGTTCATTTTGCACTGTGGCTCTCAGCAAACTGCAGTAGCTTAGATATACCTACAGTAAGTATATAGGGGAAGCATTAAAAAAGCACAATTCTTTAAACGCTTTGTAGGAGCAGAAGGAAAAATTGCAGAGAAAAATATTATGGCTTCCATGGTAAGTGGAGAGAGTGTTGTCATTTTAAAACCTGAAACGGGTGAGGTTTATACAAAAAGTAATGAAAATGTATGAAATATTATGAGGAATCTGCATTCTTATCATGTATTTGTGAAGTGGTAAAATGTAGTGGGGGGAAATGGAGACGAGAACAGCTTCCCCCCCCCTACCTAATTTTTTTAGAATAACTTTATTATCCGCCCTTCTCAACTCTATTCATAGAGACAAACACAGCAGATTTAAGTTGATCTTATTGGTCCCTCAAGGCAAATCAATCCTTGACACTTTCTTCACTTGTGGAAATGGACTTGAATGTGCAAGACTGTGAAGCAGAATGTGTATCAGAAACAAGAGAGGTCCTAAGTGAGTAGGAAAGTCACTATGCCCCTGGCCATAGTGATGAATCTTGTTAGTGCAAGAGAAAGCCCACACTGCAGGAGTGTGGGCCTCCTGGCCTCTATCTGGCTGTTGGGACTCTCCCCAGACTGCAAAGACACATTGTCTCCCCAGACTGAACCCATCACACTGTCCTCAAGTGTTTTGTCCTGGCCTGAAATGTGCTCTGGGAGTATTTGCAGGACTAGTCACCATCCTCTATCACAGGGGTAGGGGATCTGTGACCCTCCAGATACTGTCTGGCTGCATCTCCCATCTTATCCGATCATTGGCCATGCTGGCTGGGGCTGATTGGAATCCAATAACATCTGTAAGGCTGCTGGTTCCCCATCCTTATTGTTCTGATATGAACAAAGAACATCCTGGTCCTCTAAGCCATGGGATAAGGAGCTTCTGAAAGTGGCCAACTCCCAAGAGACTGTGATCTACTCACAGAGGTAAAAACTGGCAGTGATCTACCCCCTCGTGGAGGCTTCAGGTCAAGGTTATTGAACTTTTTCTATGAAGGAAAGCCCTGTTTTGGGGGGGGGGGTTCAGGTCGAAGTTGTTGAGCTTTTTAGGGAGGAGGAAAGCCCTGTTTTTTGGGGTTCAGGTCAAAGTTGTTGACCTTCTTTTAGGGTGAAAGAAAGCCACATTTTGGGGGGTGCAGGGCAAAAATGTTGAGCTTTTTTTTAGGGGAGCTAAAGTTGTTGAGCTGCTTTGGGGGGAGCCAGTGATCTACCAGTGATCTACCACAGATGTCCAGTGATCACGATCTACCTGTTGGACGTGCCTGTCCTAATGCAATGAAGAGAACACCTTACCATTCCTGAGAACCCTACGTTCTCATATCAACTAGCATGGCAACATGCCCATCCAGAGTCAAGTACTCTTCATCCAGAGTCAAGTGTCTTACCCTTTTGATCAGCATGAAATCCCACTTTCAGTTGCCATCCTGATTTGTGCCTTTCCCAGGACCAGCCCACCCATGAGGCAAGGTGAGGCAACCACCTCAGGTTATTTGAAGCCATTGCTTTGGGTCCTTCCCTCTGGAGCAGCAGAAAACAAGCTTGCTCCATTGTCCATGTTACAGCCTTCAAATATTTGATGTTATATGTTTTTGTTTCATTTCTTTTCTATATTGTACAATATGTATAATGTGTGTATGTGTGTTGTATTGTTGGTGGATAAATATAGTTTATTATTAGGGAAGGCAAGATGTGGTTTCTTTTGATTTCAGTCTTTGTGCTTCATTTGATTGGCAGTTGCAACTTGTAGTCCCTAAAGGTCAAGGACATGGTTTAATTGCTAGTCAATATATGAAAAGAATGGCAGCTTTATTTGTGCCTGTCTGAATAGCTCTCCGAGCCTTGTAAAAAATAATGTTGTTGAACTCCAGTCTTTCAAGTGTCACATTAATCCATTGCAAGTAACAATCTGATTAGTATCCCATTGTATTAATAATTAGCTGTTTGCCTTCCCAAGTAGCTATAATGAAAAACTGCCTTTTGATTGCCTGAAGCATCTAATTCATCTGCCCCCTAAGCCAATCAGAGTGAAGCAAGTCAATAATGCTACAATGAAATACTTTCATTCCCTTGTACCACCATCCATCAGATGAAATAATTAAAATGGTGTCAATCATTTGACACAAGTGAAAACAAACACTGAAATGAAACATTGTTACAGGGTCAATGTATCAGCTTCCCAATGCCTTGCTTTGGTTGGGTTTTTTGATAGATTCCTTGTTGTTTATCTAACAGCAGGAACCCATTAAGATGGGACAACATTCACGTTCATTGATGTTTTGTGTAATGTTGTATTATTCCTTGCAATTTTCCAATACATATTTCTTAATAAGCAGAGCAATGATTAAGAGCATATGGGGTGATTCATGACATGTTTGGTTCAGTTTGGCTGGAAAATACAGCCTCAAACAAGCTATTCTTTGTTGTTGTTTTTAATGAAGTCCCATGATCACCTGAAATTAGGGATGAGTGACTCTGCTAGTTTCAGTTTCTCATTTTTCCAATATTAAGTTGAGTTCTCCACATTTCCATATCAGTTATATGCAATTAAAAATATGCAATTTTGCCTAACATGCATATTGTTGCAAAGCAACATTCCCTGATTTATTATTTTCATTAATATATGCATTTCTACGCACAAGTTATCCTAATATATGTGTTTTTGTACATATAACTTGGATGGAAAATATGGAGAAGCACGGATTTCAAAGGAAAGCTGTATTTGGGTTTACATATTATTTCGGAAAGTGCAAATTAGGTAGTTTTGCCTTCAAATGCAAAACGGATTTCAGTTCTCCTCCATCCCTACCTGAACTGCACTCTGTAAATGCTAAATAGTATTCAAGTTCAAGAGGAATATATATATTTTTTAAAAAATCCAACTGTAGGGGAAGGATATACAGCCCCCACCCAATATAGTCAGGTAAAAAGAAAAGAAATGGTAACACGATACACTAGAGTCCTATTAGCCACAAAAAGCTAAGATTTCAACAGCTTGATATTCAGGCATCTATTTTTCAGAAGCCACAAACTCCAGTTGGGACCATCAGCAAAGCTAGTCTGTTTTACGGATATTCTGTTTTTCACACACAGAGAAGAGACTGTTGCGTCTTTCCCCTTGATCCAGTCTTTCCAGTAAGTGTTTGGGTTCTCTGGTTTGCCCTGTCCTCGTGTTTTCTCTGCGTATGTGCGAATGCTTTTGATAGTAAGCAGAAACTAGTTATCCAGTTCAGCCTTCATTACTGTGCGGAATAGGAAGCTCCTGTTAGCGTAAGCTTCCAGAATTGTTTTTCTGTAAGTCTAGCCTAGTCCTGACATCTTGACAATCCTGAAGGCTCTGGGAGTTTTGAAGGGGGGGGAGGCAGACTCGAGTGTCTAACTTGTGTTCATTCAACTGCATCCTTGCACGAAGCGCACATAGTCTGGATGGATCTCATGTAAGTTGAGGGTGACTTAGGAAATATGCGGACAATGTCGCTCGAGGCATTTCGAAATGGTCTGAAAAGAAACTAGGCAACATGCAGTGCAACGTTATCAACAACACAACAACAACTCAGAACTAGCTCCTACCTTCTTCTGGGGGGGGGGGTTACTCCCAGAGAAATGTGCAGTTGGGTTGTAAATGAAGCTGACTACATTCCATAGTCAGGTGGCAGGTGGCGCTGTGGGTTAAACCACAAAGCCTAGGGCTTGCCGATCAGAAGGTCAGCGGTTCGAATCCCCGCGACGGGGTGAGCTCCCGTTGCTCGGTCCCTGCTCCTGCCAACCTAGCAGTTCAAAAGCACGTCAAAGTGCAAGTAGATAAAAAGGTACTGCTACAGCGGGAAGGTAAACGGCATTTCTGTGTGCTGCTCTGGTTCACCAGAAGCGGCTTAGTCATGCTGGCCACATGACCTGGAAGCTGTATGCTGGCTCCCTTGGCCAGTAACGGGAGATGAGCACCGCAACCCCAGAGTCAGTCACGACTGGACCTAATGGTCCCTTTACCTTTTACATTCCTTAATGTCAGTAGTGGATTATGTATTGGGACTGCATCACTTAGATGACCTTCCTCTGGCTGGGAGTCTGCTGCACACTTAGAAGGCCAAGTCAGAGTGGAGCAAAAATACCAGCAGGAGCTCTGGATGGGCTCCGCCGATGCATTTGCACCAAGCTGAACTTGCCTCTGCTCCCCCGCCCACATCATTTTAAGCAGCAGCAAGTTGGCTAGAAAGAGGTCATGTCAAGTAAACAGCACAACCCTACCGTACTGCCCACTGCTGCTTAATGCTTCATGTGGGAACAAAAACTACAACAAAGCTTTTTAGCCAAATTTAGAAATATCTTCTTCTCTTTTTAAAAAAGAATTGTTTGGATGCCACGTGATTCTCATTGCCTAATTAATAAACATATCACTCCCTCTAATGATGAACTCAGTTCCACTGTGGTTGGGTTAAAATGCGACCATGAGAAGGTCTCAATGGGTGTGGGAGAATCCTGAGGTATGTAGTGGTATCAAAAATGAGTGGGAGAAACAAAGGCAACAAATTTCTGCTCAAAGGCTTACAGCACCATTGCGTAAACATGCAAACCTCCACCTGCTCCATTCCTGTAATGATCCATTTGGACCAGGGCTTGTGTTGCAGAGTTTCTAAAGCCATTGCTTGGGCCCCTGGCTATGTGCACTGGGAGGAGGCAACAGGAAGGAGGAGGCAGGGATGTGGAAGAAGCTTGATTCATTTGGCATTCCTTTGCAGACCTACTTCAGGAAACAATACAGGAGCAGAAATGGAGATGTGCATTATGCTGAATTTTGCAATGCAGCTCCCCAAGCAAAGAACACGAGGAAGTGTGCATAAAACTGTATATATTAGTAAAAATTGCTTACAGGAATGCATTAAAGTAGGGGAAATTGCCTGCAAAAATGTGGTGGAGAGAGGCAAAGGAGCAACTAAGAACAGAGGGGGCAGGAGCACAAGTGTATGTGGAGGAGGAGGAAGATACAAACTGGGTGGTGTAGTGGGTAGCGAATAAGCCAGAAATGTAGTGACAGGTGAGGGGATGCAAGAGGGAGATAGAGATGAATGAGGCTTTGTGTGGCATGAGACTCTTAAATTAATCTGAACAACATTTTCTTGCAATTTCCACTTTTGTTTTGTCTCTTTCACTAGTTTGCCTCTAAATTTAAGCCCTGTTTAACTTGCTCGTTTTATACGCTACTGATAAGCAGATGTTTTGACTGTCAATGAGAAAGCAAGCCATCCCCAAATAGCTTGAGGATTAAAGAAAAGTCTGTGGGGAGTGTGGCAAGTGACAACTACCATGTTTACAGTTTTGTGCTGGTTTTTTTTTTAAGTTTTAATTGGGAACTGACTGAGGATGCAAGTGAAAAGTCTCGTTCTTTCTCCCTCCCTCAAACAAACACACACTCTTAGACCTCAACAACTAAACATTTTTAAATCACTGCCAAAGCAACTGAATCACAGAGTGTTAATATGCATACTAATTGGCATAGAACAAAATAAAAAAAATCCTTCCAGTAGCACCTTAGAGACCAACTAAGTTTGTCATAGGTATGAGCTTTCGTGTGCATGCACACTTGCATTGCCATGTTGATCGCAGGAGATGAATGACACAAGATAGGCATGAATGTTTCACAGGTCAGGTTGTTTTCAGGTCATTTTCTTTCCTTTTTATCAGGAGATCAAGATATTTCGTGGTTGCTCTTTTTTGTCACTATTAAAGCTTGCTGATGCACAATAGACAAAAGTGTGATGTGGCCAGACACAGTGCTATATATATATATATATATATATATATATATATATATATATATATATATATGGCCTTCCAGCTATAAACCAAAAATAGCTTTCCTCTGTAATTTTCTCACATCCTTCAGTAAGTAATCATTCAGTTCAGGATATTGCCCATTATCTCAGTGATCTGAGAATGCATCTGTGACTACATAATTCATGAATCAATTCCCAAGCTGCAAAGAAAACAAAAATGCTCAAGACACAAAATAGGCAAACCACTTGGATTTCATGCAGCAGAATTAGATAGTGGTTGGCTAATATTAAAGGTAACATACTAGCAAGGTGTGGCAGTAGTTGCTGTAATGCAAGGGAAAGTGTTTGTGTAACCACCAGGGGCTGGATACCAAAGGCAGCAAGAGTGCAGCCTGGGAAGTGCTCAAAGAATACTTAGCCATGGTGTTATTCTACATAGCTCTATAAAGTAAGTGTTGACACTTTCGGGATGGGTGCTGGAAATAAGGCTGAAACAAAGGGCAGAGCTGACTAAAATAGCCAGCTGTCTGCTCCTCCATTCTTAACAGAAAGGGCCCTTGGAGTCCCTGCTCCATAGGAGACGTCTCTCAAGGTTTTAGAGCCAAACCAACATTCTGAAATATAAAGTTTCCAGTTTGGAGGTCTTAATACCCTTGATTGATTGATTGTATATACCAGTGATGGCAAACCTTTTAGAGACCGAGTGCCCAAACTGCAACCCAAAACCCACTTATTGCAAAGTGCCAACACGGCAATTTAACCTGTATAGCTCATCTTTTCTGTGTGTTTCACGTTTCTTCTTTATGACTGATGTTGTAATAAATAATCCTTCATAAAAATTATTGCATTTCATTCTTCAATACATTATCTTTCCATTGATATATAATTTTATGGTACAACTCAGTGCTTTTTTTCTTTTAAAAAAACGTTTAGGGGTACTCTCATTTTGACTCAAGAAAATCACCACCTGGGAAAAATAAATACAGTTCAAATTGGGAAAAATAAATTTCTTCTCCCATTAAATCCACAAAATGTTTAGGGGTATGCATTCCCCTGTGTCCCCACAGAAAAAAGCACTGGTATTACTCCAAAACAAAGTGGTGTTATGAGCCATCAAACCTTGGAAACATTTTTTTTGCAGAAGGTTCCACTAGTGTACACTGGAGGGCTGTACTAAGAGCCAACCTCTCCCAATTTTTAATATGAGATAATAATGATTGTGTGCCTACATACAAATAATTATAAATAAATAAACCCAGCCAGATGGGTGGGGCATAAAGAATATATTATTTATTCATTTATTTAGTTTTTATTTGCCGTTTCTTTGGCTGCCGTTTGATCGCAGCCTCCACGGAATGAATTTCTCTGTTGGCTTCCATGGGAAAGCCCAGCAAACATGTAAACCCAGCAGCCCCTTCTTAGGTTGCCATCTTTATATGCTTACTGACCTGGGAGTTAAGCCCTGCTGAACTCAAGGTGACTTACTCCCGAGTAGGAAAAACAGACTCGCGGGAGGCCCTGGCGCATCAAAAGTCAATGCCTGCTCACTCGCCAGGCCCTGGTGCCACTGGCTTTGGACGGCGCTGTCGGCATGCAGAGGGTCGAAAGGCCAGCTGGCTAGCCCCCAGCTGGGTCTTCTCCTTCCAGCCGTCCCGCTGTGCCAGACACATCGGCCTCTGGCTCCGACATAAATCAGTGACCAAGGCCTCCCAGACACTGGACACACTTTATCAGCAGAGGAAACTGCACAAACAGAATAGGCGTGAGGCTTGTGGAAGCATACTACTACTATGGATTTATTAATCATAAATCATAAAAAAGAAACATGTCATCTCTCTCTCTTTGTCTTCTCGATGAGAGAGTCTTCAAAGCAAAAGCAATACAGCGGAAGTGCTGCTTGTTCCAGCAAACAGTGTTGGACTGTAAACAGACATATGACACAGAAGAATCCCATGTCTGCAACTAAAGGTGGAATGGAAAATTCCAATAGGCGTGAGCCCTCCTCTCCTCCTCCCTCACCCCAGCACAGAAGCTACAGCCCTGCTGGGGCGACGGCATGCATGCCCGCCCACAGAGAGGGCTTGAGTGCCCTCTCCGGCACGTGTGCCATAGGTTTGCCACCACTGGTATATACTCTATTCCTGAGTAAGAAAGAAGCTACTCTAAAATGACAATTCTATGCTGATGAAAAAAAATTATGCATCTTGGGATGAGCAAATGTTACAAAATTAGCCATTTAGTGCCAACAGGTATTTGTAGAGGAAGCAATATTGAGATTTACATTCAGTGCCATAGTTAATTTTATTTTATTGGTAATCCTACAGTTATTAACCTTTACATGCTTTTTTCATTGCTTCTGTGATAAATCCCACCCAGTCCAGCTCTCTTCCTATTTGGACTGTTTAATAAAATTTGGGTTGTTGTGAAGTTCAAGCCCTTGGGTAAGTTTCAAAATGACATTCTCACTTAAACAACATAAAATCTATAAGCAAGGCTACACACTACGTCAGCACATGCTTGCATATTTGAGGCAAACATGTAAGATATGTTCAGAAATCTGTATGCATCTTGGTACATATCACACAGCTCAGTCCCAAATCTTTTTCAGACAAAATCATTGGGGGGGGGGGTACACTGAAACATGTTAAAAGCAATTACTTTTATAATAAGAGAAGCAATTTGTCCCCAAAAGGGGTTGAAGAAATTGCTCTGGCAATCAACACAGCTTAAGTAAAAAGCCAGTATTTTGCAATCAGACTAATTTTCATACAATTATGGGACTCTAAAGTCAATCAGGCTTTTTTGTCATTTTCAAAATCCTTGAATATAAATGTCCATAAATGTTTGCCACACAAAGTGAGAATTATGGTTCAGAAGTGTCACAGCCAATAAAACACCATCTATTTGAAATATTCCGTATTCTAAATGAGGGTAATACTTCTGCTGACTGCTACATTGTGATCTAATTACACGATTTCCTAACACATTTACAGAGCAATTCAAAACAGCCCCCATATACACCTTGCAGGCACTGGGTGGGTGGGTTGAGCTAAGCCGAGGTATCCTCCTTAGCTCTCCAAACTGAACCAGCTTCTCATCACCCACGGAACATGCAGGTGAAAGATCTGCTGATGGTATCCCAGTTGGTGGAGGCCAGCAGAACCCCCCCCCCCAAATTGTGTGTTCTGGGGGTGAGAAGGGGCTGGGCTGCACTGGATCCTGAGGTGGTCTCACCGCTATCATGTGACAGCATTGGACTCAATCATTGCATCAGCCTGAAGCTAGCATGAGAACCATGAGCTGTAGATGTGGTGGTGGTTCCATTATTCTGCAAAGCCCTGGCAGCAGAGGATGCACACATAGTGAGGAATCCTAGACTCACGTTCAGGGTAGCAGGATGACCACAGGATGCTGCAGAACTCCCTTATTAGGGAGTGAGGAGATCCAATGGTCAGAAAAGGGGGCCCAGCCCTGGAGAGGTCCAGAATGTTGGACGATTCAAGCACATGCAGCACATAGTTAAACTATGGAACTTGCTCCCACTGGGGGCTGTGATATGGCCACCAACTTGAATGGCTTTAAAAGAGGATTAGATAACCGTAAACATAGCCATGACAGCTATGTTCTGCGGAAATGCTTTTGAGTGCCACTTGCTGGGATCTGCAGCAAGAGAAAGTGCTCTTGCTTTTGGCTCCTCATAGGCATCTGGTTGACCACTGTGAGAAGACGATGGGTCTGATCCAGCAGGCCCTTCTTATGTTCTTATGAAAGCTTATTGCAGGGGGTCACAAGCTCTGTTGCCATCACTTCTTTGACAGTGGGAGAGGATTAAAATGGTTGTGTCAGGGATAGAACAGGAGACACCTTGGATCTGCACACGCCAAAGCCCTCCTGTTCTCTATACACATTCAAACCGGCGGCAAAATTATTCCATCCAAAGGTACAGATAGCTTTTTTCATTCAAGTGGACACATTCCTTTTCAACCAACCCTCTAGTGCAGGCTTCCTCAACCTCGGCCCTCCAAATGTTTTTGGCCCACAATTCCCATGATCCTTAGCTAGCAGGACCCAGTGGTCAGGGATGATGGGAACTGTAGTCTCAAAAACATCTGGAAGGCCAAGTTTGAGGAAGCCTGATCTAGTGCCTTTTTGCTTGCACTCTTCCTCCCAGCCTAATCTGCACAGTACAGTAGTGACCAGTGGGGAGAGGTTGCACCACATACCTGACCTCCCAGCAGCAGCGCACTGCAGCTTGCTTGGTGAAGAAGGTGGTGAGGAGACAGTTGTTCTCCACATGCACCTACAGAGCCAATATGATGTTCCTGTCCACATAGCTAAATAGCATTGTCCTTCCCACTTCCTCCCCCATCTCCCTCCCCCAACCCCAGTAAATGGCAGCAGTTCCACTGCCAGGAGGTTAGGTGCATGGCGACCCCTCTCCCCGCTAGCCACTACTGGCACATCCTTCCAAAATAAGAGCACAAGGAAAGTGCAGTACACCGATTGACACCTACACTCTTGTCATTCCTTTTACACTCGGTGACAACAAGTAAACAGGCAAGGAGAGCAAGGAGTATGGGGTAGTCAGAAGAAAAGGGGGGCAGGGATTCTGCACCTTCAACAGTTATGTAGAAGAGGGCAGAAACAGGTTGCTGGGTGGCATGGAGCCACTACACTAGCTTCCCAGCAAACGGGCCATTCTTGAGGAGGAGGAGGGGCAAGATGGCGGAGAGGTTGTTGTAGTGCAGATGCACCAGCGAAGCCCATCCAGAGCTCTCGCCAGCCTGTTTGCACTGCGACAACCACCACATCACTTCACCCCCCTCTCTCTCTAACCCCCAGTAAAGAACAATAACCCATCTGTTGGGAGTGGTTTCTGGAAGAGGGAATCCAGCAGCTGTAACTTATATAGTCAGCTAAACTTTCTGGAATCCCCTCTTCTGCATAACTCTTGAAGGTGTAGGAGCTCTGTCCTCTTTTTAATTTCTCTACGCTAACCAAGGAGAAGGAGGAGGAGCATCATGACTAGGAGACTGTCAATATCACTTTTGACAGGTGAGTCCTGATGCCCGACCAGCCTGTGGTCAAAACAGACTGAATGAGTTTCACTGCTCCAATAGAGTATGTCTGAATTCACTTTGTGGGACAATGTGGCCTAATCTTGATGAGCATCTTGTTAGGTGTGTTTTGCTTGCATTTCGTTCTTTAGAGGGAAAATGTTCCGAGTGTCCCACCTGCTACCTCTTTGGGTTACTGTATGTAGTATATAAGGTAGCATTTATGTTTCACATGCAGTGTAGTCATCCCACTGAAGAACCTGATAAAAACAAACAAACACATGAATATTAAGTGGTTATGTGGCTGAAGGATTTGGTGTTGAAATATTTTGGAGCACCAATAATAATCATAATAAAAGGTACCATGATGAATCCTGCTGAAAATTCCTTCCAACGAAATTACCTTTAACTAATCTACCAGCCTACAATTGATCTCCTCTGTCGACAAGGCCTCAAGGGCTTTACTTGATAGGATTTTACTTCAAAGCAGGCGGCCTGAGATGCAGACAAAGAGAGCTTACACTCTTTTAGCTGGCTATGCAGGGTGGGTTTCAATTGCTCTGCTCTGTATTGAACTTAGGAAATTTCTGCTCTAGTTAATTCAGGCACAGCAGCCGTCATGCCATAGTCCTCAAAAGCACCAACCAATGTACTGTATCAAACAATACTGTAAGCCGTTTACTAGAGAGCCAAGTGAATTAGGCACTCTGCTAGTCAGGTGTAAATGCTGCTTGAAATGGCCCCATGAATTAGCCTGGGCTAATTCCAAAAAATTCCTCTTAAATGGAAAGAAGCCATTACAAAGTGTTCTGAACGTATCTGAAGATCTTATTGGACTTGGCTTATGTCTTCAAGAAATCTCTCTAGCTTCTTTTACAAAGTCTTAGGAGGTCTTCCTTTTTGTAATAAATTGACAATACCTCTTTGGGTTCAGAAAAAATATCAGCTAGGGGTGGTGAGTGCACACTAGGTGACTGTGGGAAGTCCGCTGTATTTGTGGAGGCTTCCAACACATTTGGGAAGCCTGAAAAACTAGGGTCCCAAAATGCATGTGAAGCTTCCATGGGCAGTGCCAGATTAAACCCTAGGCAGTCAAAATCTCAGAGGCTCCTCGCAAATTATCTCCTAATACTTGTGAAAATTCTACTAGGATCTGGAGTCAGTGGGAACTCACAACATACTGATTCCCAGAAAGCTTCCCTTCTAGAGGTTTCTCATGCATGCTCTAGTGGGATAGCATTGAACTAAGAAGGCTTGATTGTAATTTTCTTTCAAGATCAAATCAATATTATTTTGATCTATTGTTGTGGGGCCCCTAAAAGGTGTGGGGCCTATAGGCCAGTGCCTTCTCTGCCTATTTGGTAATCTGGCACTGTCCATAGGTACAGAAGTCTCCCTGCTTCGCAGAGTTGCTCTCCAGAGTTAGAGGGTGATGGGAACAACAATGGGGGAGAGGTAGTATCCCCCACAGATTTTTTTAAAAACCAAATACAGTAGGTTACACATGAAGAATACTCAGGGTTTAGCCATTTCCATTTTACTGCATGCATAATGGCCCAACTGGCCTCAGGCCCATCATAAGCACATGGAAATAATGACTGAGTAGAGTTTTTGCTTCCTGTCAGCAGTTTCACCTGAGTACAGCAGCATGTTTTTTTAACCACAAAATGCACGTACAGTACATAAATAATTCTGGTGATGGCTACACATGTGTAAGGACTGCCAGGCTTCATTGATCCCATTTGTATGTGTTACTTGGGTCACTCCACATGGGGAGTTTTACAATACAGTGGTACCTCTGGTTAAGAACTTAATTCGTTCCGGAGGTCTGTTCTTAACCTGAAACTGTTCTTAACCTGAGGTACCACTTTAGCTAATGGGGCCTCCTGCTGCTGCCGCGCCGCCGGAGCACGATTTCTGTTCTCATCCTGAAGCAAAGTTCTTAACATGAGGTACTATTTCTGGGTTAGCGGAGTTTGTAACCTGAAGTGTTTGTAACCTGAAGCATTTGTAACCTGAGGTACCACTGTACTCCAATTCTACCTCATTAGGTAAACAGCAGTTTCAACAGCATATACCTGTTAACTGTTTCTGCACTCCCAAATGGTGTGGTCACTCTCTTAAATAAGCCTTCTTCAACCTTAGGTCCCCAGATGTTGGACAGCAACTCCCATCATCCCTGACTATTGGCTAATTTGTCAGAGAATGGTGGGATTTGTAGTCCAAAAGCAGATGAGGACCCAAGGTTTAACTACTCAGACTTAACCTCACAATCCAAGCACTATAGCTATTCAGAAGTAAGTACTACTGAATTCTGAGGTAAGAGGGTTTAGGACTGCAGCTTAGATGTCACCATTAGACAAATTAGTGAAAGTTTGGTCCGTGGCCATCACCTACGATTGTGGAATGAAAGTATACCTTTGAGTACCAGATGCTAGGAACCAACAATATGGAGCGCTGTTTTCTTTATGTTTGCTTGCAAATCCTACTACAGTACTAGCAGTTGACTAGTCATTGTTGGTAACAGGCTGGATACAATTAAAAGGGCAATTAAGGGCTTAGCCACACTTCCTCTTGTCCCACTGATCCCCCCCCACTTCCCCCCTGAAGGAAAACATCTCTTTAGCACTCAATGGTGGTGGTGGGGGGCAATTCTGGTTTGAAGCTTGCTCTGATTTAGAGCTAGAGAGCAGGTTTTCCCTGGGAAAGTAGCAGGGCAAGAGGAAAACTGCTCAGACCTGTGCTTTTTAGGCATGGGTCAAGCGGAAGTGTAGATGAGCCCTAAGGCTGATCCAGTTGGCATTTCCGTGTGGCCCTCCCTCATGTTAAGTTGTATTATTGCATCAGATTTTTCAACTATCTGGCTCTGGAGTGTGGAAAAGGAAGTTACAGGAAGCATGTTGAATTCCTGACTTACCGATCTTAAACTCCAGCAAAGTTTTGGACCTAGAAACTGGAACTCATCTGAAACAGGAGCAGCAGGACATATTTTGGGAACACCTTCTCTCCTTGCAAAGCACGTCCCACTTTTCAAAGACCTTCAAGGAGGTCTTTCCCACTGATTCCGATCTCCCCAGCCTGACTTCCTCCCAAGTATGCTTTCATTTAGGCAGTAGTAATAGTCATCATTTTATGCCTCTTGGAAGCCCAAGAAGTCTGCAGGTTCAGTGCCTTTATTTATTTATCAAGTGGAGAACAACGGAAGATCAGCTGTATGCCACACTTAACAAAATAAAAACACTTTAAAAATACATTTTAAAAAATTAAAAACCAACCAACAAAAACCCTAAAGTTTTCTTCATCAATTTGGGTAAATATGAGGTGGTTATATTGCTATATTCATATCATTCTTTATATATATCTGCAGTAACTGTTTCTTCCATTGTCTCACTTCCTTTGTTTTCAGCTGCTTTGGTTTCCCAGGTTTCCTTTGCCGTCTCTCCTCCTGGAAAGAAAAGAAAAAAACCACCCCACACACTATGTCAGTTTCTCCATTTCCTTCATTGTTTTCATTTTATGGATTAAGCGCCCAAGGGATACGTAGAGTATGATGATTCAAAGGGCATGTCATGGGTTGAAAAATGATTAAACAGGGGTTGTAACTAATTATTATTGGGTTCCCCCCTCCCACCCACCATAAACCAAATAGGCAAGCAGTTAAAAAAAGGGTGGGGGTGTCCATTAGAGATACAATATAGTTTTCAGTTTCAAACTACTCCATCACAGGACACCTTGGAATAAACACCTCCATTCTGTAGGCCAATAGAGTTCAGACCCCATATTTGCTTGATACAGACCCAGCTGAAATAGCTTTTCAGTTTCTGTTGGCAATAAAACAAAATTGCATCCTACAAAGAACAATATTCACGTAATTGGATCTGCAGATGTGTGAACCATTTGGAAAAAAATACTGTGTTGGCTTAGAACTAAGTTTTTGAGACACCCCACCCCCCTTTAACACTGCTCTGGAACTGTTTCAAAGTTTTGAAATCATTAAGCAAAGCCTTTTGTTGTTCCTTTCCCTTCAACAAGTTGTCAGCCTTGTGGCTGGGATTTTTTTTGCTCTTTCCTTATAAAGATACAATTTGAAAGCAGTCAAAGAGTTGCCATCATCATCAATGATAGGGGATTGTGACAAGGGGCAAGCCTCATCACCGTAGTCTTCTGGGCCTTTTTAAGGTGTCCATAAACCAGATGTTGCCCTCCTTCTAGCCAAACAGGCAACCAACTTAACAACTGGAACAGTTGCTCCACTTTTGATGTGTCCTCCGTTTTGATTAAAATATGGTGTGATCCCCCTCCCGCCTCGCTGCACAGATTGTAATGTGTGGTGAAGAATGGCTTCCTATAGGGTCCCCAGATGTATAAAGGGAGGGGGCTGAAATCAGATTCAGCTAACTGGTTCAAACTAGCCAAAGCCCATGTAGGGACTTCTATCAGCACCTCAAGACTTTCTTCCTCCTCTGCCTGTGCCACCTCCATTGGCTTGAGATGGTTGGAAGAACTTCTGGAATGGTGTGCGGGAAAGATGGTTCCATCATGCACACAGAAATGCTTGCACTGATTGAACATTTGTAACCGCGTGACCCTGAATTTTTCCTGCAGCTCCTGTACCATTAACAATGGCATAGAAGAGGAAAGCTCAGCAGGTAGGCAACTATGGAAAGTGCAGGGACCTTGCCCTCCCTTGCTTCTGGCCATCTTCATTCATGTGTATTAGCAATCCATGGCAGATGACATTGGCCAGGTTTCCATGTCACATGAGATCAAACCATGACTTAAGTGTGAATGCATGAGTGCAGAGGCTTCTGAAGAGGAAATCCACTTCATCTCTCCCCAGTTGATTTGTAGCTCTGCTGCTCTGAGCAAAGACATAGTTTGGTTTAGCGTGCCATCTGAATTTGGGCTTATGTCTTAGCTCTCTCCAGACAAACTACAAGCTGTAATCATGGTTTGTCCTATGTCTGTATGCACATGACCAGCTTACCAGGTGGAACATGAGTTTGAACCTTTGCCTGACAACAAAGATTCCACACCAGCGGAAGAATCATAGGTTCATAGAGTTGGAGGGGACTTCAAAGGTAACCTTGTCCAATCCCCTATCTATAGTTTGGCCTGATCTTGTCATCAAATGATGAAGTGGATAATTGAGCCTAAAAACAATTGTTTGCCCATATATTAATCCACCAAGATGGAAATTCCACACCCTACATTTAAAGTGTGACGATACCACTTTAAACAGTCATGTGTTCCCCCAAAGAATCCTGTGAGCTGTAGTTTGTTAAGGGTGCCGACCTCTTGGGGCTACAGTTCTAGGCCCCTTAACAAAGTGGTATAAGAGAGCTTTAAATGTATTGTGTGGATGTGACCTAGGTGGTGGGTGTGCATCACACTCTGCTTCAGTATTTTGTGAGCTCTCACACATGTACGCCACCAGATCTCCAACTATCCAAAATTACAACACGGCATTCAATTTGTTCAAAAAGGCAAATTCGGAGTGTGTAAAAAGGGGAAAAAAAGAATTCCGTTAGCATACTGATTTTAAGCAAGTGACACATGTGGAAAGATTAATAATGCCTAACATGATTAATGAAGTCCTACAAAAACCAACCTCTCATTTTTGTTTACATTCATTCACATCTGGTGTGAAGATTTCATCTTAAGGAGATGAAATAAAAGACCGATTCTCGCAACAGGGCCGCCATATCTTGGCAGCGCAATTATATCTCTCTCACTGCATGGAATGGCCCTCAGGGTGTGCCTTCCATGCATACAGCTTTCAGAAATGTTTGTTATCAATTTGAAGACAAATGTTGCTCTGGGGGGGGGGGAGAGATTGATCCATATGGCAGGCTAGTGTGTCCAAACTAGCTGACTGCATGAAACGATAGCCAAGGAGTAGCAAGTTTTGGGTGGTTTTCATTTTCTATGTGACTGCAAAATGCAGGGACCATTCCCTGACTTAGGGATCAGTTTCCAAATGTCTGGCCCCGTTTTCAGATTTATAAACCTTATGGGATATCTAGGAGAACAAAACCCAGATGGCAAAAATTAATATTTCATGATTCAAGGGCATATATATTTTCTTTTGAGTCTTCCAAGTAGAGACAAAAAAACTGACAATTACTCTTTGTCATATAACATAAAAAAACTGAAGTTGGGTGTTCCATCAACACATTTTCATCGGTTCCCCAACAACTGAGAGATATGTGATTTTAAGCAACCCTACTGGAATGTGTTACTGGATCAGAATGCTTTCTGTTTAACATAAATGTATAAGAGAAAAAATAGTGTCTGTTCCTTATTTGCAAAAGGCTACCTAGGTTTGAGAGAGTGAGGAAGGAAGGAAGGAAGGAAGGAAGGAAGGAAGGAAGGAAGGAAGGAAGGAAGGAAGGAAGGAAGGATCCGAATCAAGTTTCTATCTTCATTGAAAATATGAGATTATGGTAAAACCACGAATAGTTGAGTAGAAGAATTCACTATGGCCCACCCATGGCGCAGATAAAAACTTCTCATACTAGCTGGTGAGAGGGTGGATTCTAGATTGTGCCCTTACAGATATTGGTAAATGCTTTCACGCAAGATCGGATGGTGAACCAGTGCCCCGTGACCCCAAAAGAGGCTTCAAAACGCTGCCTAACTGGCCCACCATCCTCCTTCCCTAGCTGGTGGTGGGTGCAGCATTGCCAGAGTCCAGCTGTGGCATTACTGCTGCAGAAATATTCAGATCCGAGGTGGGGTAAGAAGGATCGTGCTAGTGGTGGTGGTGGCAATCCTTGGGGGAGTGGAAATAAGTGCATAACTTACAGGGGGGGTTGGGTTGGTAGTGCTTGGGTACTTCCATCATTCTAGGGCAGGCATCCCCAAACTGCGGCCCTCCAGATGTTTTGGCCTACAACTCCCATGATCCCTAGCTAAGAGGACCAGTGGTCAGGGATGATGGGAATTGTAGTCCAAAACATCTGGAGGGCCGAAGTTTGGGGATGCCTGTTCTAGGGTATTCTCATAAATTTTGTTGGAATACAATTGCACTTTCATTGTTCTGAGAAGCACCTGGGAATCTTCATGGGAGCACTTGCAGAGTGCTTAACGATCATTGGAGTGCTCAGACGATGGCTTGTCCTGACCCTCTTGAGACTTTTCTCAGGAAGACTTAATGGAATCTGGAAATCTTCCAGGAATGGTCTGCAAACATACTAAGTATGTTCTATATTTTGGAGGGATTGATTGTGTGGTCCTGTTTCCAAACTTGGATGTATTAGGAGTATTCCATTGAAACATGCTTTATTGTTTCCTGGAGCTTTATGTTTTCTTAGTTCATCCAGATCAGGGGTCAGCAAACTTTTTCAGACCTTGTGGTTGGCCGGACTATATTTTGAAAAAAAATATATGGACGAATTCCATATTATAACCCAGGGATGCATTTTAAATAAAAGGACACATTCTACTCATGTAAAAACATGAAAGATTGATGTGATTATGTACCGGCTTCCTCAACCTCAGCCCTCCAGATATTTTTGGCCTACAACTCCCATGATTGCTAGGTAGCAGGACCAGAGGTCAGGGATGATAGGAATTGTAGTCTCAAAACATATGGAGGGCCGAGGTTGAGGAAGCCTGGATTATGTATAATTGTATTAAGATTCTTTTGTATACGGTGTCTTACAATGCCATGTAACACAGGAGTATGTTGGTTAACATTGTCCACAGATGATTTTTATGCAATCATATACACCTTCATATTAAGATAGGATTTTTGCCCATGTACATCACTTAACATGGGAGAAGGGGAGGAAGGGGTTCAAATGAATTAAAGGAATCAAACTGTGGCAAATTTCACATCTTCTGTTCCAGAATTTCAAATTGACGTTCTCCTTCCAAAACTAGTTCTGAAGCAAAGGAACACATCAATAGTACTTCAGTGGGAATTTGAGAAGCTAAATATGGCAGAAAATGTTCCCATGTCCTTTCCAATATGAACCTTTTGTTTGCTTCTTGTGCGAAAGTTCTAAAAAAATCAGCATTGTCCCCAATCTTCCTAAGAGCCTTTGGTAGTATTGGTTGGTTAGTTTTGAAAAAAAAAGTTTACAAAGTTGCTTCTTCTTTTTTTAAAGACTCCTTGAGATACTACATTGCTTGGGGTTTATTTTCTTGGACTGAATCATTCCAAGGTGCCAGTGGAGTTTCACAGCTGTGTTGCCTTGGCATCCCTGCTAGTCTTGATAGTATTGTTCCAGTAAATGAGACATCTCTACCAGAGCTTCCATCATCAGTTCACAATGTGATGGCTAAATATATATCACTTGCTTTGCCCACCGGTACAAAATGTGTTACCCTTGCTGCTTTTGTTAGCTGAAGGACACATATTACTGCAGATCTAAATGCCCCCCAAACTCTAATGACATAATATTGCTATGGTTTACTGTTCATTGTTTTTTGCTTTCTTTTCTCTTTATAAAATGCTCTATTGCTATGAACTTCAGTTTTTTAAAAAATCACATCTATGCCATCTGTTCCTTCAGTTTATTCTTCCATTTTAAAATGTGTGATTTAGCAAAGTCAACCGAGAGGTACATATATATATATATATATATATTGTTTAATGCTATGATGTTTAGGACAGCTCTCCACTGCACAATTGTAGCACCATATTCACCCCCAAATTATGTTCTGTTCCTCTGTGATAGAGAACCCTAGGACTTGTGCAGAACATTGCCCTTGTTGACAATTGTCTAGTTATAAGACTGCTCCTATTAATAGCAGCCCCATCTTCTTCAGAACAAAACAGAACATATAGATAAGGGTCACAAAGCCAAAACACTCTGCAACTCTTTCCGTATGAGATTATGAGGAGTTAAAGGCTGTGAGATGACAGAGTTTCTAATTTTGAAATATACCCTTTGTATTAAAAAGTGAATAACTTGAGGACTTGCCCTAAGTTTACATGACCCAGGTAGATAGTTCCAAAGGCCTAGAAGTTGTTGCAGAAGTTTTAGAGGCTTTGGAGTATAAAGTTGTTTCAAGCCCCAAAAAGGGGAACACGGGGAAATGATAACAGAAAAACACAGCTTGAAATTACTGATTAAAATGTGTTATCCCTAGAAAATAGGTTACTTTGCCAGTTAATTACACTGCACTTATTAGCATGTGTCTATAAGTTGTTCTGGGAATTTTAATCTTCTCATTAGTATGCCTCAGTGTTTGTTCATCACGGGTCTCTAGTGGGCTCTGCTGTTGGTGGTCAGGTTCCTCTCAATGGCAGCTGATTGGAACTGGAATCATTACATTTTGGCACATCTGGGGAACTTCCAGGGGTGGCTCATGAGTTGTGATGGTTATGGCGTAGTATATTTCCAGACTCTTGCTTAGCTTTCAGGAATTTTATTGAAAGTTGTTGCTTGTACATCTATTACCTTCTGTGTAAACCACTTCAAGAGTCTTTAAATTGTTATATTAAGCAAAGCAGTTTTCTGAACCAATAAATACTATTCAAGGAAATTAGGTCAATTGTGGCATACACTCAAAGGCCTTTTCTATGCTAGCAGTGATGTAACTGGAATCTGCTTCACAGAAATACTCACCAGGCACTCTGAAACTTCAGCTTCCATTTTTATTCCAGAGACCGGGGTTTGGGTATTTTTGATGTTGCTTTCGTAGCATCTTGCAAATTGTTTACATGTTAAACTAACATTTGCTATTTAGATGTGTTTTAATTTTGCGTATTTCTTTCAGCTATAATATAGTATGGTATTTTTCAGTTCATGAAAAGATAAAGGTAAAGGTACCCCTGACACGCTCAACTTGCTCTCTAGGCCAAGGGAGCTGGCGTTTGTCCGCAGACAACTTCCAGGTCATGTGGCCAGCATGACTAAACCGCTTCTGGCAAACCAGAGCAGCACACAGAAACGGCGTTTACCTTCCCGCCGGAGTGGTACCTACCGATATTTATCTACTTGCACTTGATGTGCTTTTGATCTGCTAGGTGAGTAGGAGCAGGAACCGAACAACGGGAGCTCACCCCATCACGGGGATTCGAACTGCCAACCTTCTGATCGGTTTAGACCACAGAGTCACCCGCATCCCTTCATGAAAAGATACAAGCCCATTAAATACAGAATTATGTATCCTTTCCTTTAGTACGTGTGGACCACACCAGTGCAAAGTTTATTTTCTCAGAAAACTGTCTACGCTATTTTATTTTATTTATTTTATTTTATTAAATACAGCAGCATCTTCCAAGCTTAACCTCATGTCCTACTTTAAGTCAGCCTGGCAATTTTTGACATTTAAGCAATAAATTGCTCATTGTTTGGAAAGGCAACATTATTGAATTATCTTCAGCAATTGAAAAGAAAGAATATGTGCCCTGCAGGAAGTCCAGAATAAAGTGAAATCATATGAAGTCAAAGAAACCTATTTTATAAACACCATATGTGTGGGCTTCTTGGGAAAAAAAGTTAGGTTGATAGAAGAGGAACTTGCTATAATACAGATGACTGGAGAATCCAGAAGGAAAAAAAACTGGTAATGTGATAAATGGTTGAGTGCAAATTATTTTATTTTATTCCAAGAACAGACTCAAAAAACTAATTTCTCAACACTTGAAAGCTTGCCTTTTTGAAAAAAACAACTACTATTACTGAAGACCCCGGTTCATGTTACATGACATGCTATCTCATGCTTTTATGGCACCAGAGTCATTCCCAGCATCAGAGCCACTACAGAAAGGCTCTTTCCCACACTGTGATGGTAAGGTCGGGGTCAAATGAAAATCTGTTAAATGTATGATTGTGTTTCTGGTCCAGACTTCAGCATGCAAATTCCTCCACACAATTTCCCCAGTGAAAATCAGCTCCCCACAAATAGCTATTTCAATAGGAAAGAAGGCGCTGTTTACAACCAAAGTTCTTCCTATTTCTATTTGATTTTTTTAAAGTGTAGAATAGAATAGAATAGAATAATTTATTGGCCAAGTATCAACCATACTTGGAATTTTGCTTTGACTACATTGCAATGTAAAGAAAAAACGTACCTCATACAAATACTATTCCCCTCACAATACAACAGCGAAAAAACTCCATGCCACCAACTGGCCTCCCTTGCCCACAACTACAGATTCAACAATTTGATGGCACAAGGAAAAAGGCTATTCCTGTGCCTAGACGTTTTTTTATATAGAGTCGTGTACCGATGTCCGGATGGGAGTAAATCAAACAGGTAATGACCAGGATGCGAAGGGTCTACAGCATTTCTCTCTGCTCTCTTCCTGACTCAAGTGCCATAAAGTGTCTCTATTGGAGGCAAACTAACACCAATTACCCTCTCTGCAGTAATTTCTTACTGCTCGTTGGAGACTCTTCTTATCCAGCTTAGAGGCTATACCATACCAGACAGTAATGGAATTCATTTCCATTATTTCATATATTTCGTTAAACTTTTTGAGAGATGTTAAACAAGTTTTTCATGAGTTAGAGAAGAAAAAGAGAAATAACTTCATCATTTTCTTGGTATACCCACTTGACTATGAAGTTGTCAGTAGCTCCCGGCTGGTTGCCCAGGAAAGTATAAACATAAGAAAAAGTTTCTTACCGTCCTTTTTTATTTCAATATTACAGAGAGAGGCTGTACCCTGTTTCTCATATTTTAAGACATACCCATAAAATAAGCCATAGCAGGATTTTTAAGCATTCAAGGAATATAAGCCATACCCTGAAAATAAGACATAGTGATAGGCGCAGCAGCAATGCCGGCCGCGGCAGGAGGAGGAGGAAAAAATAAGACATCCCTTGAAAATAAGCCATAGTGTGTTTTTTGAGGAAAAAATAAATATAAGACGTGTCTTATAATATGAGAAACATGGTAGAACCCAGCCTCTTGGATAATGGCTTTGTCCCAAGTGAATCTCCACCCCTCCCTGTCTTTCCCACTTCTTCATTCATCACTTCTATGGGTGCTGCTACATGCCCTCTGTCTTTGAGCTCTTTGCTCTCCTACTTTAAAGGTCCGCCTGGTTCTGGGAGATGGAGGGTCTTGGAATGCTTTCTAAAGACACCGAGTCAGCCAGCTGCCATTCCGGTCCTGCCTCTTTCTCTCTCATTATTTCCCAACCTTTCTCCTCATTTGCCTCTGAGCTGTGACCTCCCTCAAACCACTGTTGTAAATCTATAACGTCTTCCTCTTCCTCCTCCCTGGAGGGGTCAGGATGGGGAGGCGGTCTCCAGCATTCCTCCTCTGCCCAGTCCCTGACATGGTCATATATGCTACCACCAGAATTACAGGCAATATGCCTCTGAATGCCAACTACCAGGCTATTACACCCTTGTCCTGCTTGTGACTTGTGGTTGGCCATTGTGGGAAATAGGGAGACTAGATTAGGTAACCCCTGGTTAATAGGAGACCTCTTCTTTTAAGAAGTCTAGCACACTTCCCATTCTCCATGCTTTCAAAAATGACTTTTCAACCAGGAATGGAAATTTTTATGGCCCTCCAAATGTTGCTGGACTACAACATCTTTTATCATTGGCCATGCTAGCTTGAGGCTGATGGTTGGAGTTAAGTTATAGGTAGGTAGCCGTGTTGGTCTGACGTCGTCAAAACAAAATAAAAAAATCCTTCCAGTAGCACCTTAGAGACAAACTAAGCTTGTCATAGGTATGAGCTTTTGTGTGCGTGCGAAAGCTCATACCTATGACAAACTTAGTTCGTCTCTAAGGTGCTACTGGAAGGATTTTTTAATTTTGTTTGGAGTTAAGTTCAACAAGTTCTGGAGGACACACGTTCCCATTCCACTCTTTTGAAGATTAGGATTAATGTTAATTGGTCCCCCTTCTGTGGCCATGTTCCAGGCAAAACATGTTGTGATTTATATATATATTAAATCACTTCTAGATACTAGTGTGCCTGTCTATCTGGATGCCTGACAATGTCTGGTTTTTGTAACGCTTCAGCTCATCAATTTGTTCTGCCCTTTTCTACTGTATATTATCTATAGCGTGAAACCTACAATAAACAGAGAGAATATAGACAAACTTAAGATAATGAGTTAACATTGCACTTTGTACTGTTTATACTACTCTTCAACCTAACTGTATATTTTCTGAGTTGGATGCATGATAACATGGAAAGTGACCTTAACCTGAATACCGTGGTTGAGCTGCCTTGTTGATTATATCCCAAATACTTGGCTCTCCCATTCCTTTTGACATACACATATATTTTGAAACTTGCCTAGGCATTTCAAATGGCTTGGTTCAACTACTGGGAAGGTATGAAAAATGCCTAACTGTGATAAAGTTTGCCTTCTAAGGCAATATAAGACTAGAGCCTTATCATCTCTCTACAAATTCTATTTTTTAACATGTGCTTTTTGCTCCAGCAACTTTGACGAGAAAAAGCAGCATAATGGCATGCTATGAGCCAATCTGAACTTTAAAATGCTCATATTATTCTGAAAGTAAAATGTGTAGCCATACAGCACAATTTCCCTTAATGCGCTTACTTCAACAGATTTTTGAAGATTGATAGCTCTATTGTGATTCCTATCTTGAGTAAATACAACCTTGTGTTCTTCAAAGCATGCTGTGCAAAATTCTCAACGCTACCTGAGCCGCTAGCAGCTGTATGTTCTGAGGCAACAGAAGTACTTAATTTTGTGAAAAGGTCTGAATGCTGATCTTCAGTATTGTATTTAAGGAAACAAGGTGCTTGCTTGCTTGCATGTTTGTAATGTTTGTAATGCTGGAAAGACTGACTACACCAGTGGTTGTAGATTTCATTTATACTTTTTAAAATTCATCACCATCATTTGCAACTATGGTTTTAAACAGAAGTTAGGAACATTTTTTCCTCTTAAGATAAGAGACACATTTCCTTCAGGGGGCACAGCTGATGATGAGTGGAGCCATATTCAACATATTCAAAGATGGGTGGAGCCAGAGCCCCAAGTGGGTGCTATGAAGTGTGTGGAGTTATAAAACTAAGCTGAGGGCTATGGAAAATTAGGCTGATGGTGGCATGCAGTCCTTATGCTTAAGTTACAGGTAGGTAGCCGTGTTGGTCTGACGTAGTCGAAACAAAATAAAAAAAAATTCCTTCCAGCAGCACCTTAGAGACCAACTAAGTTTGTCATTGGTATGAGCTTTCGTGTGCATGCACATTTCTTCAGATACACTGAAACACCAGGTGCTTATATATAGTGAGAGGGTGGGGAGGGGTATTACTCCCTCCTTGTGGTGGGAGTGGGTGATTGACTGACTGATAGCTGTTGATGACTGTTAACAACTGCAATTGGTCTTACAGGAAAAAGTAAGGGGTGAGATGGCTAAAGATAGCTTTATCATATATCATGAGATAAGAATCCAATGTCTTTATTCAGACCTGGTCTCTCCATGGTTTTAAGCTTGGTAATAACCTTATGCTTAAGGTTATGCACTCTGGGTTTTAAAATGTCTAGAAGTTATGCATTGGTCCAGTTTGCATGACATGTTAAGCCATGGTTTACAAACCATGGTTTATATTCAAAAGATCTTCTGACCCCCATCAATAGCTGCCAAGTTATCCCTTTTTTAAGGGATTTTCCATTATGCTGAATAGGCTTCCTCGCGAGAAAAAGGAAAACTTGGCAGCTATGCCCCCATCCCCACAGCTTAACCATGGTGCTTGTTAGCCAATGTCTCTGCTTGATTTATAAACCTTGGTTTAGCCCAGACTAATGTGCAGGAGCCACCAAAATGCCACAGAGATCCCAGCAGAAAGTGGTTGGAAAATTAAGCATTAGCATATGTCAGTTCACTTACCTACAACACTATATGATTCTTCAGACAGTCTGAGAGAAAGAAATTGTTAACTACAAGCCAAGTTTTATCGTAACACTTGTTCCCTCATTTCTCCTCCTTTGTGTCATTCCCTACTGTTTAGATTGGGAGCTTCATGGGGGCAGGGGGGCGCTCTCTATAATTGGTTTGTGTAACTCTGCAAAGTGCCAAGAGCATTTACAGCACTATGACAAAACATTCAAGCACCATTTTTGGATTCTTCAGGTGGCAGTAATGAAACAACAACCACTAGCTCTTAAAAATTCTGCTACTTGGATACTCGATTATGGAAGTACTCGTCCAGATTTTAAACTCATGTGGTGCCCTCCAAGGTGTTTTTGGACTAACATCACCCCTGGACAACATGGTGATTGGTCAAGAGTGATGAGTTACAAGTCCAAGAACACCTGGGGAGCATTGTGTTTGATAAAGGGAGGTCAGTTTTCATCAGCTAATGTAGTACGGACCTCTCAAAATTGTGCTTTGCATCAAAATATACTGTTGCGAAAAGGGGGTGATAAAGATTTTCAATTTTCTGAAGGGCTGTCCTCTGTTGCTACAGAAAGAAGGTCTAAAACAGGGACAGAGTTGGGTCTTTCAAATTTCAGCGTTGTTCTGTGTGAGGCCAAAATTTGTCATTCCCCTGCCTCTCAACTTCTGTCCTGCTCAATTCACTATATCATAGTTGCAATGCCCTGTGGCACCACCTAGGCTTGGCGCACAGTGAGGCACAACCAGTTGCACTGCCCTAACTCTAGAACCAGAGTTCTAGAACCTGGTCCATCTAGAACCAGAGGGTGGAAATTGAAGCTAAATACTTCCTAATGGTAAGAGCTGTTCAACAGGAGAATAGACTGCCTCTCAAGGTGGTGGTTTCTCTTCCATTGTGAGTATTCAAGCAGGGGTGGGATGGCTATCTGTCAAGCATATTGTAGTTCATGCAAATGTTAACCATCTCCTGTGCCTTGATATTTATAGAAAGAGAGACTATATCTATGGCTGTTTCTCTAAGCAAGGTAAATTCTAAGCTAGTATTTGTTTTCGGGAAGGAATCATATTTGGTTCAGGAAAAGACTTTTCTCTATGACATGCATTAGGAAAGTAAGAAGTCCATTAATCCAAAATAGAAGCACAGATTCCACACACAGCTACTGTATATGGATACCCTAAACCATAAGACACATTGAGAAATGCAGCAGGCTACTCTTCCTTTAAAATAAGTGGAAATACTCTCCCCACGGCTCTGAAACATACTTTCCCACCCTACTCATTCTTAATATATTCTGTCTGACAAGGTTCAAAAATCTGACAATACAGGTTATTATTTTCTCATTCTTTTACATACATTTTCTTTTTTGTGGGGTGGTGGTCCAAAGGAGACCTTGCAATATGAAAAAAAATGCACAGAGGAGCTAGAAGACTGCTCAGGGTGATTCCTCCACATTTTCCTGCTACTTATAAATCCCTATTTAGATCAAATGAAGTGAGGTTGGCAGATCTCCTAATGAACTCTGCTTCACTGCAGCAAGTGCTCACTGAAGACAGCCAGGGCAGCCCTCCATCTTCAGGGTAACTGACATCAGCAATATGTCTAACAGCTAATATTTTCAATGATTAAAAAGAGGGGGGAGAAACTTTTATTTTTACAGCTTTATTTCTTGCTTTGCTTTTAGATTAATCATATATATATTACCTACTCTCGACCTGCTCATTATTTTTATTTTTCTCTCCTTTTTGCCTTGTTCTGTCTTTTCTTTTTGCCCTGAAAATAGGAAATATCTTTTGTGCCTGGAATTAGGCTGACATTTGAATAAGTCATTGTTTTCTAAAGTCATCTCCTGCTTTAAAACAAAACAAAATAAAATGGTACGTTTTACATCTGACTGAGAGCTCATCTTTCTAGCAATGTGTCGTCACAAGTGACATGGATCCCTGTGAATGTTCTTAATGAGTAGCTATATTTGGCAGACTTCAAGATCCATTTTTGTTTCTCTTTTGAGCACAGCGAGTGCAGTATTTACTGAGACACAATCAGGAAGCAAACCTTTTCACAGCAAGCCATACGTATCTCTCCATTAAACCCTTTTTGCTCACTGCACAAGCAAAGTCATGCCCTTCTAAGGAAGAGAGACAGGAAGAGAGACAAGGTCAAGTCTCTGTTGGGCTTCAAGAAATTGTTGTTGTTGTTGTTTAGTCGTTTAGTCATGTCCGACTCTTCGTGACCCCATGGACCATAGCACGCCAGGCACTCCTGTCTTCCACTGCCTCCCACAGTTTGGTCAAACTCATGTTCGTAGCTTCGAGAACACTGTCCAACCATCTCGTCCTCTGTCGTCCCCTTCTCCTAGTGCCCTCAATATTTCCCAACATCAGGGTCTTTTCCAGGGAGTCTTCTCTTCTCATGAGGTGGCCAAAGTATTGGTGCCTCAGCTTCACGATCTGTCCTTCCAGTGAGCACTCAGGGCTGATTTCCTTAAGAATGGATAGGTTTGATCTTCTTGCAGTCCATGGGACTCTCAAGAGTCTCCTCCAGCACCATAATTCAAAAGCATCAATTCTTCGGCGATCAGCCTTCTTTATGGTCCAGCTCTCACTTCCATACATCACTACTGGGAAAACCATAGCTTTAACTATACGGACCTGTTAACAAGAAGTTAGCCAATGCTTTTATGTTCTTCCATGAAGACTTTGCTAATAACTTCCATGAAGACCTTGCTAATAACTTCTTATTGAGAGGGACTGTGCTTAAGTTGTTCTTTAATATTCAGGGACCCTGTAAGGATACAGAACCATAGCTAGGTGATCTTGCACCCCTGGCAGAACCGTTGTGCCCCCTAGCCAGGGACAAATTAGCTCTTCTTTCCACCTCTCCTCCCCCCCTCCACCCATTCAATTCCTCACGCGCTTCACCTTGTAATGAACTCTTTCACAGAAAATATTTATGGACCTATTTTTTTGCCAATTTTGTGCCCCCTCCTCGCATGCACCCCTGGTGGGGGCCTTCCTCACCACCCCCTAGCTACGGCCCTGTAAGGATAGAGGGGCTAAAATCCCTCCTAAAATTGGCCAGGTGGTGCTGAATCCACTAGCCACAATCAGGCAAAGGGGACTGCTATTGCAGTCAAACGAAGTTATAAAGAAGAGGGAGAGGTTCAATCCATTTTTTAGGGTTTGACAGTTGACTGCATGGTCTAGCTTGCTGTGCCTTGGGATGAAAGCTCAGCTGTGTTTTGATGATCCAAGTTGAGCTTCAGCAGGACAGAGCTGAAACTGACAGTGGCAAGGCCAAGTTCTGAACACTGAGCAATCCTATAATATTCATGAACTGTGTATTTTCAGTTGTCTTCTGGATTAATTTTTTAATTGACTCTTGGACTGCCTTGAGCCCATTCACCGTAAAAACACTTCCAGGGTTCCTGGTGATTCTGTGTTAAAATACATGCTACTGTTCTGTTTTGTGATAAATGGGCAGTGAGGTGGGATAGAAATAGTAGTAGTAACAACAACAACAACAACAACAACAACAACAACAACAACAGTATTTGAAATATCATATCTTTGCATGTCCCCTTATCTACCATATGCTGCATATCATTGTATTGCTAAAGGCCCAAACTCTTAGTTAACCAGACACTTAATGTTACTGTAGGATTTATGTATCATCTCTTCATAGAAAAAGATCATGAAGAGCTGTTTGAAAATGAAAAGGGAACAAGTTTTATACCCCTGTGAGTATAAAACACCATATGGACTTTTTGAATAGGAAAGGTCTGCTAATGAAGCCTTTCTCAAACAAAGCCATCTGTCGATAGACATGACATGACAGTTCATAAAACAGCACAACTTTCTGAACAGGAACTGACTTATTGTGTTTATGCTAGTTGGGAAGCAAATAAAGATTGGGTCAGTGGTACAGGAGTATTTTGGCAACTTTAGCAGAATAAACTAGGGAAATTTTCACCAAATGATTGGGCACATTAATTCTGCAGCCTGGCTCAGATAGCACGGACCCAGCTAGTGAGTTTGAAATTTTCAAATATGCAAATTGAGGAGGTGGCTGTGAGAGTGGATTAGTAAACCAGCTACTCATGTCACAATGGCCATAGCCCTGCATTGAAAGAACATTTTTCTTGTTGCTGCTTCCATGGATGGAAGCATTTGGGAGTCTTTTCTCTCAAGTGAAGGGCGCCAAGTTCACCAGTGCAATCTATTACCCTTCCTTTCACTCTCAGCTTTCTTCTGACTCTCTTGGGAAAACAGTTGCAGTAGAGAATGTAGACAGTCTCTAAAAAGTGTCCACAAACACGTGAGAAATTATTCTGCTGCTTAAATGCCACTAATAGGAATAATATTCAGACCCTTGATTTAGAATGGAAATGAGCTTTGATGAGAGACTATGAACCATTTTTTCTGATGACCTTGACATGTGACTCTCTGTTTTGAGACAGCCAGTATATTGATACCACAATGATCATTACCATCTCACAGCGCAGTGATCTGACTTCAAGGGCAAGAAATGTTCTGCATTCCCTTTTTGGTCCTTTGCTCTACAGCAGCTTAAATTATCCTAGTTGTTCCACACCCAAGGGAAAGGGGGCTCATTCTGTGGTGATGCCCTGATTTTGGAATGCACTTTGCCTTTGTATGTCTCTGCTAATTCTCCTCACTAGTGGATGAAAAATTCAAACTTGGATTTCTGATTCTGCTAAATTCTTTAATGCATAAATCTGTGTGAGGCATAGGCAAAGCAAGGGTTGAAGGCACAGCAAGTGAATTGCATGGCTATGTGCAAGCTGAGACACTGACCCAACAAATACCCATGCAAACAACAGGTCTCTCTGCTATGGTATGCTTCTGCAAGTGGGCTGGGCTTGTGAGGGTTGAATGTGACAGTGCTGGCCTCTCCATGTCCTGGGCAATGGAGGTGCTGGCTTCATGTTCAACTTACTCTCAGGTGCCCCTTTCCCTCCCCTGGAGGAGGCTCCCTACTTACAGGAGGGGCTGGTATCAGCAGTGGCCCTTTAGGTGGTACCTGACTAAAAGTGTCTGATATTGCAGGGCGGAACACCTTTCTGACAAACCACCTGAACATTCCCCAGGATCCAACTCCTGCCTTTCTTGATCACTGGCTTCCTCTGCAGCTCAGACATTTCTCAAGTCCCCAGTTGTATCTCCCTTGCCCCATTCCCCATGGTCATCTGGCTCCAACTCTTTGAACTCTTCCCCCCACCTCCTCAGGAGCCACACATCCTTTCCAATATATCTCAATGGGGATCACGGCACTAGTAGGGCCTGATTCCAGACTTTGCATGTATACATTCTATACAGCTGCCTATGGGAAGTCCATTAGGGGGACTTGTACTCAGGTCCTGCTTCCAGACTTTCCATGGGCACCTGATTGGCCACCAAGAGAACAGGATGCTGGACTCGATGGGCTGGTCCAGCAGGGTACTTCCTATTTTCTTACTATCTCTGTGCCTACTCAGAACTAAGCCCTACTGAGTTCAATGAGGCTTACTCCCCAATAAAGTGTGTTTGGCACAGCAATCTTAGATTTATTCCATAAGCAGCTGTTTTTGAACTTTCGGTCTGCATTAAGAATCAGAGGTACTCTGTTATACAAGCTGTAAGTTCATTTGTTTGTTTAGTTACACACTAAAAAAGAAAAAATGGCTTGCTACATTTTCAGACATTAAATAATGCTCTTATCTACTTAGTGTCTCAATAAAAAAATCTTTTTGATGGCTTTGCAGATAAACCCCACGTGCTTTGATTCAAGCCACTGAATAATCAATTGTTTCAATGGGTATTCTGCTCTCATTGTTGTTTTTTCCCCATTGAAGAGGGGGAGCCCCTTGATTAGTCTTATTTTTCATTCAGAGAGCATAAAAATGGGCCTCAGTATGGTTCTCTGAGTAGCTCCTTTGTTTCTGTTTGCAGAAAAATACTTGACACAACATAAGAAAGAAGAAAAATGGAAATGCAAGTTTTTTTTCTGGCTCTTAAAAATGTCATCAGTGGCGAGAAATGAGCATATAAATTCAGTCTAGGGGTCAAAATGGGAAGTGGTTCCTACATTGCACTTCATCCTGAGGTTCTGGCAGCTACAGAGCCTGCCCATGTAGATGAGGAAAGTAACATAAAAATATTGGGTTGTCCTGTTAGTTTCACGCTAATCTTTCTAGTCTCCTTGATCGGAAAGGGATATTTGATGGATTTTTGTCTTTCTAGGATAAGAAAAGCCTCTGCTTTTTCTCATTCATGAGTGTCTTGTTGCCACAGGTTTTAATTAGAGAAGCTCTGCCATTTCTAGTTATTGTTGTTGATGTTGTTTTAAGAGGACATGGTAGGGAGAGACCGATAATGAAAAATGCCCCACCATTTTCCAGAACTGATGAGCAATACGGTTTGGGCTTCCCCATGGAAATGCTGATATTTAGAGAGCTTTCAGTGTAATAAGTGGAGGAAGTTGGAAAATCCCTTAGTGGAACGCTCAAACCTATAAAACCAAAAAATAAATCCTTTTAAAAAATAGATTTTCCTTTGCCTGATCTCTTGAGGGAGAGGTTACAGCTAGCCAAAAATGTAGTTTCTCGTCTCAAGAGGGAGCCAGTCATTGGAAGAGCATTAAAAACAAAAATGACAGAGACCCTTCTGCACATTTCAGAGGAAGTTTGAAAACTGAGTCTTAGAGTAGATGCTATTCTGTTTCTCATCAAAGTTTGTTTTATACTCCTCAGAACTTTCCCAAGAACTGTTACATTTTCTTTGTTTCATGTATGTTCCACATTTCCTTCAATAAAGATACATTTTATAATGCCATTTGAAGCATTGTCTTGTTCTTAGGGATGTAAGGAGGCAAAGATTTCCATCCTGTCCCGTGTTTGTCGCAACCAGTGCCATTTCCATTCCACTACAGCTCAGTTTCTGCTGAAACCTACACTGTCCCTCTTTCTATCGGCTATGGCGGAAACTAATTTAATTAATTGTGCAATTTAAATAATTTAATAGTTAGCTTCAATACGTTTCATTAGAAGCGAAATGTCAAAAACAATGCATAAAATAATATAATTATTTATATCACATTTCCAGACCCCAAAAAGCAACCCATATTGCTCATATTCACATATATGGTTTCTGTTCCATTAGGTAAGTGGGGTATGATATGTGATAGAGATATGTGTCCCATGAAAATGTGGCAATATTTGGGTGTCTCCGCTTTCTTGGTTTTGGGGTCCTCCCAAAATTTGCCCTTTGTTGTTAGTCTTTGGAACATAGGATCTCAGCCCATTGGTCCATCTTACTCAGTATTACTGACACTGAATGCCAATGGCTTTCCAGGGTTTCAGGCAGGAGTCCTTCCTAACCTTATCTGGAGTTTGATGTGGGGACACCCACATCTATGCATTGGCTCTTTCTGGAAGAATCGAGTCAGTGTTGGAGTGCTGATTTAAGGCAAGGGAGGTCTAATCAGCCATGCAGCTCACTGGGTGACCAGAATTACCAACTATAGAAGAATGGCAGATGAAGATGATGGACTTTACGGAACTCGCTGAACTGACGGGGAGACTCCAAGACCAGACAGAGGAGACGGTGGAAGAAGACTGGAAGAAGTTCAAAGTTTATTTAGGGAAACATTGTGGTGTATAAAAATTTGAATTTCTATGGATTTTTTTTTTACTAGGCATTAGGGATGAAAGAAGATGTTAGAAAGAAAGTATAGATGAATTTAATATAGTTGATTTGATGTAAGGATATGGGATAGCGTTGGAAAATGTTTAAAAGAATGATTAGGAAACTGCTAAAGAAGATTCGAAAAGGAAATCAGTTAGGGGAGACTTGGGGAAGTCCCAGAAACAATGGTTTGAAAGTTAGAAGAAAGTTAAAATGATTATAGGTATTGTTATTGTGTTTATTTTTTGTGTGCAGTATGTTTTCTTTTTTCTTTTTATGTATATTTTTATAGTGTTTGTATTTTTTTGTTCCTTTTTCTATCTCTGAATGTATAAAATCAATAAAAAATATTATTTAAAAAGAAGAAGAAGAAGAAGCTCACTGGGTAACCACTCTTTCTCAGCCTAACCCACTTCACTTGGATGTACAAAATACATAGCTGCCAAGTTTTCCCTTTTCTCGCGAGGAAGCCTATTCAACATAAGGGAAAATCCCTTAAAAAAGGGATAACTTGGCAGCTATGGCAAAATAATGTATGCTACCTTGGGCTTTTTTTGGAAGGAAGTCAAGATTCTAAAATATAATAAGTAAAAAAGGGGAAGGGCCAAAAGCTACATAAAAGCTACAACTGCTGTGGCAATCAGAATGAATGAGAGAGAATGTATCCCAAAGGGGACCACACTGGTAGCCTTTTGCCAATAAGCTGCCAAGATGGCTCTCTGGTATGGGAGAGGGATGGAGAGGAGCACACACATATCTCTGAAATTTAGGTCTCTCAAAGGCAGCTATAAAATCTCCACTTCCACCATTTTATTGGGGGGGAAATGAATTCATAGCAAACACTGAGGATGCAAATCATATGAATAATACATTGTAACAACACCGGTCTGATCAATAGCCATCTAGCCCTTGCCAACTGGCAGTGGACCCAGAGCCACTCACCACTACTTATCTTCTCCAACACAACACATTCATTCTTTAATTTCCCATGCTTTAGGATTTGAAATTAAAAGTATGAATCATAACTCATACCTCAAAGCTACCAAATGATTTTCCATTCCTGAATATTCTCTAAAACCATGGCAAGGTAAAACTAATTCACAGAAGGCCTTGCAGCACTTTGAATAAACAGCAGACTTTCTTAATACTGCAGAAAGTTCTGACTGCCTTCCTATAGGTTGAAAGTGGCACTTTTCACAGGAAAAGTGGTAGAAAATTCAGTTTAAAGGACTTCCAGAAATTATTGCCATCTATTTAAATTGCCTGGACTTTTAATTTATTATTTAAAGGCTTTTCCAAAAAATAATAATAATGTAGCTGCATAACATGAACACTACCCCACATGCCTTTTGGACTCCATGCATTCCCTTCAACTTTATGTTTCTGGTTCAGTCTGCTGAGTGTTGTTCACATGGAAATCTAGTTGAAATGATGAGATTATGCAGGAAGATCCCTTGGTGGATTGTGCAATGCTCCTGCTTTCTATTACCGATGAGTTACCATTACCACAAGCTGCAGAGATTTATGTCACAGCTTTTAATAGTGCTGCATATGCATGCATGATGGAGGAAGAAAGCATGGAATCCTCTACCTCAAGAGGCACACTCCCTTTTCCTTTATTTCTTTTATGTATCCTCTTTGCAACTCATCCTCTGAGCCAAAACAGCACCTCCCATGCACAAGGAGAATGTCTGGCAGGCTTAGGCAAACTCTTAAGGTTTTGGAGAAGTACTTTCCAAAAGACATTTAAATGGGAATCCCTCTAAGTAACTCAATTAAGTCTGAGCATGCTCAGTTCACTACTGCTTGGTGATTTATAGTAGGCAGGTGCGACTCTGGCCATCAGTAAAACACAGCACCATTTTTTAAAAAATGCAGTCCTACATATAACCACATCACGTTTGTTTGTTTGTTTTGCAGTGTTCATCAACACACACAAGTGGATATTTGCATTGGTAAAATTCCACATGCACACACACAGAGAGAGGATCTTGTTGCAACCATAGATTACATATAGATTGCTTTTTTTGCAACGCTCTATTAATCCAAAGGAGGAGAATATTAGAAGCATTTCTATAAAACAGTTACTTAAGCCAAATGTGTGAAGCATGCTAGGGAAATTACAGAAAATGGAGATTTTGCAACAATGACAATGCATAAAGGTAAAATGGGATAATGATTTTGTGCCCATCAAGAAACGGCATTGTGATTCGACAGAAAAAGAATTTCTGTTTGGAAGGAAACACTGGAGTATCTTCACAGCAGCTCAGCTATCCATATATCTAAATATCATGCCCAGTTGTTCTTTAAAAAAAACCTCATTGACTTCAAAGCTTAATAAATTGGGTCTCTGCTTTTCGCTTATGTAATCTTGCCAATGAATTAGGTTGGCTTGCAAATAGGGAGGGAAACATGTAATTTACATTTACACCAGGGAATCAATGTGATATATGGAATGTTCATAAATCATCAGTATTAAAATCGTTATTGAATTTAAATATTAATCAGATGGGAGGAATTGATGGGCTGGAACCAAAGCTGCTTACAACTAGAACACATTATGGAGCTGAGCCATTAGCTAGAAATAAGAAATCTAATTTTCTTATGACTTAACATTGCTACAATTAGAAATGTGCTGTAGCAGCTTTGATCAGTAAAAGTGGATGTTAGCATTTTCATTTCGCTGTCTTCTGTCTCCCTTAACTTCATCAGTTGGCTGATGGGCTTCTTTTTGGTGATGTGCTGCAGAAGACCAGGACGGCAATGCACAGAGCCACCTCTTCCCTTCAAAATGAGCAGGGAAAGCTCTCTATACAGAAGCCCAAGCTGTGGACTGGGGCTATGGACAGATGAAAATGGGCACAATATTCTTTCATTGCCATCTAGATACTTGTATTGGATAACCATGAAATTAATAGACTATGCAAGACTATTGCAGCCACATACACTTCCCATTAATTTCAATAGGACTTGCATATGTCACAAAGAATATTATTACAGAGTGACTGCACAAATATTATTTTGTGGGCCACATTGCCTTGTTTATAAATAAGGTTATATCAGGTGAGCTTAGGGGATCTTTTCTTCACCCACGATTTTACATTTCAACCCACAAAGCCAGAAATATCAATTGAACTGCTATGACCAGCATTACACTGAGAATTAGATTTAACATCACAGACCTATAAATGTTAGAAAGTTTTCAGTTTAATAACATGTAACCTTTTTCTTTCTCTCTTTCATCTTCTAATCATGGTCCACTGGGTCCCCTTTTGTCATTTGTTATTTGAAGGTCTAGCCTCTCCGTAAAATTCCTCAAATGCTGTGAGAGGAAGCCAGATCTGCCCATCTGTGCTTTCAGCACTTTGGGGGAGATCTTGCACTTTATCTCTGAAATATCAGTTTTCCTATCTGAAAATGATGAGGTTTGAAATGAGCATACATGTGTAACAGCATGCAGCAAAATACTCAAAAGTTGTTGGCTTCCATCTGTCTCAAGAGACAATGGAAGAGTAAGCTGTCAGGGGTGAAGTCAAACCATTGGAGTGAAGCAGAAGTGTGCTGAGTCCTGGGGAGCACTGGGTAAGTTGTGTCCTGTTGGAGTTAGAAGAGCTAACTAACTTTGGACTATTGGGTTTTTTATACTCCCCCCCCCCCCAAGCTATGCCAGTGGAGAGGGGGCTGTGGACTGAGTGAATTCTACAATTTCCATAACTCCTTCCGGAATAGTGGGAAATGCTAAAAACTGGCCATCCTGTTTGCTTAACAAAAGGGTGAAAGACTTCTGAACCTAGGTATCCCTGTCTGCTATCTGCCTTACCATTGGGTGGGTGGATCCTACTGAAGAGCTGAGTATCCTGTACTTAGCAACTGTCTAAATTGCACATGTTGATATTTTAGGTTAATGTGTGAACTCTGGATATGCCCAAATGCTTTTCAGCAAGGGGCTGTAATCTGGCTTGGTCCATGTTCACCAAATGTTAGAGAATGGTCTGAATCAGAGGATTGGGGAATGCATTCTCAGACAGATCAGCTCCTCTTATATTCACCGTCCCTGCCCCCCCCCTGTCTCCAGCGATTCAGAAATAGGGAGAGAGACACAGAGCAGCTTAGAAAGGAGTTACCTAGCTACGAGATAATGAGAAGAGAACCAGGAGGGAGGGAACAATTAGCAGAGACGTCATTGGACAGTGTGGAAGACACTCCCTCCCCAAAGACTAAGAGGTCCATCCATATTAGAGAACAGAGAATGCAGAGAGGAGGAAGAACTTCCCGTTGGCACCCAGGATATTGTGGGTGACCGAAGGGGGAGGGTTCAGAGTAGTCAACTGCTCTCCTTGTGGAGAGATGTGGATTTTTTCTTGCAACCAGATGACTGAAGGACTATAAATATAAACTGCTCGTTAATTCTTGTTTTTGAAGTTACCAATGAGAGGGGAGGACTCTCCACTCCTGACACCAAAGCTCATCATGGAGGCTCTCATGTCAGATTAGAGTTATGTCACTCTTATGCCATGAACTACAGAGATAAACCATATCATAAGTTCAGATTCACACACACCTCCTCACATAACTATGCAGTGTGTGAAAAGGTAATTACTTTTGCCTGTCCTGAATCTTCCAATATTCAGCCTCATTGGAACACCCCACCTCGGGATTTCAGTATCAGTTCCTATCTCCTGCTAAAGATAACAGCAATTTGTCTCAATCCACAATACCTCATAACTGATAATAATTCAATCAAATGAGATGAAAACAGATTGGCTTGCTTATACATTGTTTGGAAAGTGTGCAGCTGGAGGGGGTGGTTCTGTTTGGCACAGCTGCTCCTCACCCACCGGGATAGACATAAAAAGAGAAAGAGACCACTTCTCATATAGCAAGGATGACGGAACGAGAGGCAGGGCTATACTAACAGACTAAAGCAGGGGTAGGAAACACGTGACCTTCAGGTGATGCTGTGCATCAACTTCCATCAGTCTTAGCTGGTCTGTCCAGTGGTCGAGAGAGATGGGAGCTGGAGTCTAAAAACATCTGGAAGGTCACAGATTCCCCATCCCCAGGCTAAATGTTGCTTTACCCATTTCAAACATTACACTGAGCCAGTTTCTATCTGGTGGCTGCTCTAACTGACCCAGAATTATATTTTCTATCTCTGACTTCTGTCTTCCTTCCTTCCAGCAAATTTACAGGGCCATGCCTTTGGGTAGGGTAAATGTGTCAGGGCAGAGTGGGGGGATTTCCCATAACATGTGTGGGTATGGGTGTCAGGTTTGGGACAGGGCAAAATTTTACAGAACACGCGTGTGCAAAATGAAGGTGGACTCTGAAGGTCAGGGGACTCTGAAGGAAGACTCTGAAGCTCCATTTAACACAAAAAGGTCCATTTAACACAAAAAGCCACTGCAACATGTGGCAGAGCCAGCTAGTAGTAACTAAAAAGTGAATGCAACATAGGAGGCATTGACGAAAATGTTTCGAGCATTTCTCCATGCCTTCTTGAAATCTCTTTCTTTTCACAGCTCCACTTTCAAAGTATCAGGAAGACTTTGTGGATACACTATAGGTATATTAATGCAACCCCCACCCACAATGTCTGCACGTCCATTAAGTCCATCCACAACCCTACTGCAACCCCTGTTGCACGGGGAACATCTGTACCCCATTAAGTTTGTGCAATCCAGGACCCTCATAAAGAGGGTCGCTGCAGGAAGCAGTATCACTGTGTATAGGAGCAAATGCAAGTAGAAGCCCTCTACAAACTCCCTTGTAAGATGGGGAAGGCTAGGAATTGAGATGATAGATGTTGCAATATTTTGGGTAGGGCTTGCATGTGATCCCCTGACCCCACCCACACTTTGAGCAATTGTTGTGTTTAAGTTAATGCTGTCCTGAACATAAATTCTGCTACCTGCCAAATGACAGTATGGGAACTGTACTGGACACAGTGGTTTTCTTACAGTGGAAGTTTTCTCTTTTTTTTTCTGTATTGCATGATAGGATTAAGGAACCAAAGGCTTATCCAGCTTTTTGGACAGCATCTGGTGTGGTAGTTCTGCATTCCTGGGCAGATCTATTCCTGGTTAATTTTCTGGAAAGGATAATGAGTAATACGAACATTGAGCAGAGCACCTATTGGCTGTGGGGCAGAGTATTTTTTAGCAATGGTTCCTTTAAAAAAAAAATTTTATTGATTTTTTGACAACAAAACATACATCACCCACACACCAACCCTGGCATTACCTAAAATAGAAAACAAGAAACACAAATAAAAACATTAACATATCTAAAAATAATAATAATAATAATAATAATAATAATAATAATAAACATACATATATAGTTCAAAAACCATCCATCTTTTCTGACATTGTAGGTTGACCTCCTCAGCCCCCCTTACTGTGGTTCATCTTATACTCTCTTTGGCAATTTCATAATCATCATCTGAACATTGTTTCTTTCTATCTTAAACATGTTTATACCTTTTAAATTTTACACCAAAATTCTATAATTATCCTTTTCATTATAGATTACATATTTATCATCTATGACAACATCATACTCCTCTTTCCTTACATATTATATTTCTGCCTTAAACATACTTCTTCATTTAACTCATATTATAAAATTCTTAATCTGCTTTTATACTATATTAAACTAAAAATTATCTTCCTTACACCCACACCTCTCTTCTAAGAACTCCCCATCTCAGTCAATTTTTTAGCAATGGTTCCTAATAGGCATGGAGATGAACAAGAACAAAAAAAAGAGAAGAGCATCAAAAAATGGAGAGAGGCAGACAAGCCTGAATGGATAGAAGAAATATAGGTGTGTTCTCCCTGAATCTCTTTTTCTGAAAACAATGTGTGGTGGATTCTTTAAGCTTCAAATACCTGTGCATTCTATTTATCAATCAGACTGGAATGAGCTTCATTTTACTTCCCAGTGGAAGAAAACATGGGCTGGAAGCTTCAGGTTTAAAGTCAGTTGAGCAAAGAAGCATGCTTTGCTTTAAAAGTAAGACTGTCATGCAGGGAAAGCAAAATAACATCTTATTAGAAAAAAAAGTGTCAGTCAAAAAGGGGTGGGGTGGGGTGGGGTGGGGTGGGGTGGGGTGGGGTGGGGTGGGGAGAAGAGGCAGCTACATACCCAGTCTTGATTTGAATTAAGGTCCTGTTTTTAGCAGGTCAGCTATAGATCTTACCCACATATCCTGAACCAAACAGGCCTCTGTGGGGTGTGTGGCTTTGCACACACTACCTGTTGTTGCGGTGTGGCATAAGTACAAAAGGAGAGAGAGAATAGAGTCATTCGTGCTTGCCCCTATCCCACCTCAGGCTTACCATGGGAAATCGGTGATAAGACCTGCTGGAGCTGTTTGTGGAACTCAAACAATACTCTTTTTCCAGGAGGACAGCCACACAGAGAGGGGGAATTCTCACTGTCTAGTAACAAGAAGCATTCCTTGTCAGCAGCGAAAATATACCTGGTGGCCAACCACATTCTCTGTTGTATGCACACAGCGCACACTTGTACTCATCATTCATACCACAGACACAGATTATCTTCCTGTTTCTCTCACACACGTCATAGATTCGCAACCATGTATATATGTTTCACCTACCCAGGTGCATCTCTCCTTTCCTCACACACTGCGGATGCATACATAGCTCTCCCCCTCACTCACACACAAACAGCCCCCCACCCCACACATCTCTCCCTTTCTGTCCATGTGCAGCTCTCTCACCACCACAGACCTGACATACGAACCTCCTTTTTCTCTCACATGTGCATAGATATAATATAGAACTCTCCCTTCTTCCATCGAATACATCTTTTCAGGTTTTATCAATACTTTGGGAGGGCAGAGAGATCTTTTTTCTTGTTGCCCCTGATCTTCTCAGGTGCTCCATGAAAAATGAGAATTATCACTTGTTGCATCAGTAGGCCATTTATCAGTTTTAGGGTTGTAGCATAGGCCCAATCTCAACCTCCAGCCCAAACAATGATAAAGAGGTTTTTATCACCTATTGTTAAATGGGGAAAGCATTAAAAGCTTTTTTAAAAAAAGCCCGATGAGAGAAAATATTTAATGACTAGATCAGTGTACCATAGACATAGATGAGATACAGCATAGGCCATCCTGTCTTGTTTTTCTTGTTTTATTTTATTGATTATTTGCAATCAGCAAGACAACACAGTGTAGGTGAAAGCTTGCTGAATAGAGAGTGGTTATTTATCATGTTAGTAAATAATGCTTTAATTTACTTTTTCCAGGTTTGCTTTTTATTTATAAGAGTCTGAACATGTCTGCATTGCAGCATAATTGGTTCTGGCCTCTAGCCATCTGACAGAGTTAATTATTGATTGTCTGTACATTGCTCCTGTGAGAGAATCCAATGCCTAAACAAATTAGTTTGAGGCAACTGTCTCATACAATAGTCAGAATAAATCCTTTATACTTTCCTACACAGAAGGATTTGAAGCTATTGATTGGAACCAAAGTATAGTACCTGTTGGTTTATGTAGAAGGAGGAGGAGGAGGAGGAGGAGGAGGAGTTTGACTTTTCTAAAGCAGCTGCTCTTTTCCCTCAGGGTAGAAGAAAGACTTGTGACAATATGCCTCATGCCAGTAGTCTCCCATCTAAGCCAGGGGTGGGTTGCTTGTGGTCTCTCAGATGTTGATGAACTCCAACTCCCACCAGTCCCAACTGGCAGAATCAAAGATGATGAAAATTAGAGTCCAGCAACATTGTTCTGACTATCGGTCGAATAAAGTATATTGATTGATTGATTGCGAGTCCAGCAACATCTGGAGGGCCACCTCTGGTCTAAACAATGAGGTGGGAGTACACACACACACAATTCACTTCTGCTATGTAGGCAAAGCAGCTAGAAAATGTCTGAGGACTAGTCTATTTTAGCCATTTTCTGACTTGTGCTTGGCATCAAAATGTGGCAGGGGATTATGAAAAGCCAATCAATACAAGAAGGCTGGCAGTGGAGCGTGGGGTTGCAATCCCAGCTGTGATATAGTCACTCGCAACAATCACATCTTCAGAAAATAAATACCCAGATGGACCAGCTAGGAGGATAGACATAGGACCCAAAGCACCAAAACAGTGAAGAAACACAGAAAGCTATCTTATTCTAAATGGGACCATTGGTTCATCTTGCTCAGTGCTGCCTACACTGGCCCCACCTCAAGATGGTGATGCGGAAAGATTGAAGCTGGGACCTTTAATGCACAAAGCAAGGTAGTTTTAAACCACAACAGGAAGTAACTCTGCAGCATTTCCTGCTGTTTCTGTTTGTGCACTATCTTCGCTGATTGCAGCAACATTGAGGAAGCATCCTAGGGACATCAGTTCACTCTTTGGAGTGTTCCCTTAGTCACTGTTTTGTTTTGTAGGCCCTTCTGTCCATGCCGTGCCACATAGGGTTAACCATGTCCCCCTGGGCAGAAAACAAGAGACTGAAGTTGTTAGTGACCCACAATCCATCTCCAAGGATCAATGTGTATCACTGACAGCCTTCTAGGAGAAAAAGAGAGAGGTGATTCTTTTTCCAATGAGCTGAGGCAGTTTGCCAGGATTGCAGGCACTTTATCTTCTTTTGCTACTTTTACTCTTTGAGGATTAGATCTGTAACTGTTACAGAACTGTCACTGCATGTTAGCCCGCCAATAACAAAACGTAGTTTAGGTTGGAATTGGAATCCCAGCTGAAATGAACTAAATGGAGAACTGTCACAAAACTGCCAGGCATTCTGTCCAAAGAATGTGGTGTGCACCACTATGTGGTGTGTGCTACTCCCCGTAATCCAGTGTTATCTGCAGCCAGGCATTCTGAAAACCTTGCAGACACCCTTCTCCTTGATTACTCCTGCTCACACAGCTTGCATTGTCTCCTCCTGCTGTTTCTAGCAACTGATATGCAGAAGCATTGCTGCCTCCGGCCATGGAAGCAGAGGATAGCCATTGTGCCTAGTAGCCATTGATAGGAGGCGGAAGCTTCCTATGGAGAAGGGCCATAGCTCCATAGGAGAATGTCTACTTTGCATGCTGAAGGTCCCTGGTATCTCCAGGGTGGGCTGGAAGAAACCTCTGCCTGAAACCCTGGACAGCGACTGCCATTCAATGCAGACAATGTTGAGTTAGATGGACTAGCCACAATAGCTATGTTCTGCCTCGACCATCAGAGGCATTATGCCTCTGAATACCAGTTGCTGTGAATCACAGGTTCATATTGGAGGCTTCTCACAAACTTCTGGTCAGCCACTGTGAGAACAGGATGCTGGACTAGATGGGCCTTTGGCTTGATCCAGCATGTTCTTATGACTGACTCGGGATAAGGATGCCTATTATGTTCCTACATTCCCTTTGAATCCAGGTGTCTTGATAAGTTCATATGAATACATTAGCCAAGTGACATTTGGGTCCCACTTTTGCTGAGCATGAGCAATTATCCCCACCTTATTTTTGGGAGCAAAGGAGTAGAGAGCAGCCTTCACTAGAACTTCTGCTTCTACAGTCCTATCTCATGTTGCATCAGGTTCAGGTTGTGTTTTTTCAACTTGCGAACACGGCAAACCCGGAAGTGTTTATTTCCGGGTTTTGCCACGCACGTGCAGAAGCGTTCTGCACACTTCGTGCATGCGCAGAAGCACTCTATTGCGCTTCATGTGTGCACAGAAGTGCCGCTCTGGTTGCAGACTTTTCGGGGTGCAAACAGCACCCCGGAATGGATCATATCCCGTACCACTGTAAATGCATTTCACTTAAGACAAAATCAAGCTTAAGGGCCATATTTATTTTGTACGAGAAATATAACAACAAATATTTCAGGCTGTGAAGTTCAATGCAGAGATAGAAGGAGCTTTAACTAGGTGTCAGATGGAACACTCTGGCAAATATCCAAGTCTAAATAAAAATTCTCCAACACACAAAACCACAAAAGTACCCTTTGAGGGCTCATTCTTTCGCCTTTTCCCTTTCTTTCCCCACACTTTGTACGGCCAATTAAAATATGTCTTATAAAGGGCTAGTCTCTGCGGCTGTCTCTCCACTGCCTTTCTTCAAACCCAGAGGAGTGGAAAACAGTTAAAAGATTCCTTGAGGAGCTGAGGTTCTACTTTTCCTTCCTTCTGCTCCATTCATTGTCAGCCTGATAACTGTGCCTTCGTAAATAACAGAGCTGCAGTGTATAATATCAGCAGCTCTTTCAAGTTCTCCATTACCTGTCAACTGCACTTGATACCAAGATATTACTGAGGTTTAGGAGCTAGCCGCCCCTTAAGACCCAAGACCATGGAATGGAATGAGGTATGTGTTTTGAGAGGAGCTGTTATTTTTCACTGAGCGACAAGGAGAATTTTCAAGCTGAGGAAAGATCAGAAAGTTCTTGATTAAAAGAGCTTGCACTTCAAGGTGGATGAGTGGGTGGAAGGATGAGAGGAAGGCGGAGGGGTGGGGGACAGACAAAGAACCACAGAATGATACAGATTGCTTTGGAATCGCCATGGTGCATGCGTACACACACACACACACACACACACACACAGACACACACACACAAATTAAACTCATCCCCAGGCTTGTCAGTCTGGTACTTTTGGGGATCAGCAACTTTATTGTGAGGTCAGAAACAGGGATACTACTATGCTGTAAGAAAGAATGTGTTTTGTTTGGGAATGGGAGACACTTTCATGTGTCCACTTCACCTTGGACATGTGGAGGGGTGTGTAAAAGAGGGGGTGAGGGAGAGGGAGAGAGATTTGTAAGTTTTGTTGAGAGAACAAATGAGCTAAGGTCAGTAAGGCACCAAATAGTTTTACAGATAGGTAATTGCAATGTTCTGTGTGGGGCCTGTACAAAATGTTGAAGTGTGGGGTGCTCATGTTCAAGGATTCAGCCAGCTAGTCAGTCATGTCCTCCCCCAGGATAGTCCAATTTATTGCCCCAGTCATTCGGCTTTCTGTCCCTTCTCCCCCAAAAGTCAGCATTCTGTGGTGTCAATACATTTAAAGCACTCTTTTAAATGCTGTTTCCCTCTTGGATACCAGGTCAGTTCCCTACCACAAGATATTTGACATGATTAAAAGCCAGCATGCATACCTCAATGCTATATTCTTCCACCTACTTGTTTATAAGCTCCCAACTGGCGCAAAGTCACTGCAGAGACCTTAAAGCAACAGGGATTTTGTGTGGTGAAAGATGAAGGGCTAAGAACTGCAACCTGCATCAAATAAGATTGGCAAAATTTCACTAAGGACTGATTAAAACTGCCTGAAACTGAGCCATGAGTTTCAAGACAAGCCATTAGGCAAATGATATCCATTATACAGACAGACACGCTCAATCTCCAGGGAAGTATTTTCAGTTGTACTCCATCTTGCTCTTTTAATTTGTATTTTTTTTTTAACTGTCTAAGCTCAGTGAATGCCCAGCCCAAACCTCTTTCTAGCTCCCTTCCTTTCTTATATAAATTTACTAGGATCCCTCTCACCTTCTTTCTGGTCGAAACATTTTTATTTTTTTTACAAAATTCTTCCAGTAGCACCTTAGAGACCAACTAAGTTTGTCATTGGTATGCACATGAAAGCTCATACCAATGACAAACTTAGTTGGTCTCTAAGGTGCTACTGGAAGAATTTTAAAAAAAAAATTAAAATTTTGTTTCGACTACACCAGACCAACACAGCTACCTACCAGTAACTAGAACTTCTTTCTGGTATTTGTGCTGCAAATAAAATAGACTGAATTACAAAACACCCACAGGATCTTTGATAGGATTGGCTCTGCTCATTGTTTAAAATGATGAGGATGACCCTATCACCGTTATCATCATCTTGTGATGGCACTCACTGGTATAGAGTATTGCCGCCTCATTTTTTCCTGTCATTGGTAGCCTGTATTAGTTGTGTTTCCTCCAGAAGTGACTCAAAGTGGTTTACAGATAAAAATATTAAAAACAAGAGTAAAAAAGCCAACCCTTACGTAGAAAAGGCCAGATTCAACTCAACCCACCACCACTAAAAGGATGCGCGAAAGAGACTAACTTCAGCCTCCTTTGGCTCCCCCACTTTCCATGAGTTGTAGGTATACTTTTTGTGGTGGGGAGTTGGCTCTACTCATGTAGGCTTCCCACATGATTCAGAACCTAGAAAAACCAGGACCGAAAACACATGGAAAGCCTACATGGATAGAAAAGGTTCCCATCGCAGAAGATAGCCCTCCAATTTGTGGAAGGAAACCTGTAGAGTGTCAGGGGGGCAGAGGTTAACACACTCTTTCTCACTCTAGAACAACCGAATGGGGCCATGAAAAATGCTTGACACTGCATCCACGTCATCACGATTCAACAACCTATCTATGTTCACCACCTATCATATGTTCCGTCTCCAGATCAAAATGAGAAAACACATGGTGACTGCAAATGGTTTAGCTCATGGAACTGCTGCCATATGGATGCAATTTCAAGCAGATTTCTCATTGCACATTGTTCATACAATCATAAAGCCCACAGAGTTGGGAAGGTGCCAAGTCTGCTATTACATATCCTATGTTAGATATGTACATATATAATTTGTCACATTATCGTCTTGTAGAAGCTAAAGAATCATTTCTGCAAAGCAAATGAAGTACACATGAATGACTAAGAAGTAACTCAATTCTTACTGTGCATCTTTATGCTCACAATCTGACCACATGGTGCTCCATACCTATAACTGGGAAACTAATGTGTTTGCTGTCTTCATCATCATCAACAACAACAAATGGGATCCTCTTTAGGGAGGGTGCTGGTTGCGCATGGGCCCCTGAGACCCCCCCTCCATCAAGTTAGGCTTCCCAGGCTTCTTACACCCCTCTCAATTGGCCCCCTTGATCGTGCAGGCCTTTGTGGCCAATCGTGGCAAGCGGCAGCATGACACAATCAGGGCACTTACTTTGCGCTGCCGAATACGCACCCTCCCTCCCTAATTTTAGTAGGTTGTGCTGCTTTGGCCTTGCTTAGGATTGGGTCGCCTGTTTTGGAACAGGGGCTGGGTATGAATTTTTCCACTTGGCAGATTGGATGCAGCCACTTGGTTTTCGCCTACCCCCTTAGCAATCGCCACAACTGTACGGTTTGGCGGTTAGGCATTGGCTTATTGAAATGTGTAGGAGGGGAGATGCAGCCATCACCTGCCCCTCCAGGAATAGGGTATTCCAGTAAAGGAATCTGGGGGTCCTGGATCTCATCCGAAGTCTGCTAGGGCTATGCCAGGACCACAGGAACCCCAGGGTGAATTTTGATTGATCTTCACCAATGTTGCTCCCTCGTTTGGTGTTTACCCTTCAGACTATCAGCCAGAGAGGCAGGAGTCAGTTATGGTCTGTTGCCACTGCCTAAGCCAATACCACTCACTTTGTTGTAATCAATAAAGTTGTGGCCTAAAATTTGCCCAATAACTTAAGCTAAAATTTATGTGTCAGTGTGAAGTTATTTTAGGGAAGGGCTTGGGGGCCTCGAAGCGCAATGGCAGCCACCTGAGGGGTGCTGGAATTGAGTTCTGGTGAGTTCTGGCTGAAAAAAACAACGATGATTACAATATGCATTTTACAATTGGCACTGAGCTGGCAGTGATTTGGGTTATTTGTGAAGCGTATATTGAAGATGGTGTTATAAATGGCTTTACAGAACTGAGCAAAAATGAAAACCCCAAAGAAAAAAGGGACAGTGAGAGGAGGAAAGTGGTGGTTTAAAATAAGGACAGAAGTTTGAGCAAGTAGGGGTAGCGGTAACTGAGAGGAAAATGGTGTTTGTAAACCTATTTCCAGAGAAGAACTGAAATTCTCCAGCAAGTGAAGGAAAAGTTTGAAAATGGTTTTATTTATTTTTAAAAAGAAAGAAATCAGAAAAAACCCTTTTTGGAGAAATTTTTGGCTCAGCTCTAGTTTTGAAGAATAGCTATGATCTGGTTTAGATTACAATGGGAACAGAGTACACTGGTTTGTATCCAATGCTAGTCACATTCAGATTAAACACGTTGAAATTAACTGGAAAGGCTCACTTAGGTCAATTAATTTTAATGGGTCTACTCTGAATAAAACTTAGCTGGCAAAACCCCACTGTTTCTGCTCATTCTCACAATTTCCACTGTTTTCTTTCTTTCTCTCTCTCTTGTCTATTTACAGCATAATTTCCATAGTATTCTGCTTTGTTGCCAGTAGGAAGATGAAACTAGGTTAAATTACAGGAAATAAATTCCCAGATGTTTAAGAGCAGTTCAGATTTGGAACAACTTGCCTAGGGAGGTTGTGAAAACTCTTCCCTTGGAGATTTTCATGAAAAGGCTGCACAGAGATGGCTTTTTATTTGTTGTAAGGTATCCGGCCATATGGAAGGGGATTGGAGTAGATGACCTGTGGTAATTCTTCCATCATTGTGAATCCTTCGGGATATCAGAGGAAAGACTCAAAAGAGCTGCAGTCTAATCACTCATCCATTATCTCTTTGAAGGCCAGTGATAAGTGATATGCTTACAATTTATATATAGATGTACATGCCATTGCTGATCACCACAAAGTGCCATGGAATGCTGTATGGACTTAAACTGTATCCCAGTGTATATTTATCCCAATGTGTCTTGCTGCTAAATACATAGTGATAAACAAGTAGAGTGTTCCTGATCACTGATTCAGCCAGCTGTGGCTTCTTTGAGGACACTCCATTTCCATCCCCAGCAACAGGCACACAGCATTCTGTGGGCACTAAGCATGCTAAGCCCTCACTAAGCTTAATAGTTTTCATCCTTTGCCCTCTTATATATCTATTTTCTTGCACAAAAGCTTTTTGTCTGTCTCAGTAATCTTGTATTTTAGTAGGGCGGGGAACCCCATTGCTCTAATGGAAGCCCTTGCACTGGTCCATGTGAGCTGCCTTGAGCATGGTTGAGGTGGCATACAAATAAATGATGTTGCGCTTCGAGGCCCCCAAGCCCTTCCCTAAAATAACTTCACACTGGCACATAAATTTTAGCTTAAGTTATTGGGCAAATTTTAGGCCACAAGCTCACCCCAGGATTCCTGTGGTCCTGGCATGGCCCTAGCCCCTCAAGTGGGCTTCAGACGAGGTCCAGGACCCCAGATTCCTTTACCGGAATACCCTATTCCTGGAGGGGCAGGTGATGGCCGCACTGCACTGCACCTCCGCCACATTTCAATAAACCAATGCCTAACGGCCAAACCTTACAAGTTGTGATGATTGCTTAGGGGGCAGATGAAAACCAGTGGCCAAAGCCAATCTGCCAATTGGAAAAATTCCTACCCAGCCCCTGTTCCAAAACAGGCGACCCAATCCAGAGCACAGCCAAAGCAGCACTGCCTAACATTAGGGAGGGAGGGAGGGTGTCCGGCAGCATGAAGCAAGTGCCCCAAAGTACATCGCGCTGCCGCATTTATAGACCCCGGGAATCACGCCGCCTCACGCAATTGGCCCAAACAGCCTGGCGTGATCCCGGGGCCGAAGCTAAGGCTTAGGCTACACCCCTAACAAAATTAACCCTGCAGGGGTGTTCTAGGGGCCCCTGCGCAACCATGACCCTCAAAAAGGAGGATCCCATTTGCCATTATAAGAGACCAAGGGAGGTGTTCATGGTGAGTTCCGGCATCTATTGTTTTCCCTAGAAAAGTAACAGTGATTCTAATGGTATTAGCTGCAACACAAATGTCATGCTGGTTATACCCTTCTTTTCAGTTTGTAAAAAGCTCCTTCTTTTCAGTTTGTAAATAAAACAATTCTCCCTAGGAATATGATGCAAATTGAATGTGATTACAGGTTTTCCTTGAACCTTCCTTCTTTCCTTTTCCGGTAAATCTGTGTTCTGATTACTGTTCTGATAATGGTTTGCATTTTCTTCAAGCTAATGTTTCCCTGTTTTTCTGCTTGTGCTTCAGATTGCACAGACAAACAGACAGACACAGACAGACAGACAGACAGACAGACAGACAGACAGACAGACAGACACACAGACAGACACAGACACACAGACACAGACACAGACAGACAGACAGACAGACAGACAGACAGGCGCACACACACACACACACACACACACACACACACACACACATCCAGATCACCTTTAAGCTACAATGCTGTTGTCTGCTATGCATGCCCATTTAATGTGCTATTCATTCCTGGTTGCCAGAACATTAATGAGGATGTGAAATATGACTGGGGCAACCAAACACTGATTCAATCAGCGCCCTACTGGCCATCTCCACCTTGCTTGATACTTTGCTCTTCATCATTACATTTTGTTTATGACAATCTCCCACTTTTCAATCAGCCTCACAGTGCTCTACGATCCACAGCAATTAGGATGAGCTTTACATGAAAGTCTCCAATTATTTCCCTTTTCAAATGCTTTATGCAGATCTGAATGCATTAATAACCTTGCTTTCCCTTCCATCTATTAATCTTGTAAGTCTATGATGAGGGGGAGCGGAAGAGCAATCAAGTCCATCCGACAAGTTTCTGTCATTTCTGAGCAAATAACTGATGGGCTTTCAGGTGCTAAGATCAGCAGGTGGGTCGCTCTTGCTGGTTCTGCTGCCCTTGGAAATTTGGAGGGCTGGTGGCCTGGAAGAGAGCATTTTCTGTGTTATCCCCAAAGCTGTGAAATTCCCTCTCCCTATATTTTTATTACTTTCTTTTTAGACTATCTATAGATCTAAATATATTTATAAAACATGTTTACAAATCAATAAAAGAAAGTAATAGACTCACAAAGAAAGCAGTGCAGTACGTATGGAAAGGACTTAATACTAGGTTGGTTGACCATTAGGAATGCCATATTTCATGTTATATTGTGGAGGGGGAGTTCTGTATTTGTTGTATATAACATAAATCCCGCCAAACAGCAACAGAGAATTTATGAGTTATTTTTTCCAGCTAAGGCTGAATACCACATATTTTTTATACCAAAGTGAAAAATAATTGATTTCGATGGGTTTTCTTTCTTCCCCTCTTTTCTTTTTCATGTTTATCTTTATACTTTGCTCAGTTATCATTAGGTATATATTACTAACAGGTGGATCAATGATACCTGTTTATATTACCCCCTTTACTTAATATTATCTCTTCCCCCCTCCTTTTATTTTTGGCTTTTTTTTTATTAGATTGGCACTTCCATGACACAACTATGTTTTACTTATCTGACGATTCAGAACAATAAAAAAGGAAGGGGGGATAATTGAAAGGTAGCTTATGCCATAGTACATGTGCGATTCTTTAAGGTGCCAAAGATTTGTGGCTCCGTTTGGCGCAACAGACTAATATGACTGCCCTTTTGGCAGCCAGCTGACCTGGCTTCCCAGTGCTGTGCAATGTGGCTGGTTACTGAGAGGGGCAACATCTTGGTACGGTATTGGAACTCAGATTGGAAGGTCAACTCAGATAGCTCCATTTGTGTTGCCCTTTATGCTCATTTGTCATGGAGATGATAGAAAGGTACTGAGGCTCATAACATTTCCTCATACCTTTGAAAGTTCCTGAGATTAGGAATTCAGATCTAAAGGAAGAGGTACACCATAACTCAGGTGCTTGGGATAGTTTTACTTAAAGGGTTTCAAATGTTAATTTCCATTTTCTGTACCTCTTGTGGTGGCATTTCCCCCTTGGTTACATTTTTTAAAAGACACTCTTTGTTTTTCATACTTTTATTCATTTATGTAGGGTGTTCTTAGGATAGTCTACATTATATTTAGCATACACGCCCCACTAGGATGGACATGTCAAATGCTGTCTGTAGTTATACGGATGGTATAATTATTTTGTAAGTTTGAAAAGAATACAGTGGTACCTCGGGTTAAAAACTTAATTAGTTCTGGAGGTCCGTTCTTAACCTGAAACTGTTCTTAACCTGAGGTACCACTTTAGCTAATGGGGCCTCCTGCTGCTGCCGCACCGCCGCAGCACGATTTCTGTTCTCATCCTGAAACAAAGTTCTTAACCCGAGGTACTATTTCTGGGTTAGTGGTGTCTGTAACCTGAAGTGTCTGTAACCTGAAGCGTCTGTAACCTGAGGTACCACTGTATGTGAAATGCATCCTTTCATTCAGGGTTAGTCACCATGCAACCCAGTAGCAGCCAAACACACATTAATTTTGTGTCCCAGTATTATGCTCTTGAGCACCCTGTACTGATTTTCTGTATTTTATTATAATGCTTTATATATTGTTGTTATATGTTGATTTAATGTTATGTTATTGCTAGCTTCATTGCAAGAAATAAGCCACAGCGACACCACTGCCAGGATGCTAGGATCGCTGCTTCACTTCCCCAGGTGCGATGCAGAAGGTCTCCTTATATCTTATACCTTGTTTATGCCCATTGTTTTTTCCAGGATTCTAGATAAGAATCTTTCTCAACTCTATACCTGGAGATGTAAGGATATGAACTTGGGACACTTTGTATGCAAAGCACATGCCCTGCCAATGAGCTACTGCTTTCTCCAATGACAGGCATAACCCATTTGGGACATTTTTCATACACTTGCAATTTACCTGCTCAATAGCTGTTCTTCCGTTCACACTTAATCATTACTTTAGTATTTGTGGAGAGGTTTCCACAGTGGCATAATTTCCGAGAGAGACAGAAACATTTCATCAATTGGAACATGTCTGTCTCTTGGATGTGATCCTCTGGTCAACAGTGTCCACAATCTGATCATCAGGATCTAGTAAGAGGAGTGATAATAGCAAATCCAAAGCCATGTCTACTGATACTGCTGTCCAAGAACTATTTCATCCACCCATCTGTTTTGCTTTGGTCTCCCCATGACAAGACCTTCAGCCAAATAGTTCACTGGGGGGAAAAGAGAGCTCCGAGTATCACCATCATTTTCTTTCATAAAGAGTCTCAGCAGGAAGCAAACACAATAGAAGGCATTCTTTGAGCATTTGCTGTTTTTAAGCTGTAATACAAAGTATAGACATCAAAGAATTTGATTTTAAAATCTTACTGGTTTCCTTTGAATAAAATCAGCACTGTGGACAAGATGAGCACCAGTGCTCAAATCACTTTCCTTGACTGAATGTAGGGAAGGGTGAATACTGAAGACTTCCTCCTGCTACATCCTCTAATTAGACTGCCTATTTCAGGGGTCAAAAACAAGACCCCCATAAGTGCATCTACTGTAGTGCCCAGAGGGTACCCTCCATTTCCTAAAATTAAGCTTGACAGAAGTTTTACGTTCTAGCAAATAGAATACATGGTGAGGTGTGCTTGTTTGCAGTATGTATGTGGTGTCCACAACAGTTTATCTGGTTTTCCAATGTGCAAAAGGATGGAGAGCCTGGGTTGATTAATTTACTTCAGACGTTTTCTTTAAAAAGTATCCTGGGAAGTTTTGGGTCAACTCTAGGATACAGTGTTATTTTCTTGGATGCACCAATTCACAGCGAGACGCCTTTGGGTATAATTATGGTTGCCTTGAAGTCCAAATTACCACAAATGGTTCCATTATGTTCTTATTGCACTTTGTTTACTGGCCATTATTGATGTCTGTTACTCATAAAATTTATCCCGACGGAGTATTCTGAAATGTTGTGTAGCCTCTGTTTTCTTTTTAAGAGCATGATTAGCTTTATTCGAAAAACTGTTGATAGAGGCGTCCTGCTTGCCTCTGTCAACAACATGTCCAGTTCCTCCACAATTACTGGGGTTGAGAATTATAACATGCTTGCTTACACAGCCCTATACTTGCATAATAAACTCACCCACTTTCTAAGGTTATTTTCAGCACAGCGCGTGCTGCTCCTTGGCAGATGCGCAGATGTCAAATCCCTCCTTGTTTTCTTATCTCTTTCCACTGTGGTGGCACCTCATTAGGAACAATCCCTTCTCCTGAAATCACCATTTGACATCATGGTTTCAATGGAGGCTTATTATTATTATAGACACTATCTCATGTTCTTTGATAGCCTGCCTTTATTCTTCCTCTGTTACCTTCCTCATTAACTTGGAAAAGATGGAGGATTCTCCAACCCTTCCCTCAGATACAGCTGATTAAAAAGTTGTCATCAAAGCAGAAAATCAAGACTGGAACCAATTGCCTATAATTTATCCTAGCTCACTGTGTGCCCTTCCTCAAAGATAATAACCACTTCCAGTGATTTCTTCCAGAAACCTATGTAACAGATCCCTACACCTGCAGTCTTCTAGATTGATGAATTTTGTCCAATATGTCCCACATGGTTTTCTGAGCAATTCCTTGTCCCCAGGACACCCTGCATCCAAATAGGAATTCAGTAACTTTGACTGACTATATATGCTTCTCAGAGCCACTGGCAAGTAAGGAGAGATTTGTGACAAGGAATAAAGGAAGCCGTCTTTTACCGAGACAGACAATTGGTATGTCAAGCTCAGTATTTTCGACACTGACTGGCAGCAGTTCTCCAGGGTGCAGGCAGAAGTCTTTCCACAGAACTACCTGGGGAAGCTGAGGATTGAACCTGGAAATAATAAGCACATGTTTCTTATTCTTTGAGAGTCCCATGGACTGTGAGACGATCAAACCTATCAATTCTTAAGGAAACGAGCCCTGAGTGCTCACTGGAAGGACAGATCCTGAAGCTGAGGCTCTAATACCTTGGCCACCTCATGAGAAAAGAAGACTCCCTGGAAAATACCCTGGCGTTGGGAAAGATTGAGGGCACTAGGAGAAAGGCACACAGAGGACGAGATGGTTGGACAGTGTACTCGAAGCTACAAACATGAGTTTGACCAAGCTGCGGGAGGCAATGGAAGACAGGAGTGCCTGGCATGCTCTGGTCCATGGGGTCATGAAGAGTCAGACATGACTAAATGACTAAACAACCACAACAACACAGGTCTGTTTTAGTGGGTCTGTGGCTGTGCAATAAATAATAATGATGTAAGAAAACATCTAGCTCAGTTGGTATAGCACGAAATTCAGGGTCGTGGGTTTGAGCCCCAAGTTATACAAAAGATTCCTGCATTGCAGGGGTTGGATTAGATGACACTCACGGTCCCTTTCAATTCTGTGGCTTCCACTCTGTCCCAGATATGTCACATGCAGCTCTGTTTCCATTCCACTGCAATTCAGCTTCTGACAAAACTGACATAATTAGTCTCTCTGTTTGCTGTAGTGGAATATTATGTAATTTTATAATTATTGACATTACAATTATTCCACATCGTACATTTCAATGCAAAGGAAGGTTCATTTCATTGCAAATGAAACTCTATGTAAATGGTCAGGGGGCAGGAGGGAAGTCATCAAATACATATCATTTGCAGACTTAAAACAACAGCAGCAAATATCAATCTCATTCACTGGAATTATTTATATTCGGAACATGGGATGCATAGCTGCCAAGTTCCGGCCTGAGAAATAAGGGACTGGACCGGAAGTAGCAGACCGGAAGTGGCGCTGCTGCCATTTTGGAACTGGGCGGAGCATGCTCAGAAGCGACTTTAGATGCTGCTCTGCCCTGTTCCAAAATGGCCGTCGCACCAGAAGTCGCGCTGCGGCCATTTTGGAACTGGGCAAAGCAGCATCAAAAGTCGCTTCTGAGCATGCTCCGCCCAGTTCCAAAATGGTCGTCGCGCCAGAATAAACCGGGGGGAAACAAAAAAAAAATCCGTTTTTTTCAGCTGGGGACAGCTGGAAAAACGGGGGTTTCCCGGGGAATACTGGCAGCTATGATGGGATGAATAAGTGGACATTTGCACTCCTGTTGCTGTCAGAATTCTCTGACATTCCTAGATCAGAGTAGCTTTTTCTGAACTATAATATCTCTTTTCTCCCCTTACCATAGGCAGTTTCCTAATGCTAAAACTAGTTCAGGAACCTGTTAGTAGTGAAACACTAAAACAGTGTTTACTTTTGAATTTATATACAGTTCAGTCTTTAGGGTAAATACTAATATATCTCAGGTTTTCTGTTGGCAAGCCAGACCAATGGGGAAATCTCCAGCAGAATCCTGCTTCTTCTTGTCTAGCTCAAAATGCTCAGCCAAAAATTCAGACCACTGCATAAAAAGCCTGTATGTTGTGGCAAAACTGACTGGAAGATGAAGCCCAACAGTTTTTATTTTCATTTCATTTTATGTTCATTTCTGTGTATGAAGCAGCATTGGAGATCCAAGCATTTGTCAGTTGCAAACCTCTATTAAATAATGTTCTTTCTTCAAGTCTAGGGTATATGACCAGCGAAGGCTGTATGTCAATTTGTGAACAAAGTTTTGGAACCTCATTCTTCATGCCACCCCCAGGGGAGGGTTAATAGCCTGCTTCTTCACACACAAAATATACAAAAGGAAAAGCCAAAAATGTATTTTGAAGCAAACAGCACAGGGGAAATTTCTCTCACTGCAACAAGAAACTATGAGAGTGGTACCAAGAAGCTATATAATAGCATATTCAAATCACAGGAGGAAAAGAAATGTCAACACAAAGTAAATTACAAAAGAAGCTAAAACCAATAATCCAGAGGTTCTCTACAAATCCTTCCAGGAAAAACGTGGGAGAGGTAAGCAATTCTCTGACGCCACCTTTGCTGCTCCGGAGAAGCAGAAAGCATCCATAACTCTTTATTTCAAAAACAAATCATTTTAAAAGGGCATGAATGAGTGGGAGGAAGACAGGGAATCAAAAAGAAATACTAGATAAATTTGCTTCAAAAAACAGTAAATCTCTACACAAAGACTCTAATCCAAAGTATGATAGCCACTTGCACACACCCATTTAATTCAATGGTTTAGATCCTACCTAAACCATCCATTGGTGGGCGCATCCTCTCAGCAGTGTCCCATGCATGGAATGCTCCACCTGCAAAAGTGGGGAGGTGATATTCATCAATCTCTTCTCCAGCCCCGAAGTTCCGTACACACAATTCTCCTGCTAGCAAAATGGGCCAGTGTGTTATTGTTTATCGGTCTCCTCTTACTCCCATAGGCCATTTGCCAATTTTCAAAAGAAAACATCTGTTCTGGGCAGTTGGGGAAACTTGCAAAGCAGCATGACAGGTGAGGCCTGAGGCTGCAGGGGGCTGAAGATTGAAGAGGAGATAAACAAGAAATTCCACCCCATACTTCAGAAAGAGTTCCCACTGGTTGCCAGAACCCTCAATGAACACAAGGATGTCTTCCATTTCTGCTTGCTGGAAATGCTTGCTTCTCTCCCCATGCAGTGTTCTGGGGTTCTCCTGACCCTCCAGAGCAGATTTGGGGGAGGCTCAGGGACACACGGGGGGGGGGGAGATGGAAAGCCCCATGGTGTTAGTGTGAGTCCTTACGCAGGATTCTGCCGGTGCACTGGATTACTTGAACCTGGCTCTTAAGATCCAACCCAATGTGAATTACACTAATCACACATTAATTTTGATAGGCCTCAACCACACAATGTGTCTTTGGCTGACAGTGATATATTCCCCAAGTGCTACCCTGCTTTTCTACAGACGTGTTTGAAGTGCAACACAAAATATGAAAATAACTTCTTCTTGTTGTTGTTGTTTAGTCATGTCCGACTCTTCGTGACAACTAATAAGCATCAAAAAAATCTATCAATAATCAAATTATGGAGCAATGCTTTAAAAAGCAGCAAAGAAAAAGCAGAAGACTTATACATAAAATTCCTATTGGGACGAGTTTTAAAAGCTGACTAAAAATGTGAAGAAAGGGAACCTATAAGATCATACCAGGTAAGGAGTTCTGTAGCAGTGGTGCTACCACTGAGAAAGTCCTGTCAATAATTAAGCAAACTCATTGACGGATAGGTCTCATGCTATTAGACATGATAGCTAAATATAACCTATTGTGGACTAACCCATGGAAGAAGGATGTTTCCTAGTTCAGACCCTGCTTTGGAGTGAGGGTGGGGCCCACAGAACTATCTGGCTAGTCAGTACTAGAAAGGGGAAAGCGGAGCCAAAGAGTCTTTGACCTCATCCGGCAGTCATCTCATTGCAAACTGAAGCTGTAAAATCTAGTTTTCACATTATAAAAATAGTCCTGCTGGATATCTCACCCAATCCATCCTTCTCTTTCCAATATTGGCTATCCAGCTGGTTATGTAGAGCCCAGAAGCATTATAATTGAAATGTCAATTATTTATTTTATTACTCTCTCTCTCTCTCTTTTAACCACCTGAGGGCACCATTTAGATGTTCTGTCTCAATCACCAATATGTCTCCATCCGTCTCTGGGTGCATGCATAGCATAGAGTCGAGATTATTCCACAGTATTTATTTATTTACAGTTATCCATAAAAATATGGCACTAGTGCTGCAGTGATGGCTGAATCCCTCTTTTTTTTATTCATTAGAAATCAATGGTTTCCTTTTACATTACTGCAGCATTTATCTACAATATTCTCTTTGTACACTGAAACCCAAGTTGCTATAGGGCCTCCCTTTGCTAAATAAGCCTTTTTAACCATAAATCATCCCTTCTGCTAAAAGGGCCTGCATTTACCATTAACTTACTTGACGTCTAATTACCCTTTCAAGGAACTCCAGTCTCAAGGGAGACTGGTAGATGCTATTCCTTTAGATCACACTATTGCAGAATTCACTTTTAAGGGATAATGCAAGCAATCAAGTAGCTTTCTGCAAAGAACCATGCTCAATATTCGAGCTTTGTGTTTCTAAGTGCATAGTTCTTTTGCTACAGGGATGTTGGTCTTATGTCCTCTTTGAAGGCTTCCCTATAGTTGTCTAGTTGCCCATGGTAGGAACAGAATTCTGGACTAGACAACAACAACAACAACAACAACAACAACAACAACAACAACATTTGTACCCCGCCCATCTGACTGGGTTGCCCCAGCCACTCTGGGTGGCTTCCAACATATATAAAAACATAATAAAGCATTTTAAAAACTTGCCTATACAGGGCGGGCTTCAAATCTCTTCTCAAAGATTATATATCTACTTATCTCCTTGACATCAGATGAGAGAGCACCACTACTGAGAAGGCCCTCTGCAATTTGCAGTGAGAGACCCTTCAAATAGAAGACTGTCCTTTGCAAGCATTTACAATAGATGGCTGTAAAGTAAACCATCCTCACAATGTGCCTTGTGATAGTCTATGTACAGTGGTGCCTCGCTAGACGAATTTAATTCGTTCCACAGGTCAATTCTTATAACGAAAAATTCATCTAGCGAATCCCATAGGAATGCATTGAATTTTTTTTAAAAAAATTGCCCATAGGAACACATTAATTGAATTTCAATGCATTCCTATGGGAAACCGCGATTCGCTAGATGAATTTTTCATAAAACGAATTCGTCTAGCGAGGCAACATCCGCTCGAAAAATCATTTTGTTAAGTGAAAAATTCATCTTACAGGGCGTTCGTCTAGTGAGGCACCACTGTACACAGCTACAGAGAAAAACATTTATAAAGAGTGAAGTCCCATGAAATTCAAAAAACAGCCAATATTTCTGTGCCAAGCAAATGGTATACAAGAAAAGAACAGGGCGACCTATTCACACAACCACATTCTAGGAATCTGTAGTATTTCTCTCTTTGCTCATGAGTTAAGACAAAGTTATTTCTAATTACTTTTTTAGATCCCCCCCTCTCTCTTTATATAGAAGTCATTGAAAATGTTTCCACTTTCAATAGCACAAATGTATAATCATGATAGCAAAGCAATGGGACATGTGAAAAGTGAAAACAGCTAAAGAAGGAAGATGTCCCCAGACAGAAATTATATATAATAAATAAGTGGCATGGGCTGTTCTACTCCTTACCTACAACCTCTCTTTTTTTAATGGATCCTCTTCCTCCCCACGCTCTGTCAGGATTTGTAAGACTAAGTAGCAAAGTTCCCAGATGTGGAAGCAGAGGCCCTAGGTCTATACTGCAGGGGAGGTGGGGACACGACTCTATTCTGACCATAGCTACTTCTGAAAATATATGTCCTGAAGGGGGAGGGATAATTTACGCAAATAGAGAAAAGCATAACATGAAGCCATAGGACATGCACAATCCTGCTCTTCTCCATCCATGCATTCATAGAATGTGTGCAAAGCAGGGCTGGCCCTACCATTAGGCAAAATGGTTTAGGTTGCAATGGCTGCCATCTTGTATGTGGTGAGTGTGTGTGTAGTTGTCACTGATTTTCACTGACTGTGTCTTTGGCAGACCAGGGAACATTCCCCCATTGTTCCAAACAGTGTTTGATGCTATTGATTGGTTGGTTTTATTTCATAAAATTTATACACTGCTTGATTTTGGGTTGTTGTTGCTTTTTGTTGTTGTTTAGTCGTTTAGTCGTGTCCGACTCTTCGTGACCCCATGGACCATAGCACGCCAGGCACTCCTGTCTTGCACTGCCTCCCGCAGTTTGGTCAAACTCATGTTCGTAGCTTCGAGAACACTGTCCAACCATCTTGTCCTCTGTCGTCCCCTTCTCCTAGTGCCCTCAATCTTTCCCAACATCAGGGTCTTTTCCAAGGATTCTTCTCTTCTCATGAGGTGGCCAAAGTATTGGAGCCTCAGCTTCAGGATCTGTCCTTCCAGGGAGCACTCAGGGCTGATTTCCTTAAGAATGGATAGGTTTGATCTTCTTGCAGTCCATGGGACTCTCAAGAGTCTCCTCCAGCACCATAATTGCTTTTTAACTACCTTTTTAACTGTTGCTTTTTAACTACCCTCAAAGCAGTTTATGGCAAGCCTCTTCTTCTTCTTCTTCGTCTTCTTCATAGCTGAGATTGTCTTCCATAAACACGGTTTTAACAATGAGTCCGTAAGTAACTGTGGAGACCAATTCTGGATCCACATGTCCTTCCACAGTGGGGACATTGGTTTCCGGGCAGGAGTTGATCACAGTGTGGATTTGCCAAGCATGCCTTCCTCTTAGCACATTTCTCCCTTTCGTCCTGAGTTTGAGTGTATTCAAAGCCCATGACGCCTTTGGTAAAGGCTGTTCTCCAACTGGAGCGCTCACAGGACAGTGCTTCCCAGTTGTCAGTGTTTATACTACATTTTTTTAAAAAAATGCCTTGAGACAGTCTTTAAACCTCTTTTGTTGACCACTGGCATTACACTGGCATTTTAAAGCTCAGAATAGAGTAGTTGCTTTGGAAGACAATCATCAGGCATCCGCACAACATGACCAGTCCAACGAAGTTGATGTTGAGGAATCATTGCTTCAACACTGGTGATCTTTGCTTCTTCCAGTACACTGATATTAGTTCGCCTGTCTTCCCAAGTGAGGTGTAAAATAGCTGCCCAGATGAATTTGTAAAAATCATTTGGCTCCTCAATGATAGTTACAGCAAGCCTAGTGGAGCAAAGGCACAGCAACAGCTTCCCAGCAGTGTGCTGTATACCAGGAGGGACAATGCAGCAGAGAAGTCAGAACTGTGTGGATGCACTGAAAGACCCAATCCAGCGCTTCCACCGGCACATCCCCATGGCCCTAGTCTCAGTACCTCCTCACTCATCCCCCCTCCCACTAAGCAGCAATGGCACTGTTGCCAGAAGGCTATTGTTGCAATTCTACCTCACCAGGCGAGCCACTCCTCTCATCAGGGGATCTGCTCCTGAGCATAAAGGCAATGTGAGCTTAAGTTTATTTCTCTTTTTCAAAATTCAGGGGCTTTACTAGCAAAAAGGGGTAATGTGAAATACAATACTAAGGTACTGTAAACGCCAGAGTCTGAGTTAACAGTCCCAAACTTCTATTATTCGTTCAAATGTATTTTTGCCCTGCTTTTCTGCAGAAACAGTAAACGTGTGTGTGAAAAATGCAGATTAAAGACACTGTCATTATAAATTAACTAAGAAGGAGTGTCTACAAGTAAGATCCATGGAACACAATGGGACTTACTGCTGCACAAACATTTATAAGACTGCATTGATACAGAGAATTCTTTCTCGGGTTTTACAAGACCTTTTGTAATGTAATGAAGTCCTCTCGCCTGGTATCCTTGCATCACCTTTCTCCTTTTATTCCATAAGCACAATAATGGCTCTCTTCCAGGATTTGGGAGCATCACTTTCATTAGCTTATTTGCTTTCCAGGTTCTTTAGAGCTCCATATGGATGATTACCATCTAGCTCAAGTGATTTATTGCATTTCCTTCTCTTGAACTCTGTTCGTTGCTCTTCCTTAGACGCAGTGTTTTCATTTCTCTGCCAACAGCATTTCTCAGTATCCATTAAAATAACCACCAGAAATTTCCTTTTTACTCTTAGGAGAGGGAAACCTCTCTATGAATTCATATTGTTGTTCCACAATTAGCACTTACAATTTTCTCCTTAACAATATTTGTGATGAACAGATGCAGATTCATGAGTTCATTGCAACACCGGAGGCTCTGTGGTAATTGGAATGGCTTTAGGATCTGGGGTGTCTGCCTTGTACTTGTATCACACCTCAAACACCAACCATATTCTGATCTGCATTGAACAGTCACACATGGGGCTGTTGCAGAGCTAAGTGTAGCATCACCGCCCCTTGTTAACTTGTTGCCCTTCAACTTGTGTGAAGCAGAGAGCCTCCTCTACTTGTGGAGATTCCCTGGGCTTAAAATCAGGGCTCCATGCAATTGCCTTCTAATCCATGGAAGCTAATGAGGATTATGATGAGGTTGTGGTAGAAAAGCAATTTCTACATTTTCTGTTACAAACTTGTTTGCTTGCACACCAGAGTCCACTTTGGGTGTTACCCTCCATGGTAGAGATACCACTGCAAAAGAAACCCTTGTTCAAATGAATTCTCATTTAAACAAAACTGCCATGCTTTATTTGGTAGAATTTGTTCCCCGGTTAAGATTCCGAATGCACAAATTTGTCAACATGAGAAGAATCAAGAGAGGTTTGATGTGGCAACAGTAGTTCAAATGCTCTCCAAGAGGACTTCGGTTTGGCTCTGTTTCTACTGTTTTAATGAGAGCAACCCACTGTTTGTGCAAAGTTAATAAACGAGTTTATTCGTTGCTGATTAATCAAGTAATATTTCCAGAATGAACGGAGAGTAGTGAATTTTCCAAGTTTAACTACAAATCAGGCAAGCTCATGTCATAAGTAATTAGCTGCTATTAAATGCTGGACTAACTGTAAAACCTGGAATGTATCAGACTTCCTACTGAGGTTCGCTGGTGGTTCAGATACAAGTGAGAATACAGCATTGCCCTTTCCTGGAGACACCAACATGAAAGCATTGTGTCATGGTGGCACTATTGTGAACACACAGAGCTGGATCCAAATGTTCTCTTCCTCCAAAGGAGAGAACTTTTCTGTTACAGGGCAATCTCCTCCTGTTAAGGAAAGGGAAGCTTTGGGTCTAACGGTAGATTAGCTGCCATAATCATTGGCTGGGATCCTATTATAAATGGTGGAAGAGAAGGCATGCATGAACACTTCCCACCATTGGTACGAAGTAGAGATGTGGGAGACATTCTGAATACACACTTTTCAAAACAATATATACAAATTAAAACACCCATCGTTTGAAATTTGCACTTCTCTGAATTTTGCAATGCATATCTCCTGCCAAGTAATGTGCACAAAAATGCATATACTAGGCTAAATTGTGTGTGGAAACTCATATATTGGTGAAAAATAACATATTAGGGAAATTTTAAAAAAATCTGTCTATTGGGGAAAATTGCATACAAAAATATGTATATTAGAAATTTGCACTAACATTCTGGTGAAGATATTTTTAAACAAACAAATGAACCTGAGGTTAGAAAAATCTTAAGTGCATGTTTCTGCATTTCCATGTCATTTTGCAATGCAAGAAAACATAGAGCAAAGTGATGTGCACGGCAGGTACTAGGTTCCTTATCTGTACATGCAGGGGGGAAACATATGCAATCATTCCACCTCATTGCTTATAGGAGAAAAGTTCACAAAACCTGGCATATACCAATCTATTAATTTTTCGTAACAATTAAACTTCCAAAGAAAGAGGTTTGTGTTGCTGTTGTTGTTCAAAACACCAGTTTTTGTCCTTGTCCATAGGTCTGTAGCAATCTGACCCTCTACAGAAAATGTAATTTCTCTTTAATACTGAACCACCAACCCTACCCTCCACCCCAATGTGCATTAGTCTGCCTGGAAACTAGATGGGATGTTGTACATTTCAGGGCCTTTGTATGTACTGTATCTCGCTCTGAAGATGGTACTGTACTTTAAAAAAAAACCTATTAAAATATGCGTATAAAAATATTCCACACAACCTCGATGAGATTATTCTTGCCCAATTGCTGTAGGCTTTACTCTACTATTACTGCTATTTTCTAGACATTTTCTATACTTTCTTCTTCCCTGTTATCACTATCATTTCAAATGATGCTCACAATTCTCTTCTCCTTCTGTAGCCTCTTTTAGCTATGCCTCCCCTGCACCATCCCATTCTTCTCTGTGTTTTGGCTTCCAGGCTGTATTTCTGATGCTTCCCTTTACATTTTTAGCTTCCTTGACTGACAGCTTACTCAGTATCTTTTGGCAGTCTCTTTCCTTTTGTAATTGCTCCATGTACCCTCAGCAAATGTGAATTATGTCCCTCTTCCTTTCTTGCTTGTAGGACATTATCATCCTTCCTGTCGCATTAATGCTTTCTTTCCTTCTCTTCTCTTCTCTTCTCTTCTCTTCTCTTCTCTTCTCTTCTTTATTATTCACCACCCATCCACTTTAACTGTTTTACTTTTCCAAACTAACTCTTTATGTGGCCTCTTTCACAATGTTCATTTTTACAAGTTTGAAGCAGGGTTGCAACTTACTATGAATTTATCAGTTGGATTAGAATTTACTCTCCAGCTGTTGCTGGATTCCTAGCTCCCATTAGCCCCAGCCTGCATGGTCAATGGACAGGAGCAATGGGAGTTGTGGTTCAATATCCTGAAAGCACCATATTGATGACACAAGGATAGGAATGGGTGAACTTTCAGTTTCTCACAATTCCTCCTTTTCCCAAACTTAAGTTCAGTCCTCTACAGCCTGCTATTTTTGGAAAAAGTCATGAAAATTCATCAGAATTTTAATGTCAATTTCTCCTAATTGACATTTGTGTATATGATTTTGCCCAATATGCACATTTAAAAAAAGCAATTCCCCATAATATAATGCATTTTTGTACATTATATTCACAAATGCACACCTTTTGTGCACACTGTACCCTACTATATGCATTTTTGTACACATTACTTTTCTGGAGAACTGCATTGCAAAATTCAGAGAAATGTGAATTTTGAAGGGCGACAAGTGTTTTTGTTTGCATGTGGCTTCAAAATGTGTGCATTAGGTAGACTCACTGTTAAATGAGAACCGAATCAAATGTTTACCCCATCTCTGCCCCTGGATTAAGTGTTTTAGCTGACCAACAAAAGCACCCTCATCAGGGCAACACATTTAATAAAACTGCTGATAGCAGACCATATCTTTGAAGAAACATTTACCCTTCTCTCACACATAGGAAGAATGCCACCATTAAGAAAGCCCTTGTCACAACCTATGCATACAACATCCGCAAACCAAGGAGTATGCTTTTTTCCTCCTTCCAAACCATTATTTCTTCATATTTATTTACTTAAAGAATATATAAACCACCAACATTTGAAAACATTATGGTGGTGTAGAAAAAAGTTTCCAAAGTGTGGGTGCTACTACACTCAATGCTCTAACTGGCTGCTCATTCAACAAAGTGTAACACCCACAAGAGGGTGTTCAAGAAGGAAGACTTGGGGAAAGGTGGTCTCTCCTTAGGCTGTTTGGGGCTTTATATATGTGCAATAAAACCTAAAACTTGGCTCAGTAGCTAACTTAAAAGGAGGTGTCGTGGGCAATGTGTGGGTCACTCAAATCCAAAGGCTGCTCATTCACCTGACATGTGCTAAAATGGGCATGCCTTGTGCCAGTCCTTGGACTGGCATAGGAAATTACCTCCTACTGCAATCAATGAATGGGGGGAAACCTCCTACATAGATTGATCACAGCAAAACAGCAGGTACATAATGTGGGGTTGCTTTGCCAAAGAATGGTAGACTGCTCCATAGGTTCTAATTATACTTGTGACTGCTCTGGTCTATAAACATTCTTTTTGCCTAAGCCCTACTGACACCCACAAATGTACTGACAGGTCAGGAATGCTGCCCACAACTGGCATCTGCATAGCATCTCTCCCTTGGGAAGGTCAACCTGAAACCAGTGTTGATTACCTGAGGGTGAGTGCAATGGAGCTTGTGTTTGTTATTGGGAATTAAGGCAGCTTCCATTCTCATACTCCATTGAATAATTGGTTTGTTTACACTTAGGGTAGATTTCCCCAACATTACAGAGTATTTAGTATAGAAATGGGTAAAAGTAAGGTGCTGAAATCCCAACGGAGCAGAAAAGGTTATTTATGTAGTGACCACAGCTGCTCAGATGTTAATGGCCCAGAGATGGAAAGAAGACAAATTCCCTACCAGAGAAGACTGGCTAAATAAGTTGCCAATTTATGACAAAATGGCAAAAATGACTGGAAGAATTAGAAATCACGAAGACCAAATTTTTAATAAGGAGTGGGGAAAATTTATAATTTATCTTAAAAACCATTGTAAACAGCTAAAATCATTAGTAGGATTGGAATATCACTTGTAGTTTAATGGTGAATTTTGGATATAACGGAGATGTAAAAGATTTGGATTATTATAAAAGATTGAGGAGGAAATGGTTAACCAAAGGACCCACAAAGGGGAGCAGGGAAGTTCAGGAGATTCTTTGGAATCTTGTTTTTATGTTGGTTGTTGGATAACTGACTGTAAAACTTTTAACTGAAAAACCACACACACACACACACACATACACACACACACACACACAAAATAGAAATGGGTAAAACTAATGCTTTCTGTTGAGATCTCATTAAGAAGTTCAGGTCTTAATCATAGCACGGTATATCAACAAATGCAATTTTTCCTGCCCCAAATGTTGACTTTCCCTTCTGGGTAAAATCTTTCATTTTCTAGACTTGAAACATGCCAATCTTATCACAGTATTATCAGTAAAAGCAGTCCTGCATGAGGCAATCACAGTTCTTGGGCTGCAGAAACTGTCTTTTCTCTGAATGGAGGAGTTGAGAGAAGAGACTAGGGCAGGAATAGTGCATGTTACATTCCTTATCTTGTCTTGTCTTCTTCTTGTTTTGACAGCAAGGATTCACACTCCCTCCAGCTCTAATTGCAGCACTTTTCATTACCTTGAATGAAACTGGTGGGTTTAAAACTCTTGCAACTAATCCAGGTTCAATCAAAGCTTCGCTCAAATTTTGACACTCGTATAGTTGCCCCCCCCCCAATTTGACGATAGTTCCAATCATATCCTCAAAAGAACACAGAGACCTGGTGCCAGTACCCAGCATGTAAGAGCATAGCTGCCAAGTCCGGGTCGTAAAGATCCGGGATCGGCAGCGCGCGCATGACCGGAAGTTGCGTGACGCAACTTCCGGTGGCGCTTCGCCCTTCTATGGGCATCAGAAAATGGCGGTGCCAGTGCCGGAAGTCGCTTCCGCGCATCACCGGAAACACGTAAAAGCGACTTCCGGCACCGGCGCCGGCATTTTCTGATGCCCATAGAAGGGCGAAGCGCCACCGGAAGTCGTGTCACACAACTTCCGGTCATGCGCGGAAGCGACTTCCGGCGCCGGCGTCGCCATTTTCTGGTGCCCATAGAAGGGCAAAGCGGCACCAGAAAAATGGCCGCCGGGAAGAAGCGAATTTAAGGGAGAATGCCGGGATTCATCACCAAACGGGAGACCGCCGGGAAACAGTAAGAAAAAAGGGGTTTTCCCGGCGGATACGGGATACTTGGCAGCTATGTGTAAGAGCAATTGCCAGTACCATGCTAACGTCAATGCCCCTTTTTAAAAACAGTTTTGTCACTAGTTACAGGTAGTTCCCGTTGCTCAGTCCCTGCTCCTGCCAACCTAGCAGTTCGAAAGCACGTCAAAGTGCAAGTAGATAAATAGGTACCACTCCGGCGGGAAGGTAAATGCTGTTTCTATGCTCTGCTCTCGTTCGCCAGAAGCGGCTTAGTCATGCTGGCCACATGACCCGGAAGCTGTACGCCAGCTCCCTTGGCCAGTAAAGTGAGATGAGCCTCACAACCCTATAATCATCTGTGACTGGACCCAATGGTCAGGAGTCCCTTTACCTTTACCTTTCCAGGTAGGTAGCTGTGTTGGTCTGCCGTAGTTGAAACAAAATAAATAAATAAATAAATAAATTCCTTCCAGTAGCACCTTAGAGACCAACTAGGTTTGTCATCGGTATGAGCTTTCGTGTGCATGCACACTTCTTCAGATACTAAATAAATAATAATAATTTTGTTTTGTCACTGTTTTGCTTGGTGCCCTGAACAGAAGCATACTATGCTGAAATGAATTGCACAGAAATGAATGGGGTGCAGTAACATAATGGCAACATAGTTTATGTAATTAGGTAGTTAAGAATATAAATTATGTAATTCTTCCACAGCAGATGGTGAGACAGAGCACATGGTTTTGGGTGGGAGACTGATTCCAGTGGAATGGAAACAGTGCTGCAGCCTGCAAATACAGGCAGAGTGACCACAGGATCTCCATTCCTTGCTTATCATATCAAGCTGCAACATGGGACAGGGTAGCCTGGATGACTGGTGTGTGTGTGTGTGTGTGCGTGTGTGTGTGTGTGTTGAATGTTCCGACAAAATTCTGATTTTGTTCCATAGTGGCTGCTTCTTGTTAGAGCTGAAAAACCGCTAAGGCCAAGTATCCCAAACTCTGTTTATTTGGATTCTTTATCTCTTATTGCCACAAATGACTGGTTTGGCTCACAAAAATAATAATCCATCTTTCACTGGCAGGCCTGCTGCTCGAATGGTGTATGTGATAAGAGGCAGATCAGAATAGCTAGCCACCCAGGCAGTCAATCAAGGGTACAATGAAGACTGGCACTATAGTAATCTCATGGATATATTATCCATCTTCACATCAGTGTGAGGTTCGCATAAATGCACCTTGATAGCTGCCTATTCACTCATTTCAGCCTTGCTGACTTCAACAGCCCAATAGTGCTGCATGATTGGCTGATTTAGACCCCCTTCCACAATTTAAAGTGTTTTCCTTTCAGACTTGTGTTTTCTTATGATCTGCTTTAAAGAATGTCTCTTGGTTCACAAGAGCATGGTGACCCCAGTTGTCAAATAAATGGTGGTATTTTTTTTTCTTAACAGCTTGCAGTTGGGATTTGTTCCCTATCCTCGATTTTCCTTTCACAACCATGCTCCTTACATCCAGTCCAGCCTATAGCCCTACTTCCCAAACCCCACTGGTGAAAACATAAACATCCATCTTTTAACAACTATGTCATGGGAGCATGCCAACATTCTTTGTATCAAGACCATACATTACAGTGGCAATTTCATGGTCCGCTTAGTTATTGCCTTGAAAATATGCAATAGAATAATGTAAGACTGAGGAAATCAGGAGAAATGCATTAGAGTGTATTATTGCTATAGCTTGTAGCAATAAGTGAGCTTTTTCAGTTGGAACACAAGCATTGCAGGGTCAGCTTTAAGCGTTCTGGTACTCTAGACAAAGTATTTAAATACTCCCACAATGGCTTCAAGTGACTGGGCCTAGTTGTGCCTCTTTGTCCTTCTGTCTTAAATTCTGACTTGTCAACCTCTACTGGGTGCTGTTCTCTTGCTCTGAAAATTCAGTTTCTTCTCTATAAGCACCTATTCACACAACTACCTCAGCTCATGGCAATAACAGGTTAGTCACACTGGTGTTTAGCTGCACTTTGCTAGGGTCTGTTGGTGGGAACTAGACCAGAGGGAGAGGGGGGTAGCTGCTGCTAGTGCCAGCTGTTGATGAAACTCCTTCTCACCACCATAGTCACACACCCTTCTCCAAACATTGCTCCGCTTTTATTGTAGCTGGCTGGTCTGGTGCTCAAGTCCTCACCACTAAAGGTAAAGGACCCCTGGACAGTTAAGTCCAGCCAAAGGCGACTATCTCACTTTCAGGCCAAGGGAGCTGGTGTTTGTGCACAGACAGCTTTCCAGCTCATGTGGCCAGCATGACTAAACCGCTTCTGGTGCAACGGAACACCGTGCCGGAAACCAGAGCACACGGAAATGCTGTTTACCTTCCTGCCGCAGTGGTACCTGTTTATCTACTTGCACTGGCATGCTTTCGAACTGCTAGGTTGGCAGGAGCTGGGACAGAACAGCGGAAGCTAAGCCTGTCGTGGGGATTCGAACCACTGATCTTCTGATCAGCAAGCCCAAGAGACTCAGTGCTTTAGACCACAGCTTCACACCTCTCTACCCTTTCCTGACAAGGGCACTTGCAGGTGAAGCAGGAAGCTTGCCAGGAGAAAGGGAATTGCAGCCCAGCCCACAATGAAATGAAAGTATTGGGCATGATGAACTGAGTGTATCAGCTTACTTTGGTTTAAGTAGGATGTGGATTCATCTGAAAGTGTGCATTAGGCTGGGTTGGGTTGAGCATGCACATACAATTCAGGATGTGACACTCATCATATCTTTCTTTAGGAAGATATGAACCAGTCATTTGTGGCATCCATTAATCTTCCTCCATTTCCCCCCATTTTTTTCTTTAGGGCAGTGGTTCCCAACAGGTGGTCCGCGGACCCCCAGGGGTCTGCGAGCTATGCCAGAGGGGTCCGCAAGATGCTATTAGAATAAAAATATATTAAATATATTTCGTATAACAGATTTTTTGTTTTGGCCGCTTCCTGCATGAGCAGAGTCTAGCGCAAAACTAGAATTAGATGAGGCAGTAGTTCTGCTGTATGCCGTTAGGTGGCGCTTTACAAACACTACTGTTTTGCAAAGAGGCAGCGCGCGCATTCTACTAACGCTCACCTCCCCAAGATGCTTTGCGCGCGTCGGCTTCATTTGTGCGCTACTGCGCAGGTACCCTGTCTTCTCCATTCCCCTCCCTCCTCCCTGGACTCTTATAAAAAGACTCTTAATTTGGCTCTCACTTTTTAATTTTAGGATTAGGAATTAATGGGGGTCCTTGTCACAATAGCGGCTCGATGAGGGGTCCTCGAGAAAAATTTTTTGGGAACCCATGCTTTAGGGGATTCAAGGATGACCAGGATGAGTCTTAGCTGAAGGGTGTGAAGCAGGCATACAAAGAAGGGCCTCAGATGATGGTTGCAGCGTCTGGGTCCTGTCCAGCCTGTCACTGGACTGCTCATCCAAGCCCACCTCAGTGTGCATTCATTGTTCTCACTTAGAAAGGCTAAAATTAGCTTTTGTCTTGCTGTGAATTATCCAGCAATACAAAAACTACTGTTCCATTGATTGCATTGTCCTGATTGTTTTGGGGCTCCCAAACTGTGCTCCATGAATGACTGCTTCATTCAGATGACCCACAGCACACCTGTGGATTTGTGGTAGGAGACTGGAAACAGGACATCCATTAAATATCTATTGATCTTTAATTGCATTTTCATTGCTTCTTTTATTATATTAAAATAAAAATAAAATATGCAAGAAATAAAAGAAGCCATAATAATAATAATAATAATAATAATAATAATAATAATAAATAATTTTATTATTTATATCCTGCCCATGTTGCACAGTGTATGATACTTGCTACAACAGACAGAAATATCTTTATCTGCCAAGATCCTTAGCCCTTTTCAAATAGCCCATAGAAAGGGTGAGTGGTGAGGATGCAGCTAGCAGGGAACAGTTGCACTTCTTTTGTTGTGTTGTTGTTTCTTTATTCTTATATTTCCATCCTCCAGTTTCCAAAAGCTATCAATGCTACTTACCATGATGGCTATGCTCTGTCACCAGTCAGAGAGACAGTGCTCTAGTGTTCGGGTCCTGCTTGCAGGTTTCCCAGTGCCATCTAGTTGCCCACTGTGAGAACAGGACGCTGGACTAGATGGGCCAATGGCCTGATCCAGCAGGCTCTTATTATGTTCTTAAACTTAGTTGGACCCTATGCCTTTGGAGTCAAGCCAATGCTTAACTGATGGAACCACACACACAGCACCTCTTTGCATGCATGGTTACTGGCCATGCGCAGACATGGATATGGATGCAACAAGCTGCTTTTGTACATGCACACCTTAAGAAATACTATTTCCAAATAGCTTTGATTCATATGCTAAAGTTCTACCACCCTGTCCCCCAGCCGCAGACTCTAGGTCAGCTAGATGCATTTGCTTATTGCTAATGGAGAAATTACAGACACATATGCAGACCATATAAGCAAGGACAAGAAGAGAAAGGAAGCTACACATGCATTTTTCAGCCTAAATGAGTCAGTTGCTCTCAGTTTTCTGATCCAAGAAACACTTTAATCTGAATCCCCTGAACTGCCAACTGCATGACAAATTCCGCCTCCTTCTGAAATGTCTGTAGCCCGCAGCGCTGAGTCAGCAGGGCAAGAAACAGGACTTTGTGTCAGGGACTAAGAAGATGCACTGCTTGGAGGCCTGCTGACTTAGCATAAAAGAATCCTAGCAGCAGCAGCAGCAGCAGCAGCTGGATAAGCACAAAATGCCCCTTTTTTCTTAAATATAAGAAATCAACATCAGACACTTTCCCTTGATTAAACAACTGGAGAAGCTTAGTGCTACTTTGACTGCCCTCAAAGAAATCTACAAGCACTGAATTACGGAGAGTGGATTTGCTATGGTATTTTTTTTGGATCAAAACAACTTTCACTGCACCTTTGAGAATTTTCTTCGTGGACCTATGAGAAATGACTGTGACCCCAAATCGAACAGTCACTGGGCAGCCCCTTTTGTGTGTGGAAATTCCCCCACAGAACCAGAGCAAATTCGTCTGTGAATGGGAAACAGACCTTTCCGTGATAATTGATAATCTTTGCACTGGAAATAATCAATGCAGGTAAGGTAGCAGCATTACACCTGCCAAACCCAACCCAACCTCACGGTTTCAGTGTTCCATTAAAACCAGGCCTATGTGCATTCAAGGTGTACCTTTTCTGACTCACATTTGTATATGCTCTGCTTCTCTCAGTGTCAGGAATGGACAGTGGAACTTGTGAAGGGTCTGCTAAAAGCCTCTGATATAGCTGACTGCTTCTGCCTTTACTATTGTAACTCACAGTCCCCCTAACTCTCTTCTGACCATTTCAGTTCCATTACAGGAATTATTCACTCATTCTGTGTGGAGTTCACATTGTGCATTTTTACTGGATGGGGGGGGGGCTGGCTCCCACAGGGACCATTGGGGTGGGAATCAGATACAGCCTGGGTGTTACTTATTGACCAAGGAGGAATGGACATTGTACAAGGTGAAGACAATCCCACAGGGTTCTTTTGGAAGTGTTGTGCATGTCTGGATTCAGCAAAAATGCATTTCTGAAGCTGAGTGGATGAGAGAAAATGACCAGAGCGGAGAGAAAAACTCGCTTCCTGTGCAAGTGTCAATGTGCGGGTCTGTGTCTGTGTTTCTTTGGTTTTTTAGACATTTCAAACATCACATAGATCCTCCCACTTTTTATTGTGCTTCCCAGGGGCATCTAGCAGCAGGGACTCGCACCATAAACAAAGGGCATTTAGTATGGTATTCCATACAATGTCTGCTCCATGAACAGCAATTGCGTTTGCAAAAAAAATAAATCTCAGTTTGGCATTGCCTCACATAAATAAGCAGGTGCAATGTGGATGTGGTTAAGGTTTAGTTAAACTATGATGGGGGGAAATGTGCAAGCTTGAAGACATTCTCAAGGAGAGCATAAGCATCAGTGACAGCAAAGCAAATGAGACAAATGCACTTTAAAGCGTATTTCTTCGGAAGGAAGTGATCCCCAAATATATGCTAACATACACGAAGGCATATGACCTATGGCTCAATCCTTATACTTGCTAGATTCATTACTTTGCAAACTGATATTTCTCCACCATCACAAAGCCCTAAGGCTGGATTACAGTCTATGTCTTCTTTGAAATGACATTGTCAAGTAGATTAGACTGAGAGACGTTGACTTGTCTGAGGTTATCCGCTGAGCATCATGCAAAAGAATCTGAGTATCTCAGAAGCACTTTTCAGGCATCTTCCTTTCATGCTGTGACACTTGCTGGCCCCACCTCCTCCACCATATCCTTGTTCGCCCTGCATTCTGCCATCCACATTTTGGAGGGACGTTCTGAAATATAGAGCCCGGTGTACATGTGCAGGTTCCCCACAGGTAGATCCCTGCGGGTGTAGGATTTGGAAGGTGGTGGACACTTATACATGGGAGGTTTCTAAACAGAGGCTGGATGACCATTTGTCAGGTCAGATTCTTTAGCTGTCATTCCTATATTGCAGGTGGTTGGACTAATCACATGGTTGAACTATGGAACTTGCTCCCACAGGGGACAGTGATGGCCTCCAAACTGGATGGCTTTAAAAGAGGATTAGTCGATTTCATGGAGGAGAGGCCCATCAATGGCCTCTAGCCATGACAACTATGCTCTGCCTCCATAGCTCAAGGTAGCAATGCTTCCAAATACCAACTGCTGGAAACCACAGGATGGAAGAGTGCTATTGTGCTCAAATTCTGCTTGCTAGTTTTGGATAGGCATCTGGTCAACCATGGGCCATTCTTCTTATGTTTTTCCCCTGCTGGTCTTGGTGGCTTATGTTCCTTAGACTGATGGGTGGGGCCAGAGTGTCCTTTCCCCTTGCCTTCTGCAGTCCCAAGGCAAATAGCAGCTGGAGCAGAGTGTTCCTTCTAGCAGGGAACGGGTGGGGGAGATAGTGAGCCCCCTGCAGCTATTCCTTCTTTCATTGATTAATGGGACCAGATCAGTCTCCCTCTTGCCATGGTATTCTTCCTGGCAGGCAGAGGGCACAGCTCCCAGTGACTCTTGGCCCCCTGACTGATGGCAGATGCCAATATGCATGAACTCCAACTCACAACATGGAGCTTAGTCTGCCAGTCTTGTGTGCTGCCGGAAGTCCCTGTTTGAGAACCATCAGGTGGAACCTTCCAGGATGTGCCTTTAAGTACATAGGATGGTGTTTTCTACAAGCTGCCTGATTCACAAACTAAGCTGCTGACTTAAATTGGCTTAAAATTGGCTTAAAAAGGCAGTGCAAGACAGGAGTGCCTGGCGTGCTATGGTCCATGGGGTCACGAAGAGTCGGACACGACTAAACGACTAAACAACAACAAACCCAAGTTACTCCTCAGCCAAAGTGGTCTTTGATGACCGGCTGCAGCAGTCAGAACTACCACCAGGCCTCTGGTGGCAGGAGTTGTGGCTAAAGTTGCTGGTGAAATGCAAAGAATTCTTCATTTTAAAAGGAATTCTGGAGGGGGGGTATAATATGCCTCAAAGAGACTGGCTAATATGCCTAACAGTTGGAGTGCATTTAATCCAAATGATTTTACCTCACTCTTGGATCTCATTCTCTCTTCCTCTATTTCGTGTGTGTGTGGAGACAAATGCACCAATTTTCAAATCATGACTGTTGTAGTATAACAATTTGAAGGTGGCCTCATTTTCTCTCATTTCAAATACTCTATTATTAATGAGAAACCCAGCCTAATTATCTTTCCATATGCCTTAAAATGAAAAATGGCAGACCTTTGCTGAAGAGAGAGAGATTTTCCAGTCAGCCATTAACAGGAGCATGCACATTGTTTATTTTTTCTGGCAATGGGCCCTTGTCCCTCAAAATCCAAAGCAAAGTTAATTTAATAAAACAGGATAGATTTTAATGCTGGAAAAGCCATGTTGTCCCATTAGGGCTTGTGCAGAGTTCTAAATCTCACTCTTCCATCTGAGAACCCAGAAATCCCTTTAGTTACAAAAGGAAATGGTTCCTGGATCTTCCCATGAGAAGGACAAGGCATTAAATATTTGTACTGAAAGTCCTTCAAAAGCCAGTCATGTGATTAACTTTATGTAATGATTAAATTTCTCAGAGTGATCTGCAAGTTTTAAACTCTTTGCTGGAATGACTCCCCTTGTGAGGAACGCCTGCAGTGTTGGGGACTTCTTAGTTTAGAGAAAAAAGATGGTGCAATAGAAATTTACTTTTAAATTTTTTTGCAAGGCATGGAGAAAGTGGATAGTGAAACTTTCCCCCCTCCGTTTCTCATAACCTAAGATCCTGTGAAGCTGAATGTTGGGAGGTTCAGGACAAATAAAAGAAAGTGCTTCTGCAGGCAGTGCATAGTTAAACTATGCAACCTGCTCCCCCAGGAGGCAGTAATGACCTCCAGCTTGGATTGGGCAAATTCATGGAGAACCCATGATGGCTATGCTCTGCCTCCACAGCTGGAGACGGTAATGCTTCTAAATACCAGTTGTTGGGAATCACAGGTGGTGAGAGTGCTGTTGCACTCATGAGAACAGGATGCCGCTGACCTGATCCAGCAGGCTTATCTTATGCTCTCCTCAGCCTGCAGGGGGGGAGCATTGAAGATTCCATCAGACTTCCTCAGCGGGGAGTACTGGGAAGCAGGGCTCCGTCCATCAGCTGTGCTTTGGCAGGCCAGCTCCATCAGGCCTCCTCTGCCCTTAAGTGTCACCAGGGGGCAGCCATTCTATCAGACAGATTCAGTGGGAGAGTCTGAGGAAGCAGCAGGGCCCATTGTATCAGCTTTGTTGGAAGCCCACCTCCATCAGGCAACTCTTGCCCCTGAACTGTGCCATCCAGTCAACTGTTTAGAAATCTGTGCCTGAGTTTTGAATTTTTATTTTATTTTAGATTAAAAGTCTGTGTGTAGGGACTGCCTTCTTTTGTTCATATGTAATCCATTCTGGTAGCTTTTCTGGCTGAAGAGCAGGGTACAAATGCTCTAAATAAAGAAAAGTATATACTGTGTGTTCTTATGTTTTTGCCTATGTTCAAAATAAACAAGAACAAAAACCGCTAGGCTATTTATACAATAAACCAGGAGTGGCCAACTCCCAAGAGACTGCGATCTACTCACAGAGTTAAAAACTGGCAGTGATCTACCCCCTTTTTGGGGGGGTTCAGGTGAAAGTTGTTGAGCTTTTTTGGGGAAGAAAAGCCCTGGTTTTGGGGTTCAGGGCTAAGTTACTGAGCTTTTTAGGGAGGAAGAAGGCCTGTTTGGGGGGAGCCAGTGATCTGCCAGTGATCTACCACAATTGTCCAGTGATCCACCGGTAGATCACGATCTACCTGTTGGACATGCCTGCAATAAACGAAGCAGCAAATGAAGTAATAGTCATCCATTTAAATATCCTCTTTTTCTGCTTTCCTGCTTTTGGTTATACAAATATCAGGTGCGTTCCAGCTTTATGAACCAGTGGCATTATAATCAGTCATGGAAGCATACCCTCCAACACACTGAGGCAAAAATCAGGATCCTGTCTTCTGGGGCCATGCTCCCGCATGAGTCATGTGACTGGCATGAGTTTGCGGCCCTGGAATAGCACTTTTTGGGAAGCTCACATAAGCAAGGCACCCCAAACCATGCATTTTGGGGGGCTGTGTGAGATTGCAGCCTGAAAAAAGTACCGGGGGTGTGGGTCAAGATTGCAACACAAGATCACAACACCCAAAATGTTGCTCTTGTGTGGAAAAAAATGAGATGTCCCTGTTTTCCCAAGATGGTTGAGAAATATGTGGAAGCCAAAAGTGAAACAACCACTGCTGGTTCCAGGTTGTTTTTTGTTGGATTTGGGAAACATGCTCTCAGTGGGCCATCCTCATGAGTGCGCCTCACTCCTACCATCCAGTTGTTTTCCTCTTGCAGTAGGCACCACTTCTGAGACTGAGAAAGGACAAGGCATTCAAAGGTTAAGTTTTCTCCTTGCTCCTCTTACTACTGGGTTGCTTAGAGAGGGCAGGTGAAGAGGTAGCAGTCACAAGGAAGAGGAAAAACAGGGCTAGAAAGCTCTCAGGATTGGGCCTCCTAATGGAGAGTTTGGGCCTCAGCAGGTACCTAGTGATGCTGACCTCTGATACTAGTCTTGGAGACAATAAATAATATCATATAATTTATGCCACTCTCTCATATATATCTACAGTAGTTTCTAAAACTCTAAACTGGCAAACTTATGCCCCCTCTAAATGCAGAGAACGCAAGTCCCCTTTCTTTCTTTCTTTCTTTCTTTCTTTCTTTCTTTCTTTCTTTCTTTCTTTCTTTCTTTTGTACTCCACACAGGAGTACAAAAATGAATTTTAAAATTGCATGGTTGACAGAGGCAATTGTGTCAGTGTTTTGAATTCAGTTGACACTCCACTCAGAGGGTCAGTGCCAAACATGTGGGAAAGAGTCATGTGAATTGTCTAATCTACATGGTTCCTTAATTCCCATGCACTCCCATACAGCATAGGGTCCCACGCATGAGACGACGGTGAGTCTATAATCCTGTTGAAATAAATGGGCTATATTCCACTCCCGCCGTAAGAACCTAGATGTGACTAATTCAGGTTTAACAGGGATAGTTTGTGCATGTATATTCATTGCTTCATGGTTGCAAAAAACAAAGTGATGACTCAAATATGATGGATCTGTGAAAATGCCATGAGGTATAAATACCAAAGAGAGAGGTTTTGTGACACATCATGACCTCAAAAATGTACTTGCATACTTACAAGCGTATCTATTTTCAGGAGAAGCCATTTGTGTGTCTGCTGCAAAGCATTCGGTGATAAGTCATCAAATGATGAGTTAGTTAATTGAAGGTTCTTGTATGGTGTGATCTAATCATGTGCAGTAGCTTACCGCAAGGATCAAGGAACATTCACCAGAGCACCACAGACCTTTCGTTATGACCTTTTGCAGTGGTGTGACGAAGACTGGATGATCCACATGGCAAGCAGCTGCACAGAGAGCTCAGTAAGTGCAAACAGGAGTAATTTAGAGTGATTCCACATGGTGGTCATCAGTGCAGGCCTGCTCAACATGTGGCCCACCAGCCATATATGATTACCAAGCCAAGGCTAAATCTCCTATCCTTGCTGCCTGTCTTGAATAGCAAGAATAGAATTGCCATGTTTGGGAATATTTTGTAGCCTGCAAGTTATGCATCTGCCCTGATGCATAAAACCTGACCATTTCTCAAGATCTTCTACTTCCACAAAGTCTTTCCTACTGTGAATGTACCCCAAATTAAGAGATGGGTATCCTTTTCTCAGTAAACCACATTTTGCTTGCTTCTATGAAGGATGTCTTGAACAGATCTTCTAATTGTAACTTTAAAGCAGATGTTTCTCCTTCAGAAAGTTTGCGTTCCTCATACTTGGTGTAACATCTGGCAAGCGTTCATTCATGCTGTAAGCACCTAACAGACAGATGCACAGGCTCTACTGGTTTAGAAAAGAGGATTAGTAGAAACATTTCTAAAGTAACATCAGACCAGGAAATCTGCGTTTTCTATCAACTGAGCAAGGAAAGCTATTCCTACTGGAATCCTCTTGGAACACATTGCATCCTAATTTTGATCAGACTGAAGGGCATCTGTTTTTCCAATATCCTATACAAGTGCTATTATTACAGTGTCTGTGCTACAGACATTCTAGCAGGAACCACAAAGAGCTCTAGATACAATTGTCAAGGGCTGAATTCAAATTCTAAATAACAACAATAGTAACACATCTAAAAAAATAAAATAATCTGTAGCAAGGCATGTTTGGGTAAATACTATATCACGTTACAGCAAATGTCCAAATTTAGGTAGACGACAACAATCTCGGGTGAATTTGGTAACATGTAAAAATGCAAAAATGGAGCTATGAATGTTGAAAGTCAATCTAACTGAAAGTCAGTCTAGCATTTATTTGGGCATAACTGGTGTGCAGGAATGTACACAAAGTGAATGCTATTATTCACATGTAAAAGCCAACCTTCACTAAATTTCCAATGAACACCTAATTTTATGTTCAATGCAGAGTTGCACAGCCTTCTTAGAAAACAAAGAGTCCTTCTAGATGAGCATTGTATACTAAGACCAGTAGTTGCTCTCTGGCACGGGTCTATCCCTGCCTGCCTGTTTTACCAGATCCTTTTAATAGGAGATGTTAGGAACCGAATCTGGAACTTTCCATATAGCAAGCTCAACCAGTGAGTCCCTTCCCCATTACATTATCACCTCTTACTTATCTCTCCAATAATGGTAGCCAAACCTTTTCAAGGTCTAGAGTCAGATATGACACACACACACACACACACATATCAGATATGATGTGATTGATTGTGTGTGTGTGTGTGTGTGTGTGTGTGTGTGTGTTATTCTGTTAACTTGTCCTGTCAGTGCAAGGATTACCACTACACCAAAGGACTTTCCCTCATCTCATCTCTTCCTGCATACGCTTCACCCTACCCAAATCTGCTCTGGGGAATTAGGGGAAATCTTAGAACAGATGTGGGGCTGAGGGAAGAGAGGAAAGTCCTGTTTCACTATGACTAAACCTTTTGCTGAGGGGACCCTGATGCACCCTACATTTATATCCTACTTTGCCTCCAAGGATGGCACGCGGGTGGCACTGTGGTCTAAACCACAGAGTCTAGGGCTTGCCAATCGGAAGGTCGGCGGTTCGAATTCCTGCGATGGGGTGAGCTCCCGTTGTTCGGTCCCTGCTCCTGCCAAACTAGCAGTTCGAAAGCACGTCAAAGTGCAATAGGTACCACTCCAGCGGGAAGGTAAACGGCGTTTCTATGTGCTGCTCTGGTTCGCCAAAAGCGGCTTAGTCATGCTGGCCACATGACCCGGAAACTGTATGCTGGCTCCCTCGGCCAATAATGCAAGATGAGTGCCACAACCCCAGAGTCATCTGCAACGGGACCTAATGGCCAGGGGTCCCTTTACCTTTACGCCTCCAAGGAGCTCAAAAGCGGGTGTACATGGTTCTCCTCTCTATTTTCCCAGTCTGTCGGGGAATGGACTCTGGCCTACCAACTATTCCCACTTCTACTACCTAGCCTGAAACTTTGTGTACATACCACCATTTCATTATACCTACTTCACGAACCCATTTTTAAAATCACTTTTGTTCCATTTCAGCTTCTGCTGGTAGTATATTCTCTACAGGAAATCAATGTTCTACTGAGAATCTCTTTCGGGATGTGCTATATTTCAGTGCTCAAGTTTCAAACTGATTGCAATGTAGCGACAAATTCATTTCACCTGAAGGCCAAGTGTCAATGCTGTTGGGATTCCACATTACTGTCTGTCTGCATCAACCTAGGCTTTGTTGTAGGCTAGGTTATCAACCCATCTACTGTTTTCTTATTTAACAAGATACATTTATAGTACCTTTGAAGACTTCCTCAAACGCGTATTTTCAAAATATTGGGTGGGGAAGCAGGACTACGCCTGCTATCTCCCCACCCTTAGCCTTCACACATTGATTGTTTCTGTGCACTGCTACATTGGGAGTTGTTGTTGTTTAGTCGTTTAGTCGTGTCCGACTCTTTGTGACCCCATGGACCAGAGCACGCCAGGCACTCCTGTCTTGCACTGCCTCCCGCAGTTTGGTCAAACTCATTGGGAGTAGGATTTAGCAAATATATTCCAGGTATGTAGTAAATATTTATACTGGTCAGAATGCTACTTCCCTGAATTTTTGTTCTCCCTGTGCATAATTACATAATTGATTAAATTGTCTTAATTTCTTACAGGGTCCATTTAGCACTAAATAAGTTCTTACCTCAAATTCTTCTGAAAACTAATGTACCTTTCTGGATTATTAAAAAACCAAATCACTGTCAGCATGGAGCATTTTAATGCAAGTTCTGGCATTCTGCATGATCAACTCCGCCAAGGAAAACAAATGTTCAGAGTTTGGGAAATGGAGATTTTTATTTTTACTTTTATTTTTTTTGCAGACAGCTGAAGATCAGGCAACTGTTCATATTGAGTTATCAACAGATGCTGGAAAATCCTCCAGCATGGGCACATCCAGAGAGTGGAAGCAACATCAAACCACTGAAGGCATGTTTACAGGTTGGTGATTGCACCTGGACTCTCTTCCGCCAACCTAGCTTAGTCTCTGTTATACAGTCCACTCAATCCAGCTTGGTGTTCTAGCTACAGAAAGATATAGGGAGCTATGCAAACTGTTGGGGGGGGGTTGAGTTAAAACAGCTGGAGAAGGAAGAGCCTCTGGAGACATAACACAGGACGAAAGGGAGAAGGAGAGGGGGAGAGGGAGAGAGAGCGAGCAGCTGCTCCAGCTTCTGGGGGATTAAATTTGAGAGGAGACTGGACAATGGTGAAAGCTAAGGAGCACTCTGATCCTGCCAGCAGCAAGAGAGCTGCACAAGATATGCTTGTCCCCGAGACTTGGCAGAAAGAACCCAGATGAGAAAGGATGCAAGGGAACACTTAGCACTTCCACAGGGAAGTCCATGTGGAGTGATCATACTGTTCCTCAGAGGAACTAGATGTTGCTGTCCTCCAGATGTTGGTCTCCAACTCTCATCAGGCCCAGCAAGCAAGGCCGGCGATCAGAAATTATGGAACTTGTAGCTCCGAAACGTCTGGGGAGTCAAAGGTTCCTCACTCCTACTCTAGTGCATGGATAATGAACCTGCATAGCTGTCAACCCTCCCTTTTTTGTGGGAAACTCCATTATTCCAAGCCACAGCTGTCAACCCTCCTTCTTTTTTTGCTGGAAATTCCCTTATTACAGCGCCGTTTCCCGCTGCTATCCTGGATTGTTAGATATACCGTAGACTGTCCCCGGGACAGGTGAGGCTGCTGCTGATCCCTTATTTTCAAATCCGAAAGTTGACAGCTATGTGAACCTGTGGCCCTTCAGATATTTCTGGGCAACAGCCAGCCCTAGGCAAGCATGGCCAGCGGCCAGCAACAATGAGAGTTGTAGTTCAGGAGCATCTAGAGAGCCAGAAGTTCCCAACACCTGAACTAGAGAACAATCTATGAGCTGGAAGTATTTCCCACAGACTAGAAATTGTGATGGATTAGAACAGCTGTTTTGGCCAACTCTCAGAAAGGTCAGGATGTTGTGTGCCACCACTTTAACAGTACAGTTGCCCAGTTAGTCTGCCATTGACTGGAGTTGATGTAGGTCTCTGCCTTATGTCAGTCTGTATCACCAAGAAGAAGAACAAGAGAAAAGGAAACTTTCTTGAGTTACAGAGGGCTTCCGGGAAGTAACTAGGAATCAAGCTTCTGTATTTCTGCGCAGCCCTATGAATCATAGTGCTTAAGTTGTCCTATACCCTGCAGTCCAAAAGGGTAAAGACGGTCTGAAGAGAGCAGAGTGTAGCACTCAGAGCCTGCCACACACACACTGCTGTTTCCTAGTAATGATTTGTGTGAGCATGGAAACTAAAGAAAGTACCACCATTGGGAAGCAGCACCTATACATAGGCTCATCCAAGCTAAGCACAATTTTGTCCATGTAGCTGCAGCCAGAGGGAGATGCAAAATGTGAAGGATTTGGCAGCATGTCTTGTAAAACCCACATCAGCTGTAGGGAACCTTTGGCCCTTCAGGTGTTGCTGAACTGCAGCTTCCATTATCCCTGGGCATTGGCCATGCTTGCTAGTGCTGATGGGAGTTGCAGTTCAATAACAACTGTCTACATCAGGAGCCCTGCCCCCCCCCCATGTAGGCTTCCACTGTCTCAGGCATTCTCCTCACATTATGTTTTGCAGTGCAGTGGCTCAACACTTTTTAAAAACCCAGAAGTCCTGTCAGAGTGATGCTATGTCACCACTGGCACAGGAAGGCGGGTGCGGGGTCTTGGAAATAATATATATATGATAAGAATAATATTGGAGAAAACTGGGTATTGAAACTTTCTTAATCTAAATCATATATCCCAGTTTTACAGCGGGCCTTTAAAGTATGCTTCACACAGAGTATACGCAGTCAGAAGTTGACCTGGCTAAGAAAACACCACCAAGAGCGTAGGGAATTATCTCCCTTATATCAAACCCCTTACTAGCTGCACACTTGTAAAAGTATGCAGATGAAAATACAAATGGTTGGGTTTCTTTAACTGAAAAACAAACTGACTCTAAAGAGACTTTAAACCAAAGATAAATCCTTTCTCTCTTAGCAATGTTATCTACCCACTTTCCAAACCTCCCACAAAACTCCCATTAAACTATCCGAGAATTAACAGCAAACTAGCATTATAACTAAGCAACTCTAAATACTAAGATTCAACTAAGGAATCTTTTAAACTGAGAGTCTCTCTTACTAAGATTCAACTTGGAATATCTTAAACTGAGAACAACTGAGAGAGTGATCTACTTAGAGATGAATCAAACCGAAAGATCTAACTAAGAGATACAGAAGGCTTTCTGGCAGAGCCTTATATACAAGAAGCAGAGCCCACGCCTGTGGGCAATTAACAGAAACACCGGCACCTGTTTCTCTTAAACAGACAGTATTTATATTAGACCAGCTCTAAAGTAACTTGACTATTCAAAAAATCCAACACAAGGTGTGTGGTGCACACCAGGTGTCAGCTGTGAGAGTGGGTGACATCGCTGTGCCACCACCCTTGCTGCGCAGACGGCGCCCCCCACTCGCTGCGTGAGCGGCGGACCACTAGGGACGATGCTGCTGTGGGCAGCTAGCAGCGCCCCCCCCACTTGCCGCACAGACTGGCTAGCCCCACCCCCACACCGCTCCGGGTGCCAGGGCAGGTAGCTTCACCCCTCTATGTCACCACACAGTGCTGATCTGTATGGGTGGTGGTAGAAGAGAGGCAGATGCCATCCAGCAGCCACCAGCATTTCAACCCCACCCCAGATTTCCTCCTTATCTCCAAACCCCCCTCAAAGAGTGCACGAAATGGAGCAGTGAATTTTGGGGGGTGTTTTGTTTTCCAGCCACACAATAGAAAGGATTAAAAGCAGCTGTAGAGACAGATTGGAAACCTTTCTGTTGTCTGTTTGCTTTTTGTCCCAGCTCTGCCCAAACTTCTATTTGCTCTGCGGGGAAATCTTACAAAGACCACACCAATCTTGCCTCAACTATTTTGGTGATACATGTCCCCCCATGTCAAGCTTGTCTATAAAGCCAATCAAAGGATTTCTGTGGTGCCGTTTCATGTTGTGCGTTGAACTCTGTGTAAGAGTATATGAATGAATGGATAAAATAAATTAAGGAAGGAAGATGGCATGCAAGCTTGGACTAAGGTGCCATCAGCCTGAGCATTCCCTTTCTTCAGTTGGCCAGAGTCTGCAACCTTGGTACATTTAAGGGAACAGGAAGAGCACAAGTCAACTGAGGCTAAATCCAGACACATGGCAGCGACCTTGCCACATCAAAAATAAATGTGAGAATTGGGTTGCAGTGATTATTTCAACAGTGTGATGTGAAAATCCCTGCCTCTCCATTTGTTCAGGAATTAAAGGGCATTCTGGGGTCTGGGGTTGTTGTTTCTTGATTCCGTTGTGAAATTCTATTTAAGCAGCACATTTTGATATAGCACATTGAGAATAATGACTTCTTTGGAAAAGCATAATGGCACTTTCCTTGTGTGCTTTCTGTTTTCAGTGCTATTACTGAAGCTTGAGAGGGAGCCAAAGCAGCTGTTTGCTGGATTTCTGATAACTGGAAATATGGTTCCCACAGAGAAACAGCACAAACTTTGAGAACTCAACTAATGCTCACTAATCCAGACTTTTGAAAACTTCTTGAATTGCACTGAGATGTAGGGATGGCCCAAGATATTCTGCTACCTGAGTTGTAACAGCCAATGGCACCCGCAGAAGGCAAAGGTAAAGATAAAACTGGCCTCCAAGTTCTGGTTGCTTGGTCCTACTTCCTTGTTTTATTTATTTGTTTTACTTATTTCATAAAATTTATACACCGCTTGACTGTAAAATAAAACACCCTCAAAGCGGTTTACAAAATATAAAGTTTTGTTTGAGAGGTTCGCTGGTGGACTTTCTGCCTATTAAGTGATGGCCAAGAGCACCAACAAGCAAAATTAAGAATAAAGCCTGAGTAAATGCTTCTTGAATAATCCTGGTGACTATATAGAGTAATATATTATTACTCATAAAAAGAAGTGCCTTTGTTTACTGTGTGTTTTAAGGATCATATTAGCATTAACAGAGCAACGGGAGCTCACCCCATTGCGGGGATTCGAACCGCCAACCTTCTGATTGGCAAGCCCAAGAGGCTCAGTGGTTTAGACCACAGCACCACTCACATCTGCCAAGCTAGCAGTTCGAAAGCATGCCAGTGCAAGTAGATAAATAGGCACCGCTGTGGCGGGAAGGTAAACAGCATTTTTGTGCGCTCTGGCACTCATCACAGTGTCCCGTTGCACCAGAAGTGGTTTAGTCATGCTGGCCACATGACCCGGAAAGCTGTCTGTGGACAAATGCTGGCTCCCTCGGCCTGAAAGTGAGATGAACGCTGCAACCCCATAGTCGCCTTTGACTGGACTTAACCATACAGGGGTCCTTTACCTTTTTTACCTTACTGGCATTAAGCATTTGGATTGGGAGGCTTGGGAAATAAATTATTTTCCCAAGCTCCATTTACTTTCAAATGACTATATCAATGTACACTACATGGAAAAGCATAGCATACAATTATATAATCACATAATCTAAAACTTTCCTAAAGAGCAGGTACCCCCACACCAAGAAACCAACCACTCCCCAAAGAGGTAGTTAGAGAAAAATACACAGAGGACAAAATGAACTTGGAGCTTTAAAAGACAACTAGGATTTGTCTTGATGCTTACCAATGCTGTCCTTGAAGAACCAGGAGGTCCTGTGAGAGAACTTACCTGCTGTATACATTTCTTCTATTTTCAATATTTTTTGTGGGCTTGTATGCGAGGGTTGACCAAAAACAAAACAAAGTGCATCTCCTCTAGCTGCACCCTTAACCATATCTGGGTATTTTATCTTTCCAGTATCTTTTCCCTTTTAACTTCAAAGCAATTTTAGGTCATAATTGAAGAGTCTTACTTTAGTTTCTAGGGCCCGCATCAGTTAATTGTACCAGGTGTTTTAATTGAGCTTAGGGACACAAAAATTCAGTCTTCTTCACCCTTTAGGTTAATGGCGGCAGCTGGCTGGCTAGCAGGACAATAGTAAAGACAGTGGGAGGTTGCAGCGTAACTTAAAGAGGCTGAAAACATCTGCCGACCAAGGCATATGATTATATTTTGATTTTTTCCCCATTTTGGTAGCCTTAATGCTATATGCAATGAGCATCTTTTTATCCTATGGCAAAAGAGCCATCTCCTCAAAGCTAAGGATTTCTGTTTTATTTGGAGGTCCTCAACAGGTATAGAGTATTCCTAAAATGCACAAACCTGAAAGCTCCAATATAAACCTGGAGTGGGTAGACACGGGTTTTGGTCAAAGTGCTCCACCATGATTGTTTAGAGGTCCTGTGAAGACTATTATGAATTAATTTGAGTTACCCATGGATTATTCTCACTTATAGTGCATGCACTAAAGAGCTACGTGGACAAACGCAGATGAAAATTCAACTACATTTGGGTTTGCCAAACAGACCTCTCTTGGAACGTCTGCTATTTCTTTATGGAGTAAACTAAATGCCAGTTCCTTCCATTTGAAAAAGGGGGGGGGGAATGAGAGAAGAAAGCTTATGCAAAAGAGGTACTTGAGCTAAGTGCCTAATGTTCTTGAGTGCCCTCTGAGTGGAAATGAAAGCAGCACTGGTCTGGCCAATGTTTTGCAGGCAGTGCACAGAAAGTGGGGGTGCAGTGAAGCACTAGAGATATAAGCATGCCAAATACATTCATTTCCAGTAGGAATTAAGCTGCTGTTGCTGTTTAAAATGCCTGACTTTGATTAGGTGTGCTGCAAAAGTTGAGAGAGATAACAGCGTTCAGAATTCTATTTTGGATTAAAGTTGTATCAGCTGCAGATCCTGCCATTTTGCCTTGGGAACAGCACTTGGACCCCTGAACGAAAACAAGCATATTGTGTGTCTATACACACACACAATGTGAATTAACAAATGCAAAGAATAATTTGGATTACAAATAGTGTGGCATATACAGCTCTGATCATTTCGGAGAGAAGAGGGGGCACTAAGTAGGAGTGTTTACATACAAACACAGGATTCCATTGCATTTGGGGATTTCAAAGAGATTATCGGAAAGGAAGCTGAAGAGATCAGTTTAAATTTGCAGGACACAGCTGCACAAAGAGCTTCACATACACATGATTATAATATAGACAATGAACATAATCCATTGTGACCTTCTGCTGCACAAACCCCATGGAGGTGAATGGGGAACTGCACTCATCTTAATTCATTTCAATGGGAGTTATTTTCCTATTAACAATTTTAGTGAAAGTTTACAAGAACAGACCCAAGCAGCAACTTTCAACCAATTGTTGTGGTTGTGTTTAAAACACTAGCTGGTTAGTATGTAGACAATACCAATAATTTCACATACACTACCTTTCCTCCCTTTTATGAGGAATACTGCAAATCAAATCAAATACCTTTATTGGCATCACAGTATAAAACATTCTGGGTCGCAAAGGACAGGGGTGAAGCTGTCGAGGGTCATAAGGTCACACTATGATCATGTGCACTTAGATATTCTTCTACGCCCTGTCTGTTCCCTGAAAGGATGGTTTGTTGGGAACCCTTTCAGGTAAAATTGTGACTAAAAAGGATGCTACTAAGGCAGTGATATCTTTGTCCCGATCTGCCAGGAGAAACCTCATTTGACTTCTTCTCGGAGTTATAGGCCAAAGGTCCAACATTTTGCTCAGCATCAGTTGGCGAGGTCTACTGTGTAGAGAGCAATCTAAGAGAATGTGGTCCATTGAATCAGGTACTACTTGGTTGCAGGCACACAGACGGGCTTGATATGGAGTATGTGAGAATCTACCTTTGGTCACTGCAGAGGGGAAGACATTTAATCTTGCGAGCATAAAGGCTCTTCATTGGGAAGGGAGTAGTAGATCCTTTAGATATTTGGCACAGGTTCCGTAGGGTGTTGTAATACCTAAGGCCTCCAGAGAACAGGATCTCGGAGTATGAGGTAACAAGCACTGTCTTTCATGGTCGTACAACCGCTGCTTGATTATTTGGAATATGTAACTTTCATCACATACTTCAAGGCTCTCAAGAGCAATGCCCAAACTATGGATTTTTTCTTGAATTGCTCTATACCATCTAGATGAAATGCAGTCTTCAAGTATAGAGGTTAAGGAGGAGCTAGAGGTTGTTCTAAAGTGGACTTTCAGCCAGGCCTTGATTGTAGTGAGCCATCCATCAGATGTTGACCAGGTACACACATAAGGTTAAATAACTTACGCATTTAGGGGCACCAGGTCATTTGAATTGGTTCAAATTCTCTATTAAATGCTTGTATCCAAACTGGAATGCTGTACAATAACTGAGAAGGGACCTTGGCATTAAAAATATTTATTGCAGCAGGGACCATCTGAGGAAGAAAAAATGAAGAATCGCAGATGTGGTGCATTTTGCTTGGATTATCATTTGGCGTCTGTGTGTTGTCCAGTTTAAATTTGGCTGGTAGAATATCCCTAGGTATTTGAAAGATTTTACCTGGTCAATGGGGTGATTATCTAGTCTCCATTCGACAATTTGATGACTTTGGGGGGGAATCATAATTTTAATTTTTTTGCAATTAATTCCCAGGCAGTTGATATGGCAGAAGGAGGAAAACGAGTTCAGAAGTCTTCTAAGGCCAACCTGGGTATAAGAAAGAAGTGTAGTATCATCCACGTATAAAAGCAGTTTTGTTTTATGTTTGCTTAATGTCAGTGGATGTCTATTTACATCCTCAAAGTGATGAGCAAGGCCATTTAAGAAGAGGTTGAATAAGTGGGGTGCCAAGATACATCTTTGCTTTACTCCTTTGGTTATATTTATACTTTTTGTCAGCTCTCCTTTAGAGTTACATTTAATTTGGCAGAGTGTGGCAGTATGTAATTTTTGAATTAAAAACAGCAGGCATTGGTCAATTCCCATTTTATATAATTTGTAACAAAGTTGACCATGGGGGACTGTGTCAAAAGCTCCTTTTATGTCTAGGAAGGCCACTGGTGTAGTGTAGTGGTTAAGAGCGGTAGACTCATAATCTGGGGAACCAGGTTCGCGTCTCCGCTCCTCCACATGCAGCTGCTGGGTGACCTTGGGCTAGTCACACTTCTTTGAAGCCTCTCAGCCTCACTCACCTCACAGAGTGTTTGTTGTGGGAGAGGAAGGGAAAGGAGAATGTTAGCCACTTTGATAAAGCGGGATATCAAATCCAAACATCTGAACTGAAGGTATACATCTGAACTATTTATTTATATTACTGCAATATGTCCATATATCTACATAAACATCCTTTATAACTAATTTAAGTTTGTGGTGTTTTGATTTTTTAAAACATACATATGAAATCTTTCTCTTTGTGGCCTAGAAATATATTGCTTCCTCTTTTTTGCCTGTTTTCTGCTGGTCAAAGATTCATACCATGCCCAAACGAGTCAATGTATATATGCCTTTGACACGAAGAAAAAAATAGAAAAGAAACAAGCCCAAATCTTTTGTAATAAAAACCAGACATTAGACCTTCCAAGCCATCAAGAAACAAATGAGAAAGTTTTCCTAATAGAAGGTAAGGTTAGACAGTTGTTTCTCTTAGACAATGAACACGTACAAGTTAAATTTTCTTAGATGGAGCAGCAGACATCTCCAGTGCGATTGATAAGGTGAGGTGGGGAAAACTACTAATGCCTTGGCAACCCTGGCAGCGATAGATTAAGTTTTGCTTGAATGGTTCCCAAGTTATTTTCTCCCTGAGTGACCTAAGACAATTGGATTGAATGATAGCTCACTTTGCCCTAGGGCTTATCTGAGGTGGACTCTTATGCATTGCTACTCTGACAAGATTCCTGTGTGGCACGACTTGTGAAGACTTCCAATGGAGCAACTAACTTAACCAACAACTTCTGAGATTTGGATTTTATTGTTGATATTTCAACAACTGGAAACCTTTTTTGGCAACTGTTGGATCACTTCAAAGCTTGACAAAACACACACACACACACACACACACACACACACACACAAACAAACCAAACACATATGTTATTTATCAGAGTAAGTCATTTAAAGTATGAACCAATGTTTTCAATGATGCGTGGAAAGAAGGTTCAGATTTACTGTTAAATGGGAATAGCTCAGGTTTGCAGCCTGACATGTTTTGTAATGGTGCTAAGGAGATTAGGGAATTGTTGCAGAACAGTTAGAACTTAAGAACAGGTTGATGGATATTCTGCCAAATTGCTTAATAAGAAGTAGTACAATCAAGTAATTCCAAAACAGCTAACTGCACTACTTCTTACTGAACATTTGAATCCAGATGGAGGGAGAAATCTTTCCAAACTGTGCCAATTTGGATTCCTCTAAAAGTATTGTTGCCCAATTTGGCATGATTTTGCCCAGTTAGGCATGACGGTTCCAAACTGCTCCAATTTGGATGCTTCTGAAGATATTGTCACCCAATTTGGCATAGTGGTTCCATGGAGCAAAGAACAGGTTTTGTTCTATGTTTGGATACTATCACATGCCATTTTGAATTCAGATGGTGGACTGAACAGTTCCAAACTGAGCTGCTTCACATGACTCTGAAGATATTGATTCCTAATTTGGTGTGATGGTTCCCAAGAATGAGAGACAGGTTTTTGTCTACATTTGATTTTTTTGAGTCTAGATGGTGGAGCAAACCATTCCAAATTGAACTGAATAGGAATTCCCTGGTGATATCATCACCCATCTTGGTGAGACCATTCTAAAGTACAACACTTTGGATGCCACTGAAGACAGCATCACCCAAGTTGGCATTTTGGTTCCTGAGAGCAAAGTGCAGATTTTGGTATATACCATTGGATGGCATTTTGAATCCAGATGGAGGGCCAAACCATTTCATACTGTGCCATTTTTGGCAGCTCTGCAGACCCCGAAAAGATTGAAAAGAGAGTGGCCAAGGCCACTGAGGTCCCAAAGCAACATAACTCTAGGACACTGGGTGGGGCAGAAGAAGAGAGAGGAACCAGCTCACACCCCTGTGCTGCATCAGTCAGAAGATGGTGATGACCTCACTGCTGATTGTGACAGCTGATGTGCATCATCTTTTCTTCCATGTCTTCTTAAAATAATAGTGTTATTCCTGAATTTCCAAACCCTCTTTGATAGTAATCTCAAAAAGTGACTGTCACGGTCCGGGCTGCTTACGAGCAAAGTCCCAGCAAGGCGCGTCGGGACCAGGGGCAAGATGGTAGGCACAAGCATCCGAAGAGCAGAAGTCCAAGGGTCAAGAAGCACAAGGGAAGAAGTCACAGTCCGAAGGTCAAAGCACAAGGTCACAGTCCGAGGGTCTAAGCACAAAGTAAGAGTCCGAGGGTCAAAGCACAAGTCACAGTCCAAGGGTCAAGGCACGAAGTCACAGTCAAAAGGCAAGGAGGCACACGGCGAGGCAGAGAGAGCGTTGCTGTGGCAAAGAGCTGAGGGAAAATGCTGGCCTTATATCCCCTGCCGGCTCTTGCCACCAGGTGCAGCGAATACCAAGTGGCCTCACCTGTGCGGCCGCGCCCTGCCTCTCCGGAACAAGCCGAAGAGGATCCCAGACCTGCAAAGCCCTGCCGGTTAAATTTTGAAATTTAAATCTCACAAATTACCTAGGATTAGCTTTATTTTTTAACCATCACAACCCTTTTGTTCATTAATGATAACTCTTTTTTTGCCTACGTAGTCAGACTTTACCCAATTTCATCTGTTAAGCTGATACACTACATAATGAGTCTGCGGGTTTTCTATTTTGAAATCTTAATGTAATTCCACTACTGGCTTCATTTTCTTTCTTAGGCGGGTTTTCAAAAGGAGCACTTCCATTGGCCAGAACATTAAACAATGTTTATACAGATAAGCTTACCTATTATCCTAGATCAATTATGCATAGTCTTCAAACAGTTATATCAATTGCTATGAAAACTGAAATTGGATGGCGTGAGAGACCTAACATTTGAAGGACAAAAGTTCCTGCAGTTCCTTCTTGCTGCACCTATGAATTTGAATCTGTCATGTAAAATAAAAATCATGCAAAAATCACTTGAACCTGGGTTATTTGCTGAGACCCTGCTGTAGCCCAATGTGCCCAAGTAACATAGGATGCCATGGGATATAACAATGCTTGTACCCCATTCTTGGAATATTTCAGATGAAGGAAAGGTTAGAGATATTAAGACATAAATAGAATCACCTCACTTTACTGGCCGAGGGAGTCGGTGTACAGCTTCCGGGTCATGTGGCCAGCATGACTTAAGCCGCTTCTGATGAACCAGAGCAGTGCACGGAAACGGCGTTTACCTTCCCAACCTATTTGGGAGCTCACCCCGTCGCGAGGATTCGAACCGCCGACCTTCTGATCAGCAAGCCCTAAGCTCTGTGGTTTAACCCACAGCGCCACCCGCATCCCTCACCACCCATGTCAGGGACACACGCATAGAGGTCCCTTGATCACTTTGACTGGTGTCCCTCTTGCCCAATTGCACCCAGGATCAAGGGACCTCCAATAGCGTGTTGTGGCTATCCAAAAGTTCCCACCCACAACACAGGGTCTGGTTGCCAGGTTCTACCGCAACACGTGGCCTCTTGTTAGGGAGGACTTGACTTGTCTACCTCATCACCATCAAAGAAAAACAATAGGCCTGGAGGCCATTTGTTCAACCGTGCCAAAGATCAAATCCTGCAAGGGAAGTAGCAGGTTCTCTGTTCTGCTAGGTCCCTGACATCACCCATTCCATAGGCGGTGTGCTGATCTACAGAGACCACTTGATTATTATTGTGTCAGTGGAACAAATGACGAAATTGGAGAAGATGAGTCCTGCTGATCTCTCAGGAGTCATTTGATCAAAGTTGGAACTTGAAAATCAGTTCTCAAATGCAATTCAAAGTATAATGTTTGAAAGAGGAAGTGATTCTCTACACAAGCATTTTCCCAAAGCTGTGCACAGCCAGATGAGTGAAGCTGCCTTTTGAAGAGATCCAAAGTAAATATTATACCCAGAGACAAGCAAAAATATACATAAACGCACCATAGGAAATGCAATTCTCAGCAAGTTTAGCAAATGCTATAATTACGTCTGCATCCCGTAAAAAGACCTAGTAGATATATATATATGTTCTTGCAGTTAGCAAGAATGGAAAGCAAACTGTTAAAACCAAATTGCTAAGTCAGCAGTTGCTCCTGCCAATGATTCACCTACAGCTAAAACAATACTTTGGGTTGCAAGTGCCTTTCCTGGGGCTTTCACTCATATTTTCATGCTGACATTTTTATGCAGTTCTTTTCACAGTGATTCATAGAATAGTAGAGTTGGAAAGGACCCTGAGAATAATCTAGTCCAATCCTCTGCAATGCAAGGATAAGTAGCTCTCCCATTTGGGGATCAAACCTGTGACCTTGGCATTATCAGCACCGTTTGAAAGCACCGTTTATTAAGATATTGAAAATGAAAATGGCTAGATCAAAATGCAAAATATTAAATTCTAGTCATGATAATTTAAGAGCTGCATATGCAATCTGTATATAATTATCATGCTGCATAAAGGTACCTTGTGAGGAAATGTATTGGCTTTGGGGAAGTTAGAGACACCGGGAGCTTAAACTACAATCTTATACACGCTTACCTGGAGTCCCACTGACCTATATCCACAATATCATAGAAATCTGGAGGAATGAGTCCAAATGCTGTTACTGGTGCTGGCTGCTTTCTCTTCACTGGTATTGGACAATAGCACCCTACCAAAAGCAGCACCCAGTTCTTCCCTGCCCCACTTACAGCAGTGAGACATTCCCTAAAGCCTGGAAAGTATCCCCTGGGGTAGGATTACCGGGTATGTTGTTTATTATATCCCATCTTTTCCCTAGACCTTGACTCAAGGTGGCTTGCACAGATAAAATACAGAAAGCTAACAACGTCTGAAATACTATAATTTAAAAGTAATTAAACTATAAGAGAATTAAAACATCTATAATGTAGATATTGACCACACAGTTCTACATGTTTATTCAAATGTATGTTCTACTATGTTTAATCAGGCTTGCTCCTGGGTAACAGGGCAATCCTAACCATGTCTAGTCAGAAGGAAGTTCTATTGAATTCATGGTAAGTGGGGATAGAACTGCAGCCTTAAATGTATTACCAATTGTAGATAGACAGGTCATTGCTAAAGCTCTATGTAGCCCAGTACTCTTTACAAAAGCACTCAAAAGCTGGCAGAGGGTGACCTTTCATCCAAATTTTGCTCGCTGCCACTTGTTTGCATTACAGATTGTGTTAGAGTTCCTAAAGAACCAGGGGTTTGAATTGTGGAGTAATGTTATCCAAAATATAGAATTCCAGAAGCTGTATTGCAGAGGTTCTAGAGCAGGCATCCCCAAACTGCGGCCCTCCAGATGTTTTGGCCTACAACTCCCATGATCCCTAGCTAACAGGACCAGTGGTCGGGGAAGATGGGAATTGTAGTCCAAAACATCTGGAGGGCCGAAGTTTGGGGATGCCTGTTCTAGAGGGAGAGGAGGACTTTGCTTGAGGTCATTAACAATGCTCAATACACAGCTATGCTACAGTCCCGAAATGACAAGGAAATAAATGTGAGGGGGGGGGGAGAGATGAAAAAGACTGTGAGCTGTACCGATACTGGTGCTGTATCAACTGCTGTTAATAGTTTGTGCTGTGTCAGCTAATCATAGCTGCCAAGTTTTCCCTTTTCTCGCGAGGAAGCCTATTCAGCATAAGGGGAAATCCCTTTAAAAAAGGGATAACTTGGCAGCTATGCAGCTAATGCCTCATCCTAATCTTGGCAAGAAGAGCAGGGGCATCTTGCAAGGGGCCAACATTCTGTCATTAATCTGCAATTACTGTGAGTTCATACCTTGAGCATCCTGGCAGAGCAAAAGTTATGCACACAGAGATTTACTAACACATCTCATTCGGGGCTGGGGCTGGGGCTGGGGAGGTACTTCCTATAATTTAGGATGCAGTAGCCATTCAGTGGCTCAACAGACTGGGACTAATGACAGGTATTTCCTGCTTCTATGTTTGTGATCCAGGTAACAGCAGAATGGTTCTGAAGTTGGCTTAGCTATTTATGTTGAATGTTCACCTGCTGTATCTTTCCAATGACAATATGTGCCATTCTTCGACAGCAAAAGCCATGTTGTTTGGTTTGGTTTTTTTGCTGATTGTGGCAGTACAATCAAGTTTAGCGTCAATATTTATTTATTTCATAAAACTTATACACCACTTGATTGTAAAAAAGAAAAAAAGCTTGAAGTGGTTTACAAAAAGATAAAACAATAAAAGATTTAAAAATTGCTAACACACCACAATAATTACTATTCCACTTGTGAAAAATGGTTGAGGCTCCATTACAAAATTGCTGTTTTCCCCCTTTTCTTTTAGGAAACTTACACAGACAACAAATTGATGGTAGATATAAAGCAGAATCCTACTATGAAGTGTACAGGCTTTTCCAAGCACCCAAAAAATGAATGAAAGTAACATTTCCTTTAACTTTCAAATTAGGTTTTGATTAACACTAGTTTAGGAACAAAATCTGTAATAATAAGTCAAAGCTGATATTCTGTTTGACAGAAACTATGTTGCACTAGGCCCACGTGCCAGGGTATAAATATCATAAATGTTCTCATAATAAGCAGCTGAAGAAAGGATGGGGTCATTTTTTTCCCTTCAAAGTTTTTTCTTTCTCTCTCTCTCTCTGCCTTGTCCCTTAATTACAGTTGCTGCTTCCAAGTTCTACCAGCTGCTGCCACTGCAATGGATAAACAAATCAATTTGAGGAGATATTTAGGAAGATGGACTTGGAATACATATATGAATTCTCTGGAAATGAAGGGTTTGCAACACAATTTTAGGAAAGGTTAGTGGAAATTGATTTTCATGCATCTGAAGGTTATTTTCTGCACCTGTTATAAGGAATCAATAACTGAACTACATATGACTTGATGGAATCTTGTGTTCAAATTGATTACAATAGAGGCTATAGGAACTTCTGGAGAAAAAAACAAACATCCCCCTCGCAACACACTTACACTAATTTTATTAGCTGAGTAGTTGACAAAGAATCTGGATCATATGTGCAAACCAAAAGAAAAGCTGGAATTTTGTTCCAACTGACTGTTTGGGGTTCTTCCCTCTGTAAGTACTCAAAGCGACAAAGACCATAACTTATGAAGATAATGGTATCAAAATTTAAAGCAGTATTATACCATTTTACAGAGTCACCATAAAGAATCCTGGCACCTGTGGTTTGTTGAGGGTGTCGAGAGTTGATGGAGGATTCCTATTCCCCTCTCAGAGCTATAACACTTATGCTGTTCCCAGAAAGAGGTAACCCTCCCTCCCTATTTGCAGGTTTATTCTTTAATGGCCTTGCCGTGGACCTCGGTTGGTCGCCGTTGAGGGGCCTGGTATGAATTTTTCCACTTGGCAAATTGGCTCAGGCCATTTGGTTTTCGCCTGCCTCATAGCAATTGTCACAACTTTGTAAGATTTTGCGGTTAGGCATTGGGTGACCTTCTGATGGGGGAGGGGAGGCCTAGCCATCGCCTGCCCCTCCAAGCTTAGGTGTATTCCGTTAAAGGAATCCGGGGTGTGTGGATCTTGTCCGAAGCCCGGGGTGGGGCTAGGGCCCAGCCACGACCCCTTTGGGAACCCAGGGGTGAGCTCGAGTTGATTTGCATCGACGGGTTTACCCTACCAGACTTTCTGCGCAGTGGGCAGGAGTCAGAAATAGCCTGGTCTACTCAATGCCTAAGCCAATACCGCTCACATTCTGTAACCAATAAAGTTGTGGCCTAAATTTGCCCAATAACATTAACCTTATATCCTGTGTCTTTGTGTTTTTATTCCTCCTTGAGGGGATGGTTACGGGGTCTTGACACGCAACTCTTTAATCCTTGTAGAAGTTGAGATATGAAGCAAAGTATGTAGAAAGGTGAGTGGTAGTCCAAAATATCTGAAAGACACCAGACTGGAGACATCTACTGGAGTTGATCAAGTTGCCTACCCACTGAGAAGTAACAGTGATAAACCTTGAATACTAGTTTTTTCAGATCTTGTCACCAAATCGACTAGCAAGAATAGACAACTGCTCTGATGAGAGCTATTTATCTGGAGTATTTATTCCCCACCCCCCACTGACCCAGTGTAAACTGAGGTGCTTTTCATCTAAGGGTGGGTGCAATCCTATACACACTTACCTGAGCATAAGGCCCATTGAAGTCTGTAGGGCTTACCACTGAGTAAATGTGCAAAATTTCAGGCTGCAAGTACTAGGAAAAAATTTATCTGAAATAGCACATGTTACACCGTTGTCAAGAGTTTCTTTCTCAATACAAATTTCATTGAATTCTGTAGAAAAAAATATTGAAGTTAGAAATGAAATGTCTGGAATCATATATACTATAAAATGCCATCCAATTACATGTATGAATGTCAAAGTCTTTGCTTGGTGATAAAAATGCTGACCCATTCTGAATGCAAACCATATTTATGTCCCTCTATGAAATGTAGATGGACTATATACAGGATTTTATGGTTTAATAGCAGGTGGTCTGATACATGAAGGAGATCTCTATTCCCTCTCTGATTCCCAAAGTCCCACGCCCTTCATCTTTGTGTCCTCACATGGATCTTGTTCTCTGACTTTTGTGTACTGGAAGTACCTACAAGCCCATTTACATTCTAGTACCTATGTTAGGCAGTACAATTTGAAAGAGTCAGTTAATATGACCTGTTCATGAATCCACTTGTGGGTTTCCTTCAGTGCTTTTTTCCCTAGAAAAAGAGGTGCCGGTACTCGCCGTGAAGTTGTTACAGTCAGTGCCACACTTTTTAACAGCAACAAAAGTGGTGCCGGTACTGCATACCATTGCGTGCCCCCTGGGGGGAAACCCTCACTGGTTTCCTTCCTCTTCATTTCAAATTATCTCTGATCCCCCACCTCAGCAACAAACCAAAAGAAATGGCAATGGCAAAATGGTGCACGTGGAAGCATGTTCTCTCTCACACACACACACAATCAAATACTGTAAGAGCTAATAAATAGGGCTTTCATCAGTGGAGTGTTTGGAGGTTTGGATTAGACCGTCACATGGAACATTCTATGAGCCCAGCATGTGTGATGGAAAGGAGAATATATCAAGAGCCGTGATTTTCTTAAATGCTACAGTTCATTGGAAACATCTCTCCCCCTATTTTTAATTGCCAAGTATATTCAGTATAAATGTTCCTAAAATACTGTCAGAGGCAGCAATTTTAGTTGATGTCCAATAGACATTTTGTGTTTAAATGAGTGCCAAGAGGAATAAACATTTCAAAGCTGTAGAACATCATGGAATGTCCAGACAACAGCAACAGCAAAGAGAATGGTTTCTTTTCAACCCTTTACTTAGGCTGACATGAATCCAAACAGGAGTTGTTCAATATTTTGTGCCCAACCTGCAATGCAGGGTTGGGAAACTGTGGCCTTCTAGGTGTTGTATAACTACAATTCCCATCATCCTTGACCATGAGCCATGTGGGCTGGGGCTGATGGGAGATGGCGTTTAAGTCCAACAATATCACATTCCACATGGTTCCTCTCACTAATGTAACGCACAAGAGGGATAGCAGCACTTTTTGGAGTCTCAATAGCTGTCTTTCAAAATTGGGAATGTGCAAAAAGATTTTACTAGCTTTACTGAAATGTCCTCTTCTGAATTTTTTTTGAATGTTTTTCTTAAACAGGTTCATCCAATTATTAACATCCCTTTCTTATTTGGAGACAATGATACAAAAGTAAAGGTAAAGGACCCCTGACAGTTAAGTCCAGTCGTGAACAACTCTGGGGTTGCGGCACTCATCTCGCTTTACTGGCCGGGGGAGCTGGCATACAGCTTCTGGGTCATGTGGCCAGCATGACTAAGCCGCTTCTGGTGAACCAGAGCAGGGCACGGAAACACCGTTTACTTTCCTACCTATTTATCTATTTGCACTTTGAGGTGCTTTCGAACTGCTAGGTTGGCAGGAGCAGGGATCAAACAACAGGAGCTAACCCCTTCATGGGGATTCAAACCACCAACCTTCCGATCAGCAAGCCCTAGGCTCAGTGGTTTCGGCCACAGCACCACCCGCGTCCCTTGGAGACAACAATAGGCATTGGCAATTGTGGTGGACCAAGGAAGTATACCCCTTGTATATTGTGTTGGACCTCTCCATGGATTTGATATTTATTTCTTTATACTTTTTATACTTAATATAATAAAAAATCCTCCCCTTTTGGCTTTAATCCTGCCTACTGCCAGCATATGCCCCCCCCCCAACAGATTACCCTGTAGGAAATGTGGCCCTTGACATACCAGAATATGTCTACCCTTGAACTACAGAGTCAGTCAAACAAGTTAGTTAATCTTCATGTTATCTTGTGAATATTTCTATGGTAGCAAAACTAACTGTTATGAAGTTATGGCAGAAAGTTGGGTGAGAGAGCTAGTAGCACACTTTATTTGATTAACAGAAGCGTCAGTTCATGAATCATGCTTTGGAATGCAAGATGGGAAGAAACACTTCCTTGAACAGTAGTGCATTCACATGCATGAATGACTTTTCAGTTCACATTCCATGATCTGAAATAAACTATGTTTACTGACAATAGATTCGTTAGACTCTCTTGCTGCCAACACTCATAGGAAAGGGGAAGGATAGTGAATCCTTTTTTAAATATACATATTGACTGAATGTGTTGGCCACTTCCAGTGTTGATGGAAGAACTGAAACAGCTTTCAGTAGCATCCATGCTAAAAGGAGATCCTTGTTCTGCATTTTTATTTGGTGCAAAAATATTACACTTAAGTTTCGGCATTCTACAAAATACATTAATGGTGATGTCTGCAAACAGAGTAGTCTCCAGTCGAAGTAGGAGCCCCTTAAATGCATATGTATGCAGTGGTCAGAGACAGCCTTAATTAATGAAGGTGCTTTAGTATTTGAAAGTCCCATTGCAGCATTTGCTACTGCATCTATTCAAAAACTATCTGATTGCTGCTGTGATCGTCATATCATGACCAATAGCCTCATGGGTAATGTAGGATACTTAGATTCATGTGCAGGCAAGCATTTAGTTTCCTATTTGTGATCCTTCCCCCAGTATCCTTGTAGATTTTACATTTTGAGGTAATGCTTTCTGTCATGACAAAATGTAATGTCAGAATCAGCCAAAGTAGTACTGAGTTGAAGCTTCAAAGTAGGTTTTAAAATCCTTTTAAAGGAGAAAGCAGATTGTTATTTTTCGCCAGAAGCAATATTTTTCGCCACCTGCAGCAATGTGCTCCCTCTCCTTCATTACATTGATCTGATTATCTAGCTACCAAAAGAGATTAGAACTTGAGCCAATGTGCCAGTAAAGAAGGAATCACTGTTAAAAAAATACATTTCTACAGAGCCTTAGGCTGCAGTGCTCTTTACACTTACTTAGGAGCGAGCTGCATCAAACTCAGCAGAACTTTATTACAAGTCAACATATATACGACTGAGATGCATGCCCAAACAACCCCCAGATTTGCAGCTTTCTGTAGTCAATGAAGATTTATTAAATACAGGTGGGGTACAGCACATCCTCAAAAAGCTTTAATGACTTGGAGCTCTAGGGATTTAAGATTAGTTCCTGTGGACCATTAATCCATTAGTCCACCAATATGCCAATTTAGAATGGTTCATGGGGAGTAAACTCTCTAGAACTCCAAGTGAGTAAAACTTTCTGAATATGTGTTTATCTCCACAAAACAAGCAAGCAAGCAAGCAAACAAACAAACACTTTCTGAGGACGTACTCTCTTCCTTCGGTGACTAGTCATTCGTTCAAACACATTCACCCTAATCCTCTTTTCCTTTCTTGTTTCCCCAGTGACACTTTTTAACTATTATGGAAAGAGTTCTGACAGCTCCAGTTCACAATTAAGGCGTTTAAATGGAAGGAGGCATGTTTTGATAATCGGAACAGTTGGACTTTTCTGTATTAGAATGGAGACATCTAAGAAACCAGCACATGGCTTCTCTTGCAATAAGTGTGTTCATTATTTCTCATTCTAGGCTTCAAAACAAGTGACAACTATTTCTTTTAGTGAATTCCTTCTGCCAACAGGAGGGGAAAGCTAGAAATGAATGCTAGATATTTTCAGCTATTTCCTTGGACAGACATTTTATTTTGATCTTGTTTCCTTGCTGCTTTATTCTGTATAATATGTAGCTGGCTGACAAAGACAATTTCTCTTGCTTTCATTCTAAGTACTGGTGCAAATGTAAGGCATCAGAACAAACTCTTCATGTCTTCAAGAACAGAGAGGGGTTGATTGCTTTCCATTTATTAGTTTTATTGTTATCATTATAACCAATTATTTCCTTCTCCCAACCCGGGATAAAATGATGCCACTCAAAACCTGCTGCCTTGCCTTCTTCTTCCAGAAATCAGAAATCAGCTTGCAAAGGTCTTTAATAACTACAGACCACTGCTCAAATTTGTTTCTAAGTGTGGAAGTCTCCATTTGTTGCCATAACTTATTTCATGCTAGTCATAGTCTCCAGTGTTGTTAAATTCATTACGGAGTCTCTCTGAAAGGTCAGCAGCCAAAGCTGTAAGGAAATCTCGTTTCCAATTCACTTTTAGAATAACATCAGGAAGGGTGGCCAGATATCACCTTCTCTGCATATGGAATGTTAAAAACACTTCTCATGTTCTTATGGGTAAACCCTGCTGTGTTCAGACTACTTAAATAAGTACCCAATGCCCTGAATCATATGCCCTGAATCATATCCCTTCTTCATACCATATCCATTCTTCATGGCTGAGAAGGGATATGAGCCCTGGTGTCTCAAGTCCTAGTCCAACATTCTCACCCAGTACACGGCACTGACTAAGTAGAAGGAGGTGGCAGTGAGCCAGATAGCCAGTTGAAATCTTATTATCATAGTTAACCAGAGCCTCCTGGGATACGTAATTAAGTTGTTATGCTGTAAAGTGTGAAGTCAGCCTTTTGTTCACAGTGATACTTAACAGAATTAGATAATGATTGTTTAGAGTGCAGTCTATCTTACTTTAGAATCATAGAGTTGGAAGAGATCACAAGGGCCATCCAGTCCAACCCCCTGCTGAGCAGGAAACACCATCAAAGCATTCCTGACAGATGGCTGTCAAGCCTCTGCTTAAAGACCTCCAAGGAAGGAGACTCCACCACACTGCTTGGCAGCGAAGTCCACTGTGAAACACCTCTTACTGTCAGGAAGTTCTTCCTAATGTTTAGGTGGAATCTTCTTTCTTGTAGTTTGAATCCATTGTTCCGTGTCCGCTTCTCTGCAGCAGCAGAAAACAACCTTTCTCCCTCCTCTGTATTACACCCTTTTATATATTTGAACATGGCTATCATATCACCCCTTAACCTTCTCTTCTCCAGGCTAAACATGCCCAGCTCCCTAAGCCGTTCCTCATAAGGCATAACTTACAGGTTGCACATTCAAGATGTGCAGGTTGCACATTCAAGATGGCTACAGAATGATGTGCATTCCTATCATTCCATCGCATTTGCCATAATTTCAGTAGTTTAAATTTTGAATGCTAGCATTTGTCCTTTTGTTTCACATACGACTGAATGTTTAGAAACAGCTTTTTAAGTAAGACACTTCAATGATGCTGAAGCTTTGATCAAAGGAAGGTTTAGTAGTTTGTGGGGAGAAGGGCTTGAGTCACTTCTTTTCCATAGTATGTAAAGCTCTCAGAGGAGGACTTGAAACAGCACATTCCTGAGACAAGCCCTTTACTGGAATGTGCAGTTCCACCTACTCCTCAAGTTTCACTTTTCTCCTGCTGGACACACAAGGTATTAAGAAGGTTCCAGTTTTTCATTTTTTTATTTTTGCTTTTACAGTTCACATTTACAATGTTCTCATAACACTGAGCTGAATTTGATCTTCAGTATCCAGTAGCCACAGTATCCAGTAGCTATTGACTTACCAGATTTTTCTACCGTCAGCATTGTGGAACTGGTGTACCCAGGCCCTACTGGTGTGTATGTTTACATTTGAGGGCAATCAGCATTCCTTAATGAAGCCTATTTAAACAAGGTGTAATACTTAAGACTTGCCAAAGTACTTAAAAACTGGTCCTTCCAATCCCAGACCTTTCCTTTGCAGAAATCATCAAATGTGCAATTGTTTCCTCGTTGGAGTCAGAGGAAAAATTCTTCGTGAATAAGTTGTTCATTGTGGTGTAATGCTTACATTTTGCTTCAAATACAGATTTCTGTGAATTCTAAGTTTTAAACTCATCAAACCATTGCCTTAAACAGCTCTCTGCATATTTTAAAGCAAGCTTATTGTCCTCTTAGACCCCAAACCCTGCTATAATCATGACCTTTTCATTCCCATCCTCATCAAGATTCAAGATATATATCCAGGTCATGCAACAGAGTTGGATAATTCAGATGCATGGCTAACATGGATTTCCTTCCCACAGTACTTAATTAAAGCCTGTCATTTGCTGCCAGGATATGTGATGCAGAAAGGGGAGTCATGGAAGACAGGCTATTAGGCAAAATGACTGTAGAACCTCCGGTTTCACAGCCAGTGTGAGTAACAGTGTGAGAGTGATTCAGTGGGGAAAGACTGTTGTTTTCATATTCTGTCAGCTCCTTGGAAACACCTGTATGGCCACTGTTAGAATAGGATGCTGGACTAGATGGACCTTTGAGCACAGCTTTTCTTGTGTTTTAAGTCTAGTCCCCTATGTACAGAAAACAGATACTTATTGCCAGGGCTCTCTGGGTTGATTAAGCAGTAGAGAGAGATGTCTGGAAGAAGCAATGCCCGTGACCATATTAGCCTGCTCTTCACAAATCAAGAAAGCCATCAATGAGAGCTTGCAGTCATAGTGAATAGCTTGATGAAGATGCCAGTGACGTGTGTGGCAGCTGTGAAAAGGTTACATCACATGTAAGGGATCATTTGGAAAGGGATTGAAAATAAAATTGCTGATATCGTAAGGCCATTATAAAATCTACAGTGCATTCAGAGTCGGAATACTGTACAGTTCTGGTTTTCTCGCATCAAAAGGATTGTTGTAGAAAAGTTTCAGAAAAGGACAACCCAAATTATCAAGCTGCTGTAACTACTCCCCTATGAGCAATGGTTACAGTATTTGCATTTGTGTGGTAGGAGTGTATGAAATTATCCATGATGTGCCTTCAAGAGGTAATGTATAAGCTATAAAAGGGTCTCCAACATTTGTCCATAAATATTGTAATGACTTGTTTCCAAGTTATTCTGCTCTAAGTGTAGGGATTGATGAGATGTGGGATAGGTTTTTCCTGCGCTAGCACCTAAAAATATGAAAATATCGAGGAAAGCAAAAAATAAACTGAAACATCTATGTCAAATAAAATACATCACACACACACACACACACACACACACACACACATGGAGCCTTTCTAATACCCTTTCTCAAAGAGGCTATTTTGGGAAAGTTGCCTGTTTGTCTAGCAGTTCAAGAGAGCCTTAGGCCAATTGTGTCAGTAGCAGCTTGAGGCCAGTGTCCCAAATTCCAAATATCATGCAAGGAGTTGAAGAGTGCATATTTTGTGTTTGTGTTTTACTCAAAGTTGAGTAAAAGGGCAGACATGCACTATCAAAAATATTCACAGGCCAGAGGTCGACACCGTTTTATATTCGCAGGGAAGCTAACCACTGACCACACATTTGGACACTAATCAAGTCACATGTTTCCTTCATTCAGTTTCTCTGCTTTTACACTTCCCGTAAAAATTGTCCTGTAACTCTTATGTGAATTCTAGAAGTGGAAGTGCTTTACAAAGATAAACAAAGGGCATCCACGAAGTCATGTAAATATGCTATTCATAATTTGATCCTTTAGGTAGTTATTTTCTTCTGACTGCCAGTTTATACACATGGGGACGCCATTTGGGAAGTGGAGGTGGAGTGGCAGAAGTGATTTCTCTCTCTTTGTGTTTCACTGAAACTTTAGCACATCTCTAGCCTCCCACCAATAGCATTTGAAAAGTCAGAAAGTTCAGTCCTCCAACTACCTGAAGAGCAAACTCAGCTGAGTTCAATTCAAGACTCCGTCGTCAATTACAATTAGGTTTTTTATTTAAATAACTCTATGAGGAACAACCTCGTTTCTTTTCTTTTTTTCTAAATATTTTTATTAAAGATTTCTTGAATTACAAAGGTGTGTGCAGTGCCACTCATATTTTAACATGCATCATTTTTGCAAATCAGTTTCATTTGTTAAGACACTAAGAAGAAAGAGAGAAAACGAGGTAGATAGGGGATGGGAGGGTGGATGGGGGGTGAGAGTAGGTGACAATGTTTCTGTTTTGCTTAATATATGTGGGGCTTGATGTCAGCTTTGTTTGTGTTGGTACTCCTTTATTCGCTTGTGTTCTTTTGATGGTGAGAGATTTGGGTTGGCCAAGGGTGTGGTTGTTCATTTGTGATTGGCTATGATGGTCTTTGTTTTTTTCTGGCCTCAAGAGCTCTAAAGAGTAATCTTGCTTGTGTTACAATGAATTGGTTTAAACCCTTCTGTTTGTTGTCCTAAACACAAATCTCGGCTCTAACGCAGCAAGGCTAGCACTCACAGTTGGCAATTTTCAAGGCTCCAGGGACTTCATTGGTCCAGCCCAATTATTCCCCTGAGCCATGGGGGGAAATTCAAGCAGCCGACAGCATGTAGGAAGACATTTTTTTACAGGGTCTGCTGGTGGCTCTTCACATTTTCATGACTGCTTTAGCTTATAGCGAGACAATGGTGTGTGTGTGTGTGTGTGTGTGTGTGTGTGTGTGGAGGGGAGGAACTTCCCATATACCTGTGTTGAGTGCAATGCATTTACTGTCCCATGCTGTGGAACAGCCTTCAACAACTTGGTTTAGGATTTTAGCTCTTTTCAGGCCCAGCTGGCTGTTTGTGGGAGTTGTAATCTGAAACATCTGAAGGGCACCAGGTTGGCTGAAGAACAATTTTGAGACAAATAGTGTTTGATATGTTTCATGCCTTTCACCAACAGAACCATGACCTGCAGTGTGCAGGTTCCTCCACCCACCCCATATGTATCCCCTCCGCCACATGCCATAAGTACATAGCTGCCAAGTCTCCCGTATTCCCCGGGAAATCCCCGTTTTTCCAGCTGTTCCTAGGTGAAAAAATGGAATTTTTTTGTTTTCCCCCAGTTTATTCTGGCGCGCTGGCCATTTTGGAACTGGGCGGAGCATGCTCAGACGCAACTTTTGATGCTGCTCCGCCCAGTTCCAAAATGGCGGCAGCGCTACTTCCGGTCTGCTACTTCTGGCCCTTATTTCTCCGACAGCAACTTGGCAGGTATGCATAAGTATGAAGCAGATGAATGGCAGAAGGTGCTCGCTTCCCGCTGTTCAAATTGGACAACAATCTAAATGAAACCACGACAGATTTAAGAAACGCTGCTTCTGCTTTCTTATTTATTGACAGGTTTTCTTTTTTAATTACAACACAATGAAATGATGGTAAGTACATAAGATAGTATAAAAAAGCAATTTTTAACCCTTCCCTTGGTTAAGACACTTACAGCAGACGAGAACTGCCCCACCCCGGACCCCCCTCCTCAAATGAAAACAAAAAAATAAATAGAAATTAATAAATAGAAAACAAATCACTGCACAGCCCTTAACTCTTTGATTGCCAGGACAAGAACCAAAAAGACAATTCTAGCATGTGACGTTTTAGTTTCGTGGTTAAAGGTTGCCGCAGCAGTCAAAGGGTTATTATACTATTGTAAACATAAGTATTTTGTTCAAAAATGTTCAGTCATGTAATGAGTGAACAGCAATGAGATTAATATCATGACCCCTTGACCTTTAATTATGCAATATTATAAGGAGTTAAACGATAATAGCTTGGTGAGCTGGTACATAGATTAATTAACCCATTTTTTTATTTAATAGTGCACTATGAGGCCTTCATTTACTAATAAAAGAATGTGTGTATAATAAAACACTGTTAAATGCATTGATCAAGAAAATAAAGAAACAATGAAAAAACAATCTGTCTAAGCACCACAAATTTTTGCCTGATTATATCTGACAGTCAATATACACTTTAGCACCATTTAGTCAGCCTTGGTTTTGCACACAAACAAGCTTTGTGTTTGTCCATAGAAACTACTTGAAAGGGGGAAAAAGGTATTTAGTAAAAAATATTATTAATGCAAAGAATGTTGTAGGAGTTGTACAGTAACATAAAATTAAAGCAGTGTAAAAGAAATCAGCTCTCTGAAAATAGGAAAATGCTGTCACTGTCTCTTTGCTTACATGCAGCACTGTGAACCAAACTCTGGCAGGGGAAAAGTAAGACCGAATACCTTAACACAGGTGTATAGAGCTTGCTGTTTTGATGGATCTCATCTCATACAGTGTGACCACCATAGCAACAACTATGTGGGAGTTGTTTCTGATAAAGTATTTAGACATGATAGGCAGTTTCCATTCTGGCTTGTTTTTAGGACTACCTAAAAGACTTTTTCAGATGTTATCTGGTTAAAGGTATGTAACTCAAAACCAGATGTGGTTTAATTTAAGAGTAGACCTTGTACGTGTAGAGTCAAGAAAAGGAGTTTTAACAAAAAAAGAAGAAGGAGTTAATAGGTTGGTTTTATAATGAGCAGAACATATCAGAACACACTTCTGCTCCCTGTGCTAACACATTTTAATCATAGCATGTACAACCCTGTGTGCTAAATTCCACAGGGCATGTAATCCACATCTTACTGAAGTTACAAAGAAATTCTCATTGGACTTCAAGGTTCTTGATAGCATCTTGTGCCTAATACCCTGACTAAATATTTTCTGACAACATGTGTAACAAAATCTTGGGGGCTATTTGTTTTAATAGGGGAGAAAGTCCACTTTGGGGGTTATCTGGAGCACAAAACCATCTGGGAATCCCCTGCCTGCTGATTCTTATCTCCCCGTAGACTCCCAATTTGGGAAGTTAATCACACATTTGGAACTCTGCAGAGAAAAGAAATTTAGCAGCATAGTATAGAATGGAGAAACAGTATGGAAATGATTATTCCTACTCATCACTTTTTGTCGTTGCTCCAATTCTCCCCCTCTCAATGTGGATTTTACTTCATATAAATTGTCATTGGTCTTTTGGTGCACACAATTGCTTGTACAATTTGATTAGCTCCATAGAGGTGGAGGAATTCAAGCATACATCTGTCCGAAGACCAGTTACACAAATATAAAGGGTCAGATGTGGGAGAAAAATTGGTTTCTCATCATGCACTGGGAACAGTGGATGCTGAAATACAGGAAGGCAGCCAAGGGTCAGAATATAAATCATTTCCTAGATAATTTCCAGCAAAAGGCAAGTGACATTGAATAAATATGAATAACGCTGTGGAAACAACTAAATTTTTTATTGTAAGCTAACAGACTGGCAGTAAACCAGCATTTAATTTAGCAGACTGGGTAACAACAACACCTTTCTGAATCATATACTAAATTATGCCCACATCCCCTGAAATCTTAAACTGCCATGTCATGTAAATGACAAAAAAAGCTACCACCATGCTTCAGCCATGACAAGAAATAAATAGGTCACCTGTAAATAGCTCCTGTACACATATTCCACAGAATAAACTGCCAATATCTAAAGATCTGCAGCTCTTCCTGCAAATCTACGAAACTTCCAGGGCTCAAATAAACAGTACGGGCTCTGGAGAGGAATTATTTAGCTGCAGAGGCTGCCAGCTATAAGGATAAACTAACAGAGGGCACAGAGAGATTATCTCACTATCTCGGGACTCTTATCTGTGGGGGAAAGAAACAGGGGCATCCCAGACTCGGTTCTTATTAGGCAGAAGTGATTATGATGGGTGATCAGAGCTGTGCGATGGAGGCACACAAACATTGTCCGCAGGGAATTCTACAAAGCAGCAAACATTTGGACAGCGAAAGGAAAGGCTCAACAACAAGAATTTTTAAGAATAAAAATGAAAGGCACCTGTGCAAATGAATGCCAATTTTCTTAAAACCCAGTTCCATGTAATGTTCTCATCCCGGCATCGGCCCACATAAAACAACACCAAGCCAATTCGACTGCCTTTTACATCACTTTGGGGGCAGGGGAAAATCACCAAGCTGCTGTCTTTAAACACTCTAATGGAAGGTAATGGCTTCTGGCGGTGCAATTTATTTTTCTCTTGTTTGGGTGCAAGTCAATGGTTGAATGAAATTAAAAGTCAAAGACATGTCTCACCATGGGGGGGGGGGGCTCGATGTTAAAGGATATAATGCATGCGTTAATCCAATCTAAACGGAAAGCACAAAGATGCCAGTTAAATAGTCAGCTGCTGACAAAGCAGATACACACACAAAGAAGAATTTTATTTGGGGCGAGTTGAATATCTTTATTAGGTGGCCAAAAACGTTGCTCGAAGAAAAGCAAAATGCCCATTTTATGAATGAATGGAGGCCTTTGTTTGCAGTTGATTCATCCCTGTTGACTTAATTGTCATATCCCAGTTTAATTTAGCTGGTTTATAGATTGGTCCATTGGATGACTTTCCAAAGCCTATACAGTACGGTTGGATTGACATTGTTCATTTTGCCCTGCTGGAAGCTCGCTGTTTCACACAGCAAATAAGTACTGTATAATGAGAAGAGCACATCCACATCCCAGGAATTTATTTATTTATTTCATTAAAAATTATATACTGCTGGTGGGTATTTTTTTAACTACTTCAAAGCGGCTTACAAAAAAATTACTTGAGTTGATGTTTTCCATATCCTTATATTAAAACCACATAAATGTTTTAGCATGGGAATGTTTCTTTTTATTTGATAACTTTCATGAGAATATAACAACTTAGAAAGCTTGGGGCACTTTTCTGCCAAAGTTGACTTCTCAGTCCTATTTAGCTATTTAGAGAAAGTACTTGAGGTGCTATTGGTGGCCATACAGCATGGTGGAACAGGCTGTTTCAAACAGCAGTACTTAGAGCAGGCATCCCCAAACTTCGGCCCTCCAGATGTTTTGGACTACAATTCCCATCTTCCCCGACCACTGGTCCTGTTAGCTAGGGATCATGGGAGTTGTAAGCCAAAACATCTGGAGGGCCGCAGTTTGAGGATGCCTGACTTAGAGGGATGGATGAGAACAGGAATTGATGTTAAAAATGGTACAGACTTTTTAAAGTTTTGGCCCTAGAAAGGTTACTGAATAGGTTGCCATTTGGTGATCAGCTTCAAGCGGGATAATTACTTGGTCTGGCATTACAACAATGGCACATTTGTTTATTTACTAAAAGATCTTTACCTCTCCCTCCCCCATAAAAACAATCGGTTATCAGGGCAGTGATTAAAATATGACCAATAATGGTCATACTGCCATAGATAAAACCATAAAGCACAATTTAAACAGCTTTGTAAGAGGAAGTAAAACACAATTGGACTAAACAGCTAAAACGCCAGGTCCAACATGTAAGTTTTGACCAGGTGCCAAGAAGATAACAGAACCAGCACCAACTATACTTCTGTGAGATGTCGTAACAGACAAGCATCTGCTCCACATTGACAAGACACATGTAGAAGGTACTTTGAGACAGTTTTCTTCAACCCTGGATCCCCAAATGCTGGGCTGCAGCTCCCACTATCCCTGACCATTAGCTATAGTGAGGGTTTCAGTTGAACAACATCTGGGGAACCAAGGTTGAAGAACAGAGCTTTAAGAAGAAAAGCCTTCTCAGTAGCTCTTAAAACATATGTGAATCCGTTTTGCAAACCTCCTATCCATCATTTCATTATGGGGGCAGGCCCTCTTCCATCACCACTGTGTAAGAGTGCTTCACAAGCTCTTCCTTGAGCCATTATGCTTTTTGTTGGTTGTTCATTTATTTCACACACCCTTTACACATTAGGCTGGTATTTTGTGTGTGTGTGTGTTATGTGGTTCATTAATTAAATCCTGGCCATGTCAGCGATAAAAATGTATAACAAGGCTGTAGCATGACCACAGGCTTTACAAACGGGACACGTGAATACAGTTACCCGAAACCTAGTGGCATACATGTCATTAGTTGCCATGACAATGAACGAGCCCTACTGAGAAGCGGGCCCATTTCCTTTGTATGTTCAGTAGTTGGTAGAATTGCCACAATAAAGTCACGTATGGGGTTATTTCAACTGATAATGACACTGCCGTCGCCCTGGCTTCCTGCAGGATTTTGCACATGGTCATTTTGTAGCAGTAGCTTATATGCATACTGGCACAATCCAAAGATTATGTATTAATGAAGCCCTTGCCAAACTGGTGCCCTTGAGATGTTTTGAACTGCAACTCCCATCATTCCTAGCCTGCAGGGTTGTGCTTGCTTGGGCTGATGAAAGACATAATCCAAAACATTTGGAGGGCACCAGGTTGGAGAAAGTGGCATGGATACATTACCTGCAGGCTTCTCCTTGACAACAGAGGGGGTTTTTTAGGCCTGCACTGTGTTGTTCTTAACTGAGGCACTTTCAACAACTGTTTTAAGGGTAGGAATACTGTACACACTTCTAAAGTCCCTCCCTTAAGCTTGTGTAAAAGGGAACATGAACCTTGTCAGTTTTGCTCTCATTTTCGGCCTCCGTGTTAATACCTAACTAATCGGCACTTTATTTATGCTGCCCATTGATCCACTAGTCCTTCATCTGTGCAATATGACATGTAAGAAACATAAGGCCTAAGGGTTGAAAAGGGAAAAGAAGTAGATGTCTCCCCCTCTCTCGTTGAATGCATCCCTCCCCAACCCGTTTTATTTCCCCAGAACTAAACAAGCAAGCAAGCAAGCAAACAAACAAACAAACAAAAAAGCAAGCAAGCAAGCAAGCAAACAAACAAACAAACAACTAAGGCAAACAGGAGTGGCATGTCTTGTAAGAGAGATTTGTCTTGCTATATAGGACAATGCAGGGTGGCAATCGGTCCAATCTTGTTATTCTGGCTGCACTTATTCTGTTTGGCTGACCTGTATACCAACTGGCTTTACAAGAGGGCAGCAGATTATAGAATCTGCATTGTTTGGCCAGCTGTGTTATCTTCTAAAGCCGCAGGCACCTGTTGCACATTGGAGGCTACAAGCAAACCTTTCAAATAAACAGGCAACCTTATTTTTTTCCCCTCAATAGATGCAGTTCAAGCATCTATCTGCAAGATGATGAGTACTTAGACCTCACTCGAGGGTTTCCATTTTCTGAGTTCTTACCAACAACCCAGAATAGGACCCTGTGCTTTGTTAGATATCGAAACTGGCATTTTATTAACACCAGCATGGTGGCTCCAGGAAACCAGCAGAGGTATTCATTATAAAATGAGCACACAGCTCAACATGAACTAGCAAGGCCAGCGTCCAAATGCAGGACACTAAAATGGTCACCAATGGAATAGTTGCAGGGAAATGCCCCCCAAATGAGATATTGAATAATAGAATTGAAGCGGGACCATGAGAATCATTTAGTCCAATGCCCTGCAATGCAGGAATCTTTTGCCTAACATTGGGCTTGATGTTACTAAGATCTTACTCCTCTGCACATTTACTTGGGAGTAAGCTGCATTGAATAAATGAGATTTCTAAATAAGCATGTACAATAAAGAAGTATGGAAATGGGTTGCACAATAATGTTCATGGATTGAATAGATAAGAGGAGAAATATATATATTACATAGGTTCACAGATCACATGTAGGTGAGTGAGACAACACCAATGTGAGTGGTCTTTAATCATCTGAGTTACCAAGTTAGACAAGAGAATCTCGTTACTAAATTTAATTGCATTGTTTAGTGTTTTCATACACTTTTCTTCTATGTTTAGCTGCATTTTTTATGCTTCTTAAAACCATATCCTGCCTCAAAAACATCACGAAGAAGTTATAAAATGCATATGATGTTTAAGTCAGGGAGACTTAGAAAGGGCTTCTTTGGAGCAAGATCATATTCCTTCAAATTCAGCATACCAAGTAATCACCTGCAAAAGTATTTACTTAAATTTTTTTTTTTTTCCTTTCTGATAAATGTTTAACCCAGAAAGATTTTTTCCCTGGTTTATGGCAAATAATATTGTGCTATTTATCCATTTACACAACACACCATAATGATAAACTGCAATAGATTGATGACATCTATATTTTTGCATTGCACTGATCCACATTGAGGACTGTGACACTATGACTACAGATGCCTTAATAAAAACAGCTTCTCTCCACTGATCCCATGTATTATAGATATGAATCTCATGCTTTCACTGTCCACTTCATGCACCTGATGATGTAGGCTCTTGCCTACAGAATGCTCCTGCTACAACAAATTTGTTTGCTTTTGAGGAGCCACAGGACTCTCTCTGGTTTTTTTATTTAAAACAGATGCCATTTATTCAAAATTCAATGCTGTTTTTTTCATGCTAAAATTGGGCAGATGCCATTTATTCAAAATTCAATGCTGTTTTTTCATGCTAAAATTAGAGATCATGTTAAGGTTCTCACCAATAGCTGAGTGAGAAAGCAGCCTTTCAAAAGGGTCGGGTGGACTTCAGACAAAATGCTAATCAATTATCAGTTTCACCCCGCATTGTGACTTAAAAAAAAAATCTTGTTGGAATTCAATGTCTAAACTGGTAAATTCACATTCTTATTTTTGAACTTTTGAAGTGAAGACACACACATTTCTAAAATTCGCTTGAACACATGGGGTACAAGATCCTGGGGGAAACTATCAAATGATTGCTTCATAAAATAGAAATTTGTAATAGAAAAGCTAATACAACTTTGACCTGCATGGCAAAATCATGCCCAAACTTTTTTTTTCAATTCACCTTCTCTCTGTATATAATATATAATGCACTTTTAAATATATCAACTTATTAAGCATTCACATAACCATGATGTACCTTATATCAAGCACTGCACATTGTCACACTTACCTTCCTGCATAATAATTACTGTACTTTAAATCCTCCAAATATAAACATTTGTATTACCTTATAAAAAGAGCAACCAGCAACATGCTCAGCTTCTTCATTGCTTTCCAGGAAATCACTGTACTGAAATTCTATGCTGCCATGAGATCGATTTTGAAAGTAGAGCAAAATGTTCAAGTGAATGAGGGAACAGAAATAAATTGAAGCACCATACTCATGTAACGTATAGGCTACAGTGAAGATCCAAAATGTAGTGAACATTGATATTCATGCACCGATTCCGTGAATGTCTTTCCACTTTTCAGACACATAAGTGAGAGCTGCCGATCACATTCAGGCAGCTGTCAACAGTCACTAAGGTATCTTGAGTTTTTAAGACAGTCACAACAATTGTTTAGGATCTCCAGTGTTTACATGGGAATGCCAATACTCACAATATTTTGGACTCTTCCAAGCCCTTCCAAGTATTTAAAGAATAAATGTGAGCAGGAAGTGTGTAGAGAGTGCACAGTTGTGTGCTCTGTTCCTATCCCAAAGTCCCTGTTGGCTCCATTCCTGGCCATCCCAGGAATGAGAGGGAAGATCTAGAAGGTCTTCTACGTGTGTTTAGCTAAAGGTGCTCAGATGCCTCCTGGAATCAGGAACCTGGTAATGCAGGCAGGGCTCCTGATCATGGAAAGGCTTCTAATCTTTTTCCAGCCAAATGCATCTAACCTGCCCCCTCCTTTAGACTGCAGACATGAGGCAGATGGATATATTGGAAGTGAAGTTGGCCCAAAGCCCTTCTACACACTTTATGTCCTCACACATTCTTTGAATGACTGAACAGGGCTACAGTAACATAAACATCTATTGCCTACAGTAAAACAACAGCAAAACTAAAACATCTGAATTAAGGTCATCTTAGCTTCAGTTATCCCAGGGTCAACACCAAGACAAAGGGACAGGTTCTCTCTTTTTTTGCCTATAACAGACCATGATTTCTAGATTTCTGCCTGAGGCAAAATAGGAACCACTTCATGGTTTTGGCAGCTAATAGGTATGTTTAGAAAATGATGTGGAGTGGAGGGCTTCACAGATTGCTCTGTTTGCAGATGTGTTCAACTATGGTACTACTGTACCAACAACTGAAATGGATATACCAGTGAAATGCAACGGTTGCATAGTGGCTCAGCCTTTAGGATACTGCAAACAGTACCTCTAAGACTCTCCAAAATGCTATTGGCATTGCATATGTGCTACAAAGCAACCCATTTCTCCTTATTTTTTGTTATCCAGCCACACTTCTATATATGCTCAGAGAAAAACAATACCCTGCAATGCTGTATAGGATGCCTCACATGATTATAAAAGAGACCCTCAATTCAAAACAAAGCAAAACCCAAATCATGTTTAATTGAATAAAAAGGCATACTAATCTTCATGCTATGCTCAATATAAATATAAATTCAAGGCAGTCAAGCTATTTGTTACAAAAAAATAATGTGTATATATACTTACACTCTCTAAAAAATGATTCAGTAACGTGGATTAGGAAATCACTAAGAAACTGTCTTGAGTCTAGTATAAAAAGCTTTGACGTAAAAGCCAATGGTGGCCATTTTCAAGTATTTTAGTGTGTTTTAGAATGCCATCATCTATAATGAGTCATTTGCAGAAAGGACTGGTTTTATACGAAAATTGAACCAAAATTAAACAGAAATTCATTTCCACTGCAGTTCATTTTTAGAGTGTGCATGTATACATAGCAACTGTTCCATCTAGGTACTATCTGCTACAAATACTGGGCACATTCCATAGGGAAATTTCCCTGTACCAACTGCCCAGTGAAATACATGGGAGCTGAGCGAGAACGCTGCCAGGGTGCTGCCTGTTGGTTTCCATCAGTCTTGGGGATGAGGGCTCCTCCATGTATTACAGCCATTTCTCTTCTCTAAAATAAGTGAATGTTTGGACAATGTATAAATAGGACTCTTTTCGTTGTAAATGCCTAGTCGCAATCCAAATTAGATCAGCCACACCAGATTTCCCGCTGAGTTTGTGCCAGTTTGCAAGTTAAAGGTCAAAGAGCAAAGACATCAAACAGTACACTGTGAGGAAATTCAGACAGCAAAGGTGTTTTTCTTCTTTTCTTTTCCACAGAAGACTATGTTTAACTCAGTAATGACAATCAACAGATCAATAAAGTTCAAGGCAAGCTGTTCATTGTTTCAAAAGCTACTCCCCTGGAATCCCAGCTTTCATAAAAAGCCAGGTGTCTGACATGTGGGGTGCATCCTTTCTGAACACCTTTAATAAGTTCACAGCCTAGTGACTGTAAAAAAGCCTGTCACTGCGAGAAGCAGCTCCTAAAATCAATAAAAAGAGGTCTGTCAGTTGCTGACTTTTCTCTAGGAAAAAAATATTGATACATAACCTGCCCTGCAGGTCACATGAAAATGACAATACTGCTGTTAGCACAATTATTACACGTGATGACACAATGCTTTGGTGCTCCCTTGGTTCTGCCAGTGATTTAATGCACAGCTAAATGCCAGAGGACTCGTGACCCTTTGGGAACTAAGGCAATCGCCCGATTGGCAACACTTTGCAACGGGAATGGCAGCACCATGAAACGCCAGAATCCTTACTCTCTGGTTTCCATTGGAACTGTTATCTGTACCTGCATCTCTACATGATGCAAGGCAAACAGAATAATCCTGCAAGAGTTAAGCAGAATAAAAACTCAAGCGCTACGCTCGTTGTTGGACAAGAGAGTTCCACCTGGTTTCATCATCAGTCCCATGTTCCTGTTGCTCTCAGACTGGAGAAAGACAAAAGCTTTTATGAGAGTTGAAGGTGATGTGACAGAAGCATTGTTTCTTGGGATGTCTAAAGTGATTCCTCTTTTTTCCGCTGTCATTTCTAATCAATGGGTTTTGCAGCACTGCAGAGACTGCAAAAGCAATGAACAGAGATACATTCCATAGCCAATGTTGCCTCTATCATGCTTCCTTCATCTTACTACAAACCACAGCTGTCTGTCACAAGACTTACTCGCTTCCAGCTTTTCAGTCTCAGCCACTGTGGTTCGCTGTTACACTGCCCATACCCATGTAAAAGCCCCGTACCAAATGAAAGGGAATCTGCATGGCAACACTTTGGTGTCACACATTGCAAACATTGCCATGTTTGTTGCTGTGTGGTGGTGGCGGCAATGAAAACAAAATACTTAGGACATACACCATCAATAGCATAAATGGATGTCAGGTCCTTGTTACTGGGAGCTACCATTGCATGGAGCAATGAAGACTGGATAAAAGAAGCAACAGAGATGTGAGAGGAGTCCTGTAATGGCTTGGCATAGTACGTTTTGAGAATCCAAAGACTAGCTATACTTGCAGCCACTTGTATTCTGTGTGCCATAATGTCTTTTAAAAAATAATCTAACATTGTTTGCTTCTGTTATATTATCATCAACAGAGTAAGCAAATCATTTTTTAAAAAAAACCACTCTCTTATTTTAGGTTATTCTAATTGTGTGGTATCTAATCCATTTACAGACCTACCAACCTGCCAATCCTGGTGACTTCTGGCATGCTGATCTCAGCTGCCATGTTTTGTTATGGTACTATATAGTGTCATGTGGAAGCTAGAGTGCATAAAGCCACTAGAAGAAGGACAGGCAGGCACAGAAGTCAGTGATGCTAAGAGGGAAGGAAGGAGAGGATTTGCAGAACTGATATGGTTTATGGACCACCTACAAAGGAACTCATAAAACACAGGAAATAAGCTTTAGAATCCAGAATCACTTTAAACTGGGCATTCCTATAATTTCCAGACTGCCAATGTTTGCAGCCCTTGAAACTCTGAAAACCTATAGTTCTCAAAGGGTCACAGATTACACAAACCTAGTACTTAGCATTATGTTTCTCTGTAACATTAAGTGTCACTTTAGTTCACTGCAATCTTCTTCACAGGCTTGCTGCATTCTGCTATGGTTTCAACATTAAGTGTTTCTTGACAGACCTATGGAAGGCCTGGGGCTGCTGGCCTGGTACAGCTCTGGGGGGAAAAGAAAGAAAGAAAAAGAAGAGGAGGAGGCAGGAAACCAACAAAATCTAAACCAATCAATAAAAAAGATACTATCTGAATATAGTAATGAATATAAATGTGTTAAAACATTGAGGACATAGCTCAGAACAGCTGTATAAAACACAAAATGAATGTATCATTAAGGCTGTTACTATATTGCAGATATTTTGGCCCCTTATTTGTTGGAAAATGGCTGTCCAAACAGTCTGAATTCCTGTGTGTCATCCTGGTCTCCCACTTAACAAAAATTATGAGCAGGAGTATAGGACTATATCCGTAGCTGACAGAAAGCAATCCTCTTTGGAGACAAAGCTGTTTTGGGTCTTCACACTTCCTGAAAGTTCCATTGAGATTGTTGTGTTATAGTTGCTCTATCTTTTCTCTTCTTCTTCTTCTTTTTTTTAAAAAAAAGTGATTACATTTTTATCATTGTTTTTTTTTAAAACCTCACGCAATACTCTTTCAAAGGGGAGCAGGCTTCAAAGGGGACAGAAAAAAACCCCAACAGATGCTTCTTTTTTCCCATACTTTTGCTGTAATATTTCCTCTTCTTTGTGGAAAAATCCCGATAGTTTTGCATTGGGTGTATTGAGCGTGCAGAGAGGAAAAAGGCTAGAACCGAATGACAAAGAAAGACAAAAGAACTGGAGGAACGGCAGATACTGTGTACGATGGAAGCTTCCCACTGGAGTGAACTCTGACTTCCTGTGCAGGGTTGCAGGCAGCCCCCTGGGTTTTAAAGATCAGCCCTGGTCGAGGGGCTGGACAGATGCCTGCTCCTAGATAGGAAACTGCATAACAGCTCTTCTGTTGATCTCAAGTTACCACGAACTCCTAGGAGAGAGAGAGGGAGAGAGAGAGAGAGAGACATACCCCTACATCACACCCACTCTTGCATAGAGCGTTTGCAGTACAGTATGTGGCGGGGTGTTCCTTTCCTCTTGAACTGGAACACAGTGTAAACCAAGACAAGGAGGCACAGGGCCAGGATGCAGGGAATGACAATGGCTATGGCTTTCACAGTGCTGGCTGTGTTGTCCAGTTTGATGACAATGTCTACGTCATCCTGAGGGCTGTGTCGCTCTTTGTCCCGGTCTGCTGGTCCATCACAACCCATAAAATCCTTTAGGATGGATCTGGGATATCCAGGTTCCACTTTGAGCATCTGGTTGTTGAATTTCCAGTATTCTTTGCCTTTGTAGAAATACGTGAAGCCTGAGGAACAAAAGCGTGTGAATGTTTCAATGAGTTGTAATTTAGTCGTGTCCAAAAGCAACAAAAGACAAGGAGCTACTGAAACTGTGGAGTTAACAAGCAGGATTAAAACTGACACTTGGAAATTAATAAAACGTATCCCGCCATTGCCAATATCCACCCAATAGGACCTCACTACTGCATACCTTATTTGCAGCAACAATTGCTTCAAATCTCCCACATCTTCATTGCACCATTCTGCACAGAAGGGAATACAGTCAAACCTCGGTTGTCTAACGTAATCCGTTCCGGAAGCCCATTCGGCTTCCAAAACATCTGACAACCAAGGCACAGCTTAAAATTGGCTGCAAGAGCTTCTTGTGGAAGCCGCATTGGATGTTCGGCTTCCAAAAAAAACATTTGAAAACCTTACTTCCGGCCGGGTCTTTGGTGTTCGGGAGCCGTAACGTAAGATAACAGAGGCGTTTGGGAACTGAGGTTTGACTGTACAGGATTCTGCCAATATTGTGAAATAAAAAAAATCTTTGCTACACCCTGTATTTTAAAACTGACAAGGACATAGAAACCTCATGGCAGAACATTAACCCCCAACAACATCTGATTAATGGATAAATACAAAGGATGGTAGAAAAGAGCTTTAGAAACCCCATATTTGTCATCAAACATGCTTTTCAGCTTCTGTTGTGTGAAATGCTACTGTAATATATATTTAGGCCTCTTCTGATGCATCTTTCTGGTGTTTATTCCAGAAAGCATTCTCCTAATATGGCCTGCTGGGATTTTTTAAAAACTATTTTATTGTTGGTTTGTATTTTAGGATTTTAGTTGTGGTTTTATTGTGAGTGGCCTCGAGTACACCTTACTGTACCAAACTGAGATTTAAAACAAGTTTTCAAAATTAGATAAATCTTAATTTTTATATTCAATAGAATTTGTCTGTTGAATAAACTTTGTCACAATTCTAGCTGCAGGGTTAGGAAATACAGTGCCCCTATCTGCATAGACAATACCAGTGCTTTTTCTCTGGGGGTACGCTGGGGTATGCCTACCCCTAAATATTTTGTGAAATTTCGTACTTTTGTCTATTTACTGTATTTATTTTTCCCAATTTGAACTATAAAATGGTGATTTTCTTGAGTCGAAATGAGAGTACCCCTAAACATTTTTATTTTTAGGGGGGGAAACCACTGGACAATACTGAGCTAAATTGACTAGTTGTCTGACTCAGCAGCTTCATATGTTCCTATCATAATGCTGTCATGTGTTCCCAATATATATACTCAAAGAAAAAGATAATCGGAATAGCTCCTCAATCACAGAACATTCTTTTCCCGACAACTTTATAGGGCATGTTGGTTTTTTTCAACAAAGACATGTCTGTATGTTGAAAAAAGTACATCTGATGAGAAACCAATGTATCAAAACAATCCTTTGTTATGCACAGGAAACGGTATATGCATAACCCAACAAAGCTGTGATTTTTTAAAGGTCCCATTAATTTAAGTGGGGCAGATTGAAGAATAACTTAGCTTCACCAGTCTTGAAAGATCTACATTGGCTCCCAGTATATTTCGGAGCACAATTCAAAGTGTTGGTGCTGACCTTTAAAGCCCTAAATGGCCTCGGTCCAGTATACCTGAAGGAGCGTCTCCACCTCCATCACTCTGCCCGGACACTGAGGTCCAGCACCGAGGGCCTTCTGGCGGTTCCCTCGTTGCGAGAAGCCAAGTTGCAGGGAACTAGGCAGAGGGCCTTCTCGGTGGTGGCGCCTGCCCTGTGGAACGCCCTCCCAACAGATGTCAAAGAGGGAAACAACTACCAGACTTTTAGAAGACATCTGAAGGCAGCCCTGTTCAGGGAGGCTTTTATTGTTTGATAGATTACTGTGTTTTATTTTTCTGTTGGAAGCCGCCCAGAGTGGCTGGGGAAACCCAGCCAGATGGGCGGGGTATAAATAATAAAATTATTATTATTATTATTATTATTATTATTATTATTATTATTATTATTATTATGTCCTGAATGTCTATCTTCCCTAACTTTATGAAACAACCAAGATGGATGCATTTAGACCAGTGGAGGGATTTAAGAGCCTTATTTAAAATTGACTTTTAAATAGGATCATAAATTATGCTCACCTTGAGTCCTGTTTGCTCAAAGAGCCCCAACCTAGCTTGGGAACATTGGTCAATTATAGCAAATTACAGCACTGTGCTAGATCCCCCTAGATTGCCCCTCCCTCTTGACTGTCTGGGCTGATTCTGTTCCCTGTTACTTCTATGTCTTTGAGAGGAAATGCTGTATTAACTCTGCCAATGGAAAGCAGGTGTGCGCAGCTTCAGATTTTCTGCGGGGAGCTAGAATTTGATCATTCAAGTGCAGTCCAGGATAATTAAAAATGGTGCCTAATTGCAGAAATGCTGCTTTCCTGCCAAATAATCCAAAGCATTTGACTGGCCCAGATGAAAAGTGGCACTGATCCAGTCTGAAACAAACTTCCTCCTACTGTTTAAAAACTGTGCACAAATAGCTGGAGCTTTCTCTGCCTTTACTATGTCACAGTTTGCATTCTGCAGTATTATAGGTCCCCAGAAAAGAAAAGAAAACAGAACGGCCTTCATTTGTGATGCAAATAGCACTAATTGGAAAGTTAAGGTTAGATGCTAGTTTCAATTGCTTACACAAAAATGGGTTTTTGAAATTGCACTGCAAAGAAGACAAACCTCTTTAGAGCATCTCATTTTCTATTCAAAATAGACCCAACACTTTCACCCATTACCGTTTTTTTGTTAGTTTCATGATGGAATAATATAAAAAATATATTGTGCTATCACTGTTATTTATTTTAATTGTCCTTCAGCAATTCTAGTGCATAAGATATTACATGGGGTACTTGGGACTGTTGCAGGGTTTATTATCTCATAAATTTGTCCATTACTAGAAAACAGTAGCACAATGGAAACTGTCTTTCTTCCTAAAACTTTCTCCTTAAATACTGTAATTTCCATATTAACTGACAACATATATCCTGTTGACCCCAGCTTCTTTGTTTCTTATATTCAGCAAGTTGCGCAGCTTCTCCTGATACAACGTTGCAAAAACACAGCCCTACCTCTCTGCCTCCTCAGCAAAATCTCTAATACACTTCCAATCATCTCTTACCTTGACCCACTGCAATATTCTCTGCATTTCCATTGTCACCTCAAAATCATTTACCTTGTCTGTTTTTCAAACAACATTCCTCATCAAAGTCTGTGTGACTTTCTGTTTCCTCCCATGCCCAGCACAAACACCCAGTCCCTTCCTGGCCTTCTCTCCTTGCTATCTCTCAACCATCATGAACCAGTGTATTCCTGTGACCTCTCCTTCTACCCCATTACTCTCAGCCATCTAAAGGTCTCCTGCTCCCATAAGAGTCATCCACATGGTTGGCAATTTATATGCAAACAACCGGGGTACCTCTTTTTGGCATTTAACAAAATAATATATGTTTATATCAAGTGTGCCACTGAAAATCAGCATAATTTGCTCACTCTGTTGCTGGTTGGGGTTGGAAAATGCATAACTTGATGATGTTGTAAAATATACTGCATGTTACAGTGAAGGAGGAGAGAACTTGAAATAGGGAGAGATGTCACTTTTGGTGGCAGCTCCCCTTACCTAATTGTAATGCATAACTCTGCCCCAAGTCCTGCCAAAATCTATAAAACTTTCTTCTAAAGCTTTCAAAAGCTTGCACATCTTTTTTCTCAAGCTGAGCTGGTCCTGTTGAAGATATTTCTTCTTACTATTAAGAAGCTTTCGAAAGTAGATGTAAGAATAGGAGGCATATATATCAGTTTCTATTGTTTTTAATCAAGCAACACAAATGTTTCTCCCCTCCCCCAAAATGAACTAGGAAGCTAAAATGATTAGCGCTATATTAATGAAAGATGTTGTTTAATTGGAAGCAGGTCCTCTGAAGTTTCTCTGCTAAAGCTATCTGGTACAATTTCAAGTCAAATCTTTATCTGAAGAGTAGAAGAGAAATGGTTTCAGGCAAAAATTCATCAGAGTTCTCTGAAAAATAGGTTGTGGGGTTTCTCATTTGCTTGTTTCATTGTCTCTTGATGCAATCACCATGCAGTGATCTTGACTGGGGGGACAATTCACAGCACTGTTCCTTGCAGGCTTCACCAGGCAACTCTCAATACTTAGTTTTCTTTCAACGAGAGCCCAGAGGATTTCTTACATTTAGCCTCGAAGAAACGACATTAACAACGACACAACAAAAAGGCAAAAACGGCTTACTCCTTAATTGTATTGTCTGCCTATGTCTCATGTATCTTAGCTGTTATTTTAGTAACTGAAAACCTATGAAGTTCAGTGTGACCTCAGGGCCACTTCACACATTACAGAAAAAGAATGAATCCCCATGTCTCCTCAGTGAATTTTGCTGAAACATTTCAAGAGAACCCACTCATCTCAAAATGCCTCGGAAACACTCTGCTATGAAGTGCAATTGGTTCAGGTTTCCAGGCATTCATTTACTGTATGTTTTCAGACACACAGGTGCCCTTTACAGAAAATTTACTGACTTGCACTGAAAAATATGGAGGTCAATTTTTTTCCTGTAATGCACAGCTATTTACATGTAAATAAAATGGAAATTATTGCATCCTGAAAGCAAATGCTGGAATCTCCGGGCTAGTTTTTCAGCCCTCTGACTGGGAAGCTGTGAAACTCCATTCACATTCTATCACAGGGGACAACAACATACCCCCCCATTGTTTATGATTCCCCCCCCCCTATGCCATTACTGTGCAAAGTATGAGTGGAGAAGTCCCTGTCCTAAGAGGCTTACAGTCTCATTCAACATAGATAAGACATAGGTGGAAGGAGAGGGAAAAGGCAAGGGTGTCTCATAGAAGAATATGTAGATATTTCAGTTCCACCTACTTAGGCCTATATTTAGGGCTGCTACCTTTGGTCAGGCAAAATACAGGACAGGTTGGGGGGCACAACACTCTTATGACACCAAATCCTGCCCCCCCGGTGGAGGGGGGGGGGTTCCTCACATTCGGCTTCCCACCTCCCTCACCAACTTGGCCCCACTCTTTTGCTTGAGTTGCAGCTCCAGCCTCTCTCTCACCCATGCTGGCAGCAGAAGAGCACAGAGGAGAGGAAAGGGCAGGGCAGGGTGGTGGAGGGGGCCAAGTGGTGGGGCTGAAGAGCAGCACCAGCGAGAGGGAAGGAAGGAAGGAATGGGTGAAGGAGGCCACTTCTTTCCCCTTCTCTCTATTGTCGCTTATGCCAGGCTGCGTTCCTCATCAGCTGCACTGACAGCGATGCAGCCGCCATTTTGGGCCAGCCATCTCTCTCTCTCTCTCTCTCTCTCTCTCTCTCATGCCTGACGGTGTTAAGGGAGGGAGGGGTGCTCCTGGGGTTGGGGGTGATAATACAGTAGATATAGTAGTGGCAAGGACATTGATGATGATGATGATGATGATTTATTTATTTATTTACACCCTGCCCACCTGGCTGGGTTTCCCCAGCCACTCTGGGCGGTTCCCAAGAGAATATTAAAAACATGATAAAACATCAAACATTAAAAACTTCCCAATCAGGGCTGTCTTCAGATGTCTTTTAAAAGTCAGATAGTTGTTTATTTCCTTGACATCTGATGGGAGGGTGTTCCACAGGGCGAGCGCCACTACTGAGAAGACCCTCTGCCTGGTTCCCTGTAACCTCACATCTCGCAGTGATGGAACCGCCAGAAGGCCCTTGGAGCTGGACCTCAGTGTCCAGGTTGAACGCTGGGGGTGGAGATGCTCCTTCATATATACTGACAGGGGGCGAGGAGAAGGGAGATGGGCAGGTTACGCCAACCAATGAATGGGATCTACCCTCTGCCATGTCTGCGTAAACCCTCTCACTCACTCTCCACTGGACCCACCCTCTTCCTGCATATTTTGAGGAGGAACTCAAATATTGGGAAAAAGGTGTCCTGTTTGAAGTCCACACAGGGCAGGGGAAACTTTTGTCCAAATCAGGGAGGGTCATGTTTTCTAAGGATGGGTGGCAACCCTACCTTATATTATAGTGATTTAGAAGGTGTAGCAAAGGCTTTACTTGCATGTCAGTATGATGCACTGAAAATACAGTGGTATTTGGACATCTCAAAAGTCAAACGCTTCAGCTTTCAAACACTGAAAACCCAGAAGTAACTGCTTGGGTTTTTGAACGCCTTTCGGAAACCGAACATGCCACATGGCTTCTGTATTGAGTTTTCCAGACAGAAATGCATGCTTCTGTTTTCGAACGTTTTGGAAGTCAAATGGTCTTCCGGAATGGATTACGTTTGAAAACTGAGGTAACACTGTACTTGTAATATGTCCACAACTTGTACTTGCATGTTTATTGGTTAAATGTAATACATTTAAGGAAGCCAGCTAATACAGCATGAGATTACTCTTATCAGCTCTGATCCACATATAGAGCATATTGGTGTGCAACAACAGCACCATTCACTGCTGTGAATCTGGGAATACTCTCCCCAACCTCATACACACCTTATAGAAGTGAATGAAGTTCTGTATTGACACTGGAGCCCAATTTATTTGAAATGCATATCCAATCCTACCTAGCGCATCAGATACTATATATACTTTAACACGTCTTTATAGAGACATATGTAGTTTTTTATGGCAATAAATATAAGAACACAGTGTTGCACAAACTAGTTTCCTGCTGCAAAAAAAGAAACTTCCGCCCTCACCCACCCAAAATGCTCAGCTCAGGAAAGATTTTCTATTGATGGATGAAACAGACTTAAAGCAAGGAAGTGATTAAGAGTATTCCCGAGAAGAAAATGTTGTCTGCAGAAATTAGATATTTGAGCCAAAGGAAGGAATAAAGATTCTAAACTAGGGGGAAATGCCTCATAATATTTTACAGGGGAGACATGTCCTGAGGGAAGAAGGAAGGGACAAAAAAAAATCCAATCTCTGTTAAATCAATCACATGTGCAGAGCTAGAGGTGAAACTGGTTGCAATCCCATATCTTTATTTCACTCTCAAGACCACATCATCAAATTGTTAAGGGCAGTAATTAATACGCACATAATGATGACTTTCAGCATCAAGAAAAGTCTATGGTGCTTCGTCTTAGTCCAGGGGTTATAGTGGTTACATAAATGTGCAATATAGTTTAGCTATACCTTTGCAATAAATAATTTAGTACTGATGTAAACTTAGGTTCAAAACCACTGGCTCATCCTTGGCTCTTCTTTATTTTGCATCACATAGCAATGGACTTGTGATGACAGTTTGCAATTGTGTGCTTCACAGCACAAAAATAGATTCACCTTGATAAAGCCAATGGGATTTTTTTTTGCACAACACAAGCAAATTATACTCCAGACTAAATCCAGAAGCGGTGAACCAGTGTTTGGAGAATAAGGCTCGAAGTGATAGTGAAACAGCATACACAAGAGATGGACAAACTCTAATAAGAAAACCCCATTCTGGATTAATTTGGAAATGACACTATATTATTGTGATCTGCAGCAAATAGCAGCTCTGGGTGGCAAATTTTCAGTGAGCGAATGACATGGTGAGAAACATATATTTACACTTCCCCTGTTCCACCAACTTGATCTATGAGTCTGAAGAAAGAAGAGGGGATTCCCAATCACTGGATTCAAAGATTAATATGGAAACAATCTGAGAACAAGTAGAATATTAAAAAAATTCAGAAATCCAAAAGCATCTATTTATAGGTGTGTTGACCATGGGGTTACAAAACAGTGTAAATTCAGGTAGCAAAGCACAGCTTGAAAAAGTGAGGTACTTAAAAGATGGTTTGCAGGTCAGGAATATTGTTTTATTAAAGAACAATAACATGCACAAGAAGCTACGCACCATTTTCTTTGTGGACAAAGGCTCCCTGAGGTGATTCCGGGATACCTTTCCAGATTGTGATTGGTTTGGGATAACCAGGATCCATAGTTCTCATATCTTCACTGTACCTCCAGTACCTAATAAACAAAGCTACGAGATTAGAATATGCATTTATGAATGCCTATTTTCAATGTCAGAAAAGAAACACTGAGTGAAATTATGAAACCAGGGCAACAACATCCTTCCTGCTTTAGGTACATTCCCAGGTAACAAAGGTGTTTTATCTGCTTGCCGATTGGACAGTAGATAAAAAGATTTGCCTAGTTTGAAAACCAAATCAACAAGCGCCTTTTGCATAATCAGAACAATTCCGATGCCTAGGGGTTCTACAAAGCCGCACAAGGAGGAACATTATATGCAAAGATCCATAGTAATGTTTCAGTGGAAGTTTTTATCACACACAAGCCATTAAACTCTGAGTTAAGGTTCCCACAGCAATCTTAACTCTTCTCTTATGAATGCTTTACAGGAGTCTTTTGTTACCCAATCATGCAATATGCATTAAATAATTCAATATGCTGAATTCTGTACATGCTAAATCTGCGTACAGAGAAATATTTGCAGTAAAACAAAACAGCAGCAGCAGCAGTGCACAAATTCAGAGTCACTAAGGCTGTAATCCTATGCATATTTACACAGGAGTAAGCCCCACACGGGTGGTTTACACGGGTGGCGCTGTGTAAGCCTAGGGCTTGCCGATCAGAAGGTCAGCGGTTCGAATCCCCGTGACGGGGTGAGCTCCTGTTGCTTGGTCCCTGCTCCTGCCAACCTAGCAGTTTGAAAGCATTTCAAAGAGCAAGTAGATAAATAGGTACCGCTCCAGCGGGAAGGTACAGTGCTTCTGTGTGCTGCTCTGGTTCACCAGAAGCGGCTTAGTCATGCTGGCCTCATGACCCAGAAGCTGTACGCTGGCTCCCTCGGCCAATAAAGCGAGATGAGCACCACAACCTCAGAGTCGTCCGCGACTGAACCTAATGGTCAGGGGTCCCTTTACCTTTAAGCCCCACATAACACATGGACCTTACTTCTGAGTAAAGGGCACAAGATTACACTTCACTACTATTTTAAGGCAAGGTGTTGTCAACATGCTTAAGATGTGAAGTTTTATTTCTCTGTTACGTCTGAATCAGGGAAAGCTGTGAAAGACCCAGAGGGGTATCTGGGTGCAGTGTTAGACTGCATAAGGGGCAATAAAGTGAGTCTGAATCCCGGGAAGATGGAGTCTTGTTGGTTGGGTTGGTTACCAGATTCTGTTTATTCTGTGGGTTGCTTGTGATTGCCTAACCATGTTCTTGCAATGTGTAAGCAGTGCTCAGCACCAAAAGGTAGAGGCAGCCCCATCCAAAGCAAAGTGGGTTACAACTCTGTAGACCACACAAAGGGTCAGTCATGAAGGAAGGGCTAAGCCCAAACTTCTGCCCTATCAGTTCAGGGTTCTTTCAATCCTGCTTATCATGCTTTTTTAAATGGCTTTAAACATGCACCTGCACTTCCACCTCCACTTGCATGACAGTGAGCCTTTCAGAAAACAATTGGGTGCTCTTCCATGTGCATTGAATTGAGCAGCATATCTTATAGAAATTGCTGGGTTTTCCCCATAATATTTCTAAAAAATAAATCTTTATTCTAGAGGCTTCCTCCCAGCAGAAGTTCACTGTGCATGCCAAATATATTTTGTTGTTGATCTGCCCAAGGCTTTTTGTTTTCAAGATTAATCTTAAAATAATGTGCAATGTTTGAGATGAAGTCATTTTAGTTATTAGAAAAAAAGGCTTCTATCCATTCCCTAAAGCATGAATAAAACTCTTTTTTCTTCATGTTTTATGATAGGTGAGAAAATAGGTGGGTGGTCTTTCTGCAGTATTTTCACAGTCAATAAAAATTCACTTTTGGTCACAACCGTGTGTCAGAAATTACATATGAATGAAGAGACACACACAGGAGGGGGGAATGTTTCAAAATAAGAAAGCAGTTTGTATAATTTTCATTGAAAATGGTCATTTGATCCTACACTCAGCAAATGCAATATGCATTAGTCTTCCTCAGGTATTAATCACATCATAACATTACTGGGGAATGCGCCACATTGCTCAACCACCCGTAGACATCTACGCATTGGGTTAGATGTCAGTTCTAAAGAAGCCTGTATGTGAGCTCATCCATAGACTTCTTCACAACAGATGTCCCAGCAGGAGTGTCCCTGATGCTGGGAAACTGGTCAGCAGTTTGGACCCACCTTCCTGGTAACTATAGACTATATTCTTCACATGATTTAGACATGGAGGGTATCTTAAGTTCTCAATTCATCAGAGGTTTAACAAAACAGTCTGAGACATGCTAATTCAGAAGCAAATTTGATTTACTTAAAGGGAATCTGACCAATGACTGAGGTGTTTGGGGGAGTGACTCTTAGTGGTCAGATGCATGGCTCATTTTCTCCAGGAGCTGTGTGCTCCATACTGTGGGCCCAATTTTATGGAACTCCTTTCCAGTTGAGGTCAGCCAAGCCCCCTCCCATTCAAACGTCTAGTCCCTACTGAAGACTTTTATTACAGTAAGTATTTCAAACACCAGGACTGGTGAGATGAGAATGACAGTGAGATTGAACACATTATTGAGAAGAAAAGGAAGGCCTTTCAAATCTGGCAAAGAGATAGAAACTGTGGCACTAAGAAGAAGAAAAACCTATGCCAACACTAAGGCTGAGGTTCAAAGAAGAACCAGAGTACTAAAAATCACCTGGTGGATTAAAAAAAAAAAAAGCTCAAGAGATTCAGCACTTAGCCGACACTCATGATGCACAGAGTTTCTTTAAAGTCACAACGACCACCTATGGACCAATAAATCATGGCATATGCCCCCTATGCTCAACAGACGGTACCACACTTCTAAAAGATAAAGAAGCTATTGCATTACACTGGAAAGAACATTACCAGTATCTCCTTAGTCACAGCTGCTGAGGTCCTCTCAAAAACCCCACAAAAACAAATGAGAGATGAGCTTTCAGTATCTCCAAATCTGGGAGAGCTGTGTACAGCTATTAACCAAATGAAAAACAACAAAGCCAGCGGACCTGATGGGATGCCTTCCGATGTCTTCAAAGTGGGCAGAATTGAACTTACACAACAACTTCACAAGCTCATTGAAAAAATCTGGTAGACAGAGCTGATCCCAGCAGACTTTAGGGATGCCAAAATTATCAATCTCTTTAAAAAAAGGTGAAAGAATGGACTGTGGAAACTATTGAGGCATCTCTCTATTAGCTGCAGGCAGCAAAATTCTTGCAAGGATCTTAGCAAACTGTCTTTTAACTATATCTGAGGCTAGACTTCCTGAATCCCAAAATGGTTTTCGACCTTCTAGGGGGACAGTGGACATGATTTTCACCACTCAACAGCTTCAAGAAAAATGCAGAGAGCAAAAGCAACCCCTGTATATGGCGTTTATTGACCTGCTAAGGCTTTCGACACTGTAAATAGTAATGCCCTGTGGACTGTCCTTCTGAAAATTGGCTGCCCAGATAAATTTGTGAACATCCTCCAGCTCCTCCATGATAATACGACAGCAACAATCACAGATAACAATAGCTCTCAAAATGAACCAAAGTGTCTTATAACTCCCCAACGGGGTAGAAATCATATATCAAACAGATGTGAAAGTTCTTTAACTTGAGTAGCAAAGAGTAAGGTTATCGTAACTTCCATCATCAAGCTTCAATATGCTGATGACAACATAGTGTGTGCACATTCAGAGGATGACTTCGAAACCATCCTAAATATCTTCACAGAAGCTTACAAAAAGCTTGGCCTATCACCCAACATCCAAAAAACCAAAGTGCTACACCAACTAGCACAAAACAACCCCTCTGCAGCACCACAAATCCAACATAACATTGTAACACTGGAAAATGTTGATCACTTCTACCTGGGTAGCTATCTTTCCACAAGGGCTGACATTGATGCTGAAATCCAGCATTGCCTGAGCTCTGCGAATGCAGCTTTCTCCCAATTGAAGTGAAGAGTGTTTGAGGACTAGGACATTATCAGGGAAAGCAAAATGCTTGTTTACAAAGCTATTGTACTACCAACCTTACACTTGTGAAACATGGACCACTTATAAATGTCATCTCTAACTCCTCAAAAGATTCCATCAACGATCTCTCTGAAAAAAAATTGCATATCACTTGGGAAGACAGGCGAACTAATGCCAGTTTACTGGAAAAAGCAAAGATCATCAGTGTCGAAGCAATGATTCTTCAACATCAACTTCGTTGGACTGGTCATGTTGTGTGGATGCCTGATTGTTGTTGTTGTTGTTTAGTCGTTTAGTCGTGTCCGACTCTTCGTGACCCCATGGACCATAGCACGCCAGGCGCTCCTGTCTTGCACTGCCTCCCGTAGTTTGGTCAAACTCATGTTCGTAGCTTCGAGAACACTGTCCAACCATCTTGTCCTCTGTCGTCCCCTTCTCCTAGTGCCCTCAATCTTTCCCAACATCAGGGTCTTTTCCAAGGATTCTTCTCTTCTCATGAGGTGGCCAAAGTATTGGAGCCTCAGCTTCACGATCTGTCCTTCCAGGGAGCACTCAGGGCTGATTTCCTTAAGAATGGATAGGTTTGATCTTCTAGCAGTCCATGGGACTCTCAAGAGTCTCCTCCAGCACCATAATTCAAAAGCATCAATTCTTCGGCGATCAGCCTTCTTTATGGTCCAGCTCTCACTTCCATACATCACTACTGGGAAAACCATAGCTTTAACTATACAGACCTTTGTCGGCAAGGTGATGTCTCTGCTTTTTAAGATGCTGTCTAGGTTTGTCATTGCTTTTCTCCCAAGAAGCAGGCGTCTTTTAATTTCGTGACTGCTGTCACCATCTGCAGTGATCAAGGAGCCCAAGAAAGTAAAATCTCTCACTGCCTCCATTTCTTCCCCTTCTATTTGCCAGGAGGTGATGGGACCAGTGGCCATGATCTTGGTTTTTTTGATGTTGAGCTTCAGACCATATTTTGCGCTCTCCTCTTTCACCCTCATTAAAAGGTTCTTTAATTCCTCCTCGCTTTCTGCCATCAAGGTTGTGTCATCTGCATATCTGAGGTTGTTGATATTTCTTCCGGCAATCTTAATTCCTGCTTGGGATTCATCTAGTCCAGCCTTTCGCATGATGAATTCTGCATATAAGTTAAATAAGCAGGGAGACAATATACAACCTTGTCGTACTCCTTTCCCAATTTTGAACCAATCAGTTGTTCCATATCCAGTTCTAACTGTAGCTTCTTGTCCCACATAGAGATTTCTCAGGAGACAGATGAGGTGATCAGGCACTCCCATTTCTTTAAGAACTTGCCATAGTTTGCTGTGGTTGACACAGTCAAAGGATGCCTGATTATCGTCCTCCAAAACAACTACTCTATTCCAAACTTAAAAATGGAAAGCATAATGCTGGTGGTCAACAAAAGAGGTTTAAATACCCTTTCAAGGCAAATCTTAAAAAAATATAGTATAAATACAGGTACTGACAACTGGGAAGTACTGGGCTTTGAAGACACTCAAACTCAGGATGAAAGGGAGAAACGTGCTAAGAGGAAGGCACATTTGGCAAACCCTCACCTTGATCAACTCCCACCCAGAAACCAATGTCCCCACTGTGGAATGATGTAGGGATCCAGAATTGGCCTCCACAGTCACTTACGGACTCACTGTTAAAACCGTGTTCATGGAAGACAATCTTACTCAGCTACAACTGATTGCCAAAGAAGATTCCAGTAGGTATTTTAACTGAATTCTGTTTTTATAGTTTTAATCTTTATTGTGTTGAGTTACCTGTGTATTATTCGATTTAAGCACTATATAAATGCGCCAAAATTATATTATATGGAGGAGGGTATTTATTGTTTTTGTTTTGCTCCTGTTTTTATTATATAATTTATGTTTTTATCTTGTATGTTTACATTGTCAACCATCCTAAGATGAAGGGTAGTATAAAAAAACTGAATAAATAAATAATAATAATAATAATAATAATAATAATAATAATAATAAAATAAATAAATGTATAAACCAAATCAAACACAGAGCTTAATTCTCAGGATTTTTTTTTAAGAGGAAGGGTGCACAGAATCTTCCTGCAAATAGATTAAAATCACTCAACAAATGAAGTCCATCTTTCCATATACAGAAAAAGAGATTCACTAGTGGCAAAATTCAAAAATAAAATGGGTTTGATCACCATGGCCTCCAATTACAAAGCTGCAAGTGAGTTCAGAAACAGGGGAATGAGGGGAAGAGAGCCAACTAGTTGTTTGTTTGTTTGTTTGTTTAAAAACACACAAACCAACAGGTTCTAATCACAGTGGCATTCAAGCAAAGTATAGATAAAGCCCTATGACAGTGTCTTGCACAGCTCTAGCAAATTTAACTGAGTTCTGCAGTGCAAACCCCACTTCGTGGGATTAATTCAAGATTGTACTCAATAGAAAAATCAGCACAGATTCAGCCAGCATGGTTGTGTACTTTTCTATTCATAGCACTTCCTTGGGACTTCCTCATTCATGTGTACATTCTCCTTGTGGCACATTTTTCTCCTAAGAGGACTACAGTACTATATTTTCACGGTCTTAGCAGGCAGGCCATTTTGCTCCTTTGACTTTGGCATCACCTCTCGCCTGTCTCTTTCATGCCTGACAACCTCATTGCTACTAAAGAAGCAACGGTGGGTTGTCCTAATTCAGAAAGAAAACCGTAATAGGCTTATTCATGCAATTAAAACCAGCAGGAGGATTCAACTCTAACATTACATTAAGAAGAGGGAAAAAAGGTGATATAAACAATATTGTACTGTGAAGCTTAGTGGGATATGGGCTTATTCTCACTGGTGGTCAATATCCTGTAATAGCTCAATTATCTTGGCATGGCTCATGTTCTTCAATCTTCTTCTTACATACTGTATTGCATTTATGTCCTGCTGAGGCTCATTATGCTTGTTACAGTTCTAAGTACCAGCCTCTCCATCAGCAGAAGTTTCCTTTGATAGTTCTCTCTAGGTTGATTTTTTTAAAAGTATATTGCTCAAGCTAATAGTATTTTAGGAAGACCTTGACTTGGCGTAGCTGCCTTTGGCAATAAACCTACTATACAAAACCTCAATTGAATAAAACTTGCAGAATGTGTAAGTCACAAATGCAGAAACGGGATTCCAACCATTGCCATGGTCCCAAGAACATGCAGGCCGAAAACTGTTGCCCAGGGATAAACTTTTAAAAATAACAAATCTCCCCTTCTGCAAGAGACAAATTGCAGTATAGGACAGGTTTTGTTCACAGTAGATGCTGATTGCAATATGTTTGAAATTAAACATACTTTTCAGGTGTCAAGATATTGCCTGCTTCTTCTCCCAAGGCTGGTACGCAGATAAGAAGACTCCATTTATAAAAGTGATTGTGGCAGTCTTCATAATATAGACTTATATAGCTCAGAAAGGCAAACAAAATTAGCAGCACAGTTGGGGAAAAGATTTAAACAGCATGAGTGCTTGCAGGGATGCAACTGAGAGTCTCACGCACTCCACAGAGCTCCTACTGCCTATGGTGCCCAGTAAAATTGTTGGTGCTATATTCTTCTCTGTCTCTCTTTCTTTTTATCTTTATTTCTTATTTCTTTATTTCTTGTGTTTTCTCTTTCACATTTTCCTTCTATCCACTCTACATTTGCCTGTGTTTTATCTTTCCAGAAATGCACAGGAAGGTGATGGATGGAATGTGAAAGATCCTGTATGGGAGAAGGAAGGGAAGCTACCAATTGACTGCTGGGAAGGCCATACCCATTTGTGTGAAACAAGCGTTAAGTTCTACCTCTGCTAGAGAGCATTGTATTTTTTTCCTCTTCTCCTCTTTCTATTTTTTCCTTTTACGTTATTTTCTTTTTTTCATTTTCATCTAGATTAATCTGTTTTTATTGTATTTTATGCTGAAAAGTGTGTGTGTGTGTGTGTGTGTGTGTGTGTATATATATATATATATATATATATATATATATATATATATATGGGAGAGGCTGTGGGAGGTTGACATGAACTTCATGGCCTGCTCCACGATAAAAGAAAATAGGATGAAAATGCTTTACTGTTGGTATATCACTCCAGAAAAATTATCTAAGATCTATAAAAAGAAATCAAATTTATGTTGAAAATGTAAGCAGGAAGTGGGAACCTTTTACCATGCATGGTGGGGATGCAAAATCATAAAACAATTCTGGAATGAGATATACAAAGAGTTGAAAAAATTGTTTAAGATCTCATTTATTAAAAAAAAACCAGAGCCTTTTCTGTTAGGGATAATATCAAACGACGTACCCAGAGATAAGAAAAATGTATTTCTATACGCGACGGCAGCGGCCAGATTGTTGATTGCGAAAAATTGGAAGGGGGAGAAAACACCATCATTATTAGAATGGAGAATTATATCTGGCGAGTTTATAGAAAAGGCAAAAATGACAGCAAGCATCAGAGGCCGTTCAAATCAGAAACTAATAAAGGAATGGGAAGGTGTGCAGGAATACATGAAGAAATATTGCTTTGGAATGGATATATTGATGGATAAGGTGTAAAAGGTGCAGGGGACTAGAAGATAAGATTAATAAAATGAATTGGAAGATAAATAAATGATAAATTAAACACAACTAAAGGATAAAAAGAAGGATATTGAGATCACAAATGGGTGAGAAGGAGTGGGAAGGGGGTGGGGATGTATAAATTTATTGGTGTAAATTTCCTGTGATGATATCGGAATTTTGAATTTTTGTATTTGATTGTGTGTCTTTGGTAATGTGAGGTTTGTGTATGATTTGTAATGTGTGTTTCGACACACAACAACAACAACAACAACAACAACAACAACAATGGGAAATCTAGTTACACACATAGGGTTCATTCCCTGAATTGCATATATACACAATGTTACTCAATATACTGAAGTGTTTCCAAGTGGATTGGAGTATCAGAGGAAAGCCCACACCTATTTACAGCTGCACAGCTGTGACTTGACCATGAAGGAAATGAGGGAAAGTCCTTTCTCCTGTGATTTCTATAAGCATCTAGGCAACAGGAGTTGCACTTTGGTCAGTGCTACACATTCAGGAGCTCCAAATCACACACAGAGCTTCCAAATAAGCAAGGACATCTCAGTGTTAAGGTAGCTCCATACATATCTCCCTTGTGAAAAGTTGAAATCATTGAGATACTATCATAGTAGAAAACATGGAGCTAGGCAGAAAAATCTTTAGGTGGTGCCAGGGTCTCCTTACGACAGATGACTTCCCATCACCTTTAGGGTCCAAGGGGGAATTGATTTATGCCCCTGTACTAGACATTCTGCACTCTGCTAATCTTTCTGCAGAAGGACAAAACACTAGGACCAGTCTTCGCCACAGCTTCATCTTGGTCCAAAATAAGGCAGCAGGAAGTTGGGGAGACAGAGCAGCAGGGAACTGGAGCAAGGAAGAGCTAAATCTCCTTCCTCTTCAATCAGTGCTTGTTTGCCATGTTGGTGTAAACCCTGCTTAACTACCAAGAGCACTGAGGATTAAAACAATGCATTAACAAAAGTCATAGTTCATTTTAGAAGCATCAATGCACAACACTTGCTTCGCACAAATAACAGAATAATAATAATAATAATAATAATTTATACCCCGCCCATCTGGCTGGGTTTCCCCAGCCACACTGGGTGGCTTCCAACAGAATATTAAAATAATCTAAATAAAGCTAAACTGCTCTGAGAGTACGAAGCAGATTGTAGGTCTTTCGTCATCCCCCATTTCTGTCGCCAAACACATACTGAAATTGTAACACATTGTTTTCAGTGTCGTGACCCTAAGTACTTTTGTGCTAGGATTTCAAAAGTACGAGCACAGAAGTGAAGGGAGATAGAAAAATACGCAGAGTCATTGAAAACTTTCAGCACCTAGGTCCCTGAAGTTATTTGACACCACCTGTAAGATGTATATAAAACAATTAATTGCAGGCTAATTGAAAATAAATGACAAATGAATGTGTACAGTAGAACCCGAAAACTCAGAGACTTGCTACCCTTGACAGAGAAGATTTATAATAGTTGGGCAAACACAAAAGATGTGGGTCTTAACCAGTGTGGAAGCATACATATAAAGCCTTGAAATAGGCTGTATGAAGTAAACAGTGAACCCAACACTAAAAATTCCATGTGTGTAATATTTTTCACAAGGCCATTAGAAAACAAAGGAACACGACCAGTCATACACAAACGCTATGAAAAAAACAGGTTGATTAGTCCCTTCCAGGATGAATATACCAACCTATCTCCTTTGAAGAAGTAGGTTTTCCCAACGTCTTCCCACCAAATTGCTGAATCAATACCATGAGGTGGAATCCCACTGCCCAATGTTATCAAATCGTGAGGATATCCTGGCTGGAGAGTAGTGTCCTTGAAGACCCAGAACTTGTTACCTGAGAGCAGAGGGGAGGGAGAAAGATCCACATTAGCTTCTCGTGCTATCATTTGTTGATACATGCATCCAACAGGCTCTTTCCCCTGAACTCTCCCCAAGAAATATGTAAGACCTTAATTAGAAAACAGAACACCATGCAGGTATCAATATATAAACCAATATCCAAACATTGGCTGTCATTCCTCGGAACTCCAAGTATGCTGCAGAATCCAAAATTCCAAACGGAGCAGGCTGCCACAATTTGTGCTGTGGCTCACCAAGCTGAATGCAGCTCGTCAACCATGAATGGTGGCCCACCAAGAGACCTAATATGCTGGGTTGTAGTGAGCTGATGATTCATGGCTACTGGGCTGCTTTCGGTAGGTCATGAGATGTGGCCTGCTGTATTTGAATTCTGCAGCATTTTATGAGCTGCCATGGAGTGGAAGGCTTTGTATGTGGTAAGATCAAGAAATGCCCAAGTTTAGCAAGCTGCATGGGCTACAGAAGCTGATGTTGTAGTTCCTTAGAAGCAGGCTGTCAATTTGTAGTGCAGACACCCTTAGGCATAGAAGCTAATGGGAAAGTGGATACATTTCTCAACACCAATCATTTTAGAAAATGACATGTACAAAAATGGGAAGCCATATCCTTTCTTGTGCTTAACCAAGTATCCAGGCAGACTTGCCTCATGTACACATATCGGCCCTTAGGCACTGTTTTTGTTACAAACATTTTTAAAGGAAACTTTACTTCACCCCAAAGATTGAGGATCAAGTCTGCGCTAGAGCCACTGTGATGGAAAAACCAGAGAGCTGTTTCACAGTTTGTTTTATAGATATCCCTCAGTGGCATTAAATAAGGGAAGTCTTAAAGAGTAATAAGAGGATGCAAAGGGGGGGGGGGAGAGAATCAGGAAATAGTTTGGTTTCTTCGGCCCGTATCTTTGAGACTTACAGCATCTCCTTTTGTCACATTTGTAATTAGGAAATGGGATATGGTTTCAATCCTTCCCATACTCAACTTGTGAACTAAATCTTTCATCAGCTCCTTTGCAACTGCTTAACAATCCGCTTTCAAGCATGAGAATGCTCCTACTCCTGTATTTCAGATACATTCTCCTTATTCAAGAAAACATCCACATCATTCTGTTGCCTCCCCAATATGCATCACTAGCAGTTGGGGTCATTACAGCTTATCTGGATGGCAGTTGGGTAGGGCAGAGTGGTGGTGAGGTTGGGACCATGAAGACACACCAGTGGCAGGACGCAAGAGGTTCTGCCGGTGTGTCTTCGTAGCCCCAACCTCACTGCCCCACCCAGTGCCATCCAGGGTAAGCTACAGAGAGCAGCACTGTGGCTCTGTTCGACCACACGAATGTGGCATACTGATATGCACCAATGTTTTGACACTCTCCTCCCTAATGGAACACATTCAAGATATTCAGGATCCATTCAGGTGTTTTAAAACTGCATTCATAGAGAAGGGACGATGATGCACGTGCTGGTTCTATCTCAAACCTTGTCACAATGAGTGGAGAGAACTGAAGGGGGATTGTAAGTGTGTTTGTCTGAACGTAAATACGATCCCTGTGATCGGGAACACTGCGTGAACGGGATTTTCAATCACAAGGAGGATTGCAATTATTCTGCCCAACATATTTATGACCCAATGAATCCAGCCCAGAGACCAGTGCCTCCTCAATAAGCACCACTGCTGTCACAGGGGTGATGGCGGCTACTCTAGAGTAACGACTCTCCGACACGCTGCCTTTTCATGCTTTTATTATGTGCAGACTATTTACAGTGCAGAAGCTGTACAACAGACATGTTCTCAGTCTGGGTCAGTACTCCGGAATGGTGATTCCTGCGTCTTTTTCCAACAAAGTAGTCTGGGAATCCCCAATCTCCTCCCCCGTTTCTTCATGCGCAGCTCCGGAACTGGAGGGAGAGGTCTTCTAGCCGTATTTTCCTGCCTCCCCTTTTCCCTCTCCCTTCCTTCCTCTCCCGGTCGGCGCAGGGGCTCTGTGACCCTGTCAGAGCCCTGCCCTCTACTTCCTGTTTCCCCGCTAGACTCATCCCCTTCCCCGCTCCCGCTTGTGCTCGGGGAAGAACTGGTTGTCACGATGGGAGGGGGTAGTCTATAGCTCCTGTCCCTCACAACTGCCCTCTCTCCCTTTGTGTCCATGTGTGGGCCACTGTTGGCTTTCAGGTTCACGGCACCAGACTATATTGCTTCATGGTACACAAGTTGCACAGAGCTGTCTTACACTGTGCGACCATTTATTTAAGCAAGGCATTGTTTCCTGAATGATAACTACAAAAGTACCTAACATTGCATAGGCAAATGGAACTACGAGTTATATTTGCCTGTCAGATCCTACCCAGCTGATACCTTTCCCTCTGATATTTAGGACTAAACAAGTTTAAACTCTAGAAGCTATCTGGATATATGTTATTTGAGTCTCTTGGGCAATGGCAACAGTAATTATTTATATGCAAGGTTTCTATTGGTTTCAGACCGATGGAGATGTATTATGCATTCAGGAGATGACGGGCTTATACTGCCACAGCTGTCATAATTATTTGTAGCATGCATCGTATATAACAAACTCAAGATTTACATGACTGCAGGTTTTCTTTGAGAGAGAAAGTTTATTTTCTGATTCTTCAGCTCAAGGAGTTAGATGAGAAAGCACCTGGATTTCAGATGGAGAAGGAGGTCAGAGAGCTGTACATTTCAGGATTTCAGCAAAGAAACAGAACGAGAGCCTTCAAACTGAGAAGTGAATACTGTACTGAAAAGGAATTTAAGATAAGGAGGAGGCAAATATATATATATCAAGTTGAAAAATTTACCTGTGGGGGTCAGTTCCAATGCTATCACCCTTTGTGGTGGGCATTGAATGACAGTTTAGTTAGGTGGGTGCTGAACAAGGCAGGCCATAATATTTGTATTGTTTCTACCGTGCATTTCAGCCCAAATGTGTGGACTGTCTCTCCCCCCCCCTCCCTGCAGCCCTTAGGTTGGAGGGGTGATATGTGATAAGTCCTCTAATGAACTCTCCAAACAGCATGCGATGAGTCACTATCACAAACTCTGTTTGGAATTTGTACAATGGGAATATTAATGCCCTTTATCTCACGGCCTTAGAAAGGTTAAGTATGAGAGATTCTAAAGCATTCCATGTGTATGTTAAAAGTGCTATAAAATTAACATTGACATTTATGTTTACCTCATGTAGCAAAGGGATTAAAAGTGCGAGCAGGGTACTGGAAAGTTCCTTATTTCAAATCTCAGAGCAGTCATGGAATCATTAGGCAAGTACCTACCTCCGAGCCAAAGCAAATACTTTTTTAAATTTATTATTATTATTATTTGTTTTTATTACCCACCCTTCAAGAAGGTCCCAAGTTGGGTTACAGCATATAGAAACACAATGCAATTAAAACAATAAAAAACTAACCTCACCCATAACCCGCAAACAATAATTCAATACGACACATGACAAGGAGGGTACCATAGCCAAATTGTTCAATTTTCAAAGAAAAGACAAATAAATCTGCTCTCTCAGAAGCATTGAGCCTGGTTCCAAAAAGCCACAAGGAGGATTGAAAATACTGTATGTCAAAAGAATTAACAGACCTACTAGGCGTTTTCTTTGAATAAACAGTCTTGCTAATTGATCCATCCCTGTGATTTCAAGGGCCTTCAAGAGCTACTCCTTTGTAGTAGGTGCAGATGCTAATCTTTCGGTTAAACTCTTTTACAGTGTTGCAAATATTGCATAACAATACATACAGGCAACAGGGGTTGTTGTTTTTCTGGCCAGCCTTCCTATTAAGCTGTTCTATGGCACAGAAAGAACAGGTGAGAAGCTGGGCTGCAAATGTCTGTTGCTGTTTTGCATTTACCTCCAAGACTTCACTTGATCCTCAAGCTCATCCTATCTGTATCACATATCCATTTTGCTTTCAGCAGGCCTTTTCCTTACACTTGCTTCACTTAAAAAAAAATAAAAAATCCCTGAATTTCTATGCAGGCAGCAGTTACTTGCTTCTTACCCATATCCTGCCAGTAAATTTTAGCTTTCAAAATGAAGCTGTCAAATAGTGGGATGAGTGGTGTTGAAAGTTATGGCAGCACCAGTGTGAATTTGACAACAACTTTGCTACTGCTGCATTTGGGCTTGGCACAAGTTTTAGCACTGCAGATACCTTTGACAGTTAGCTTTTAGCACTGCTTAAATTTCTTGTCACACTAGGAAGAATTTCACAATCTGCATCTCTGCCAGTTAAAAAAAATATTTACAGACTTATCTGGCATTTCCTCATTACCTATCCTACAGGAAAACCACCATGGAATGCTATGAAAGAATATTGCTATATTTTAATTAGGTATTCATGCTATATTACCAAACATCAAAGTTTCTGTACATTCTGAGCTGTTACGCAGAAGATTAAGTATATATCTAAGCACTAAATAGATAAACAAACATGGGTTTTATGCTATTCATTTCATTTTTTTTCACTCAAATATCAACTTAAAATGGTATTTTACACTTACAAGTGGCACAGTGACAATAAAGAATTATTTATTTATTTATTATTACATTTGGGATAGTAAAATGCTATATTCAAAATAAGTTTCAGAAATTTCTCAAGAACATGAAGCTTTTAAAATATAGGATTCAAATATTGTTGCATAATACAGTAAATGGGAAATCTTACACATTCTAGCACTTAGCTATTCTTTTCTTGCCCTGTGTACAAAAAAAAAAAAAGATAATCGGATCAAGCTGGATTCATTTCATCTATACTGTACTCCTAATAATGTACTATTTTACAGAGGAAGGTCAATGAATTAAAATATTTGAACCATATATTTTAAAAGCTTCATGTTCTTGAGAAATTTCTGAAACTTATTTTTAATACTACTACTACTACTACTACTACTAATAATAATAATAATAAGGGGTCAGCTGAGAAAAGCCAGAAACATTGGCTCTGCCCATTGGCTCTCTCCCACACAGGCAAGGCATAGCCTTTTGAAGTTTCTCTCCTTCAGCCTCAATGGTGAAAGAGGCTTCGCAAAGCTCTCCCCTTTGGCTCGGCATTAGAAGAGTTTAAATGGCCCTTTGGCCGGGTCTTGGCTTGAGAGAAAATGGCTGAAGATTCCATAGGCCTAATTTGAGCAACAAATTCCAAAAGGGGAATGTAGAATCCAAATGAAATTAAAATGACTAAATAGAAGCCACATGTAATCACGGACTGAACGTGCAAGGCTGTGATAGGAGATAATGGTATAGGAAACACAGAGTGAAGACAGACAGACTTTCTGTGTGTGGCAGAATTGGTTTTGACACTGACCTGAGCAAGTGGTGCTCAACCAGAAGCAGGAAAAGCAACCCAGGAAAGACAAGGCACCATGGGACGTCACTGTGCTCCATGAAGAAAGCCAACCATGAGGATTTCACGGCCTATACTGGCCTCTTATTGAGCCTTTCCACAGAAATTTGTAGCTCCTCCCATCCCCATTGATAATTAATCATTAATTTTGTTTGCATTGGCTCAAAGAGTCTAGTTGAAAGAACAGCGCCTCAGGATATGGACTTTGAGGCAGTAAATTATGGGAGGGAGAGCATTTAATGTTCCTATCACACATGTTCTTTTGCCATTTAAATTGGTCTCCTCAGATTCAGGTTGGGACAGATTCAGGTTGAAAAACAGACTCTCCTCTGTTGTGTCTCATTTTGCCCTGTGGCCATATTGTCCCAAAGTTCTGGGAAGGGGGTCAGATGATGCTCCTTCCCCTAAATAGCCCCAAGTGTTGTGCTGCCACAGACAGTCACCTATACTGCCTAGCATGTTAGGGAATGGAAATGTGACCATGTGGTAGAATCAGAGAATTGTAGAGTTGGAAGGGGCCATGAGGGTCATTGAGTCCAACCCGCTGCAATGCAGGAATGTTTTTCCCAATTTGAGGCTCGAACACACAACCCTGAGATTAAGAGGCTCATGCTCTGCCAACTGAGCTATCCCAATGTTTAAGATTAGATTCATGAGTTTGCCCCTGCAAATCTGAATTTTCAGCAACAGTATTGGACTGTGGCTTAGCTATATCAAATGGAAGAAGGATGATAGGGATGTAATGTATATCCACAAAAAGCCAGCCATGCCAATGGGAACTGACATTTCCTTCACTAAGTGATTTCCATATGACCCATAATTTGTTATGTAAGGGACTTTCTTAAGAAGGAATGCAGACAAAATATGTTTGCCATATTATAGTAAAGGTAGTTGTTTAAAAGTTGCTTAAGGGTTCAAAGTAAAACTAATCTTCTAGAGAAGTGTTAGAGGACAACATGCTTTTGAGAGGTGTAAAATGATTAGATAAATCTAAAAGAAAAATGGTTCTGCAGACTCATCTTACTCTGAAATTTCATTACATGGTAATAAAACATGATTGAATTCTGTGGTTTGCATGCGGCAATATAAACATAACACATGGGGAGGAAAAGATTTGGGTCTTTTCGGAATATTAAAAATGTTTTTGTCTTCAATGTGTGTCTGCTGGCTCTTACAACAGATGCCAATGGACCATATTACAAAAAGCAGTGAACATGACAACAAATTGGCAGTGTTTACTTGGGAGTAAGCAACATATAGTTCAATGGTGAATACTCCCAAGAAAGTGTGCATGGGGCTGGTGACTAAGATTCATTATTTCTGTTTCAAAGCATAGGAGGAAAGTGGAGTTGGGCTACAGTAAATGGTTTTTCTTCATCAGGCTATCTATCAATCACTGTGAAAGAATATTCAAAGTCTAAGCTAATGGTCCTTAGCAAACAGAAAGAATGCAGCTTTCACCATACATATGAAGATACATTGAGTTGGTCAAGTATGTTCTACTCAAAGTACTCACTGAAATTAATGTACCTAAGTCAGTCATCTTTATTCATTTCAATGAATTAATTAATTCCAAGTATGACTAACATTGGCTACAATATAACTCACTTATGGACACTATTGGGATACTTCCCTGTTCCCTAAAACACTGAAGTTCCAAGTATGAACACTAGAAACTAATTACACAGAAATTCTCCACACACTCTAACATCTAGAAAGTCAAGTGAAGTCATCCTTGAAACATACCACATGAAAGCAGGAGATGTCCCCTTCACATGCCTGAACCAGACCCAGCATGGAATGGGGGTGGGTGGGAATGTCAGAAAGCAATATAAAATCTATATATGCAGAATGCAAACCTACTAGTATTATAAATTCACTGAAATAAAAATGCATGTCTTTGTGTCTTTGTAAAATGATGCCAACAGTATGTCTGCTTAAAACTCCAAACTCATGATGCATTAACATTCTCTCTAGTGGTTTGAATTTTGCTGCTCGTGCTCACATTTTCTCTCTTTCTAGTGGTTTCACTTCCATTGCCTATGTTTACTAAACTGGTGTGTGAGTGGGAAGCCTGTGGTCTCTTGATATACTGGGCCACAACTCCCATCACCCCTGATTATTGGTTATGCTGACTGAGGCTCATAGGAGTTGGGAGTCCAGCAATATCTGGAGGGCCATAGGTTCCCTGCCCCTGATGCAATGGATTACCATGTGCATGAATGATGGCATTTATGAGAACAATCACCAGGGAATGGTGGTGGCCTCACAAGGCCTCGGTCATGGCCAGTTGCTGGTTAACTCAATCACCTCCAAAAAGAGACAGCTATAGCTAGACGTGGAAACCCACCATTTTGTATCCCACCCCCCCAAAAAACTTTGATTCTTTTCTCCCAAGGAGCTGCTACGGTAAAATAAAGGAAGCCAAAAGAGAAGTTGACGTGCCTAGCTCTGGCCACAACAGCAACAACTGCAACTTACCTCAGACAAAGGGGAAGACACTGAGGAAGCTATTGAGAGAAAGGGGAAAAGGAAAGCAGTTTCAGGGGGAAGCTATAAAGCGGTGACAAAGCAAGAAGTATATGGGTCCAGAAAGAAACAACAGAGCTGGGAATGAAAGAAAGAATCAAAGAAAGAAAGCCATGGGGTTGGGGTGCAGGAGAAGATGTAAGTATGATGGGGTGGGAACGGGGTGTTTCTGAATACCAGTCCCTGGGGGACACAAGTGCTACTGTGCTCATGTGCTGGTTATGGGCTACCATTATGCATCTGGCTGGTCACTGTGTGAACAGAATAGGCTTTGCATGGCCTATATACTCAGCATGCCCAGCAGGTATGGTAAACTTAATGCACACAAAAGAGCAGCCATCTTGAATTAAGATGGGTGATACTATGCCATGTTTGTATCATGCTTGTGGTCTGATCCAGCAACCCTCTTCTTAACATCTTTACTACAGGCTTTAAAGGTCCCTAATAGTGTTTCATCTACACTCCTCACAAACCTTTTGAGCTACAATATTTTTCCGTCCTTATTAACTACACAGTTAAATTTGAGCGTTTTCATCTGATTCTTTTATTGTAGTGCTCATTTAACATACCTCGCTTTATAAATAATCATATCCTACACGGATTTTCACTCCCAATGAGCAGGTTGCAATGATAAACTAGTATTTATTCAACATACAGTATAATTTTCACATTACACTCAAATTAGATGCATATTTAAGACCTTTAATTTTAAGGAACAGCTGATGCCTGGTGCAAAAAAGGGGGGAACACAACGAAAAATTAGGGGGGCACAGGCTGATGAAAAACAGTTAATTCCACATGCCATATTTTCTGGGATTTATGAAATTTTTAATTATGATGAATATTTGCATAAAAACAGGAACTTTATTAATAATTCATTTCCCACCTGAACACTGTAATGTCACTGTACTGGGAGGAAATAAATTATAATATAACACAGGTGACATGATAAGCAAGATAAACAACTGATGCTTAAAATAAGTAACACTGATTAGAAGGGGGGAAGGAAAATTAGAGGGGGAAAGTGTATCTTTCTATAGTTCATGCTATTTAAAGCACAACCGGCAGCACGGTCCCATGCATATTAATCCAGAATTGATTCCCGCTACGATCAGTGGAGCTTATTCACAAATAAAGGTGCATAAGATTGCAGGCTGAAAACAGGCAGTGGCGGAGCTTCATGCTCCGGCACCGGGGGGCGGAGATCAGGCGGGGGCAGGGTGGCACGTGTCCTAGGGGCGGGGCATGCCGCCTGCAGGGGTGTTGCGCCCAGTGTGGGCAGGGGGGCAACTGCAATGGCACCCTACCGGATTCGTGCTGCCAGGGGCGGTGCGCTCCCCCCGCACTCCTCTTACTCCGTCAGTGGAAACAGGGTAGTTTACACTGGGGGGTGGGAATACAATTTAGCAATGCTAACTATAAAACAACAAACAGCAATGTAGGGAAATTCAAGTAGCACAAAACCCATAAAAGTTTGGGAAAATAAAAAGATCTTTGCCAGAATGATAACAAAGTAGGTGCCAAGCAAGATGCTCTGTTGCATGTTTTAAAATTGTAGTTTGACCTCTAAGAAGGCTCTCTCCATGGTAGCTCCCTGCCTTACTTGAGATGTGGAAGGGGGCACACAATAGAGATCCCTCTATTGAATTTCTTAAGAGTATGGGAAGGTATGTATGGAGATAGGCAGTCCTTCAAGTGCCCTGCTTCTAAGCTGTGATGGTCAAAAACTGTTGCTTTGAATTGAGTCCAGAAGCAGACCAGGAGCTACAGATGCAGCACAGACACACTAGGACCATAGTGACTAGTCTCAGTAATCTGGCAGCCATATACTGAAGTAATTCCAGTTTCCAAACCTTTGAAGACACTCCCATACAGTCAGAATGATAGTCTAACCTGAAAGTTACTAGCGGTATCACTCATAGCTTCAGAAACCCTTTCTCCAAGTGACAAGGTCCCAGATAAATACAGAGAAATCTGTGGGGAGATCTTGGCTATAGCTTCCCCAGTTGCAGCGGCCAGCATTTCATAGGAAGACTTGGCTACTGTCTTAACTCTGATTTAAAGAGCACTGTATCTAGGAGTGTAAACAAGTCATATTCCAAAAACTGCTTCTGTAGCTGGTCACCCTCATTTCCATGTAATAGCTCTCCAAATGCAACATGTTAGCAAGTTCCTTCAATGAATTTTTACTTGGCCCTTCATATAATTTGCACTTCTTACCTTTAAAGAAAACAAAATTCCCGTCACTGTTTTCATAAACTGCATCGATACTTGACGGCAGCCCCCTCCAGAAGTAGGTAATCTGCATGGGGTATCCATCCATCACTCGGTTATTTCTGACACGCCAAAACCACTGATCCTGGAAACAAACAATTGCACCTCTTATAACATTTGAAGGCACCACCGTTTCAAAGATACAGAATGTTACTTAGCCTCACCTTCGGGCAGCTATTTTTAAAAATATATTTCTGTATTTCAGCAGGTGTTTTAATAAGCACTGGCCTATTAAATGCAGTGGTGAACTCAGGGATGCACTGGTGTACCAGTGGCAGCGCCAGATCGGCTCTGGCACTGTGCCTGTACAGCCCAAACATTGCCTCATCCACCACCCACATTTCAGTAAACAGCATCGCCACTGCTAAGAAGCTTTGACCTCCTGACGTGTCTATATTACATAGTGTCTAATCATGGCAATCCTAGGAATAACCCATATTCCTCCCACCGTTTTTGTTTTTGTTTTAAAGGTGCATGGTATATCAAGACTGGCATCAGAAATACCTGTACACTGTTTTCCATGCATGCATACATTTTTGAACGGTATTTAAGGTTTAAGGTGCTGGTTTTAACCTTTAAAGACCTATACGGCCTAGGACCCTTGTACCTATGGGTCTCCCTCCTAGGACCCTCGTACCTATACCACCTCTCCTGGTATGCCCCACAGAGAACCTTAAGGTCTGCAAATAATAACACTCTGAAGATCCCAGGCCCCAGGGAGATTAGACTGGCCTCGACCAGAGGCAGGGCCTTTTTGGCCGTGGCCCCAGCCTGGTGGAATGCTCTCACAAGAGACCAGGGACCTGCAGGATTTGACATCGTTCCGCATGGCCTGCAAGATGGAGCTGTTCCACCAGGCCTTTGGCCGGGGTTCAGACTGATTCTTTTCTTTCTGTATAAGAACAAGCATTAAAGAGGCCTCCTAGTCCGCTCACAGTTCCTTTATAAGACCAGTGGTAACAACTGGCCCTGGAGAATATTAACCACTCTCAATTTTACCTGTGGACTGCCATCTGTCCAGATTTTAATTTGTTCTGAACTAATCTTAAAATGTATTTTAATTAATTGATTGTCTGTTTTTATGTTCTCCTGTTCTTTGTATAATGTGTTAGTTTTATGATGTTAGCCACCCTGAGCCCAGCTCCGACTGGGGAGGGTGGGGTACAAATAAAAATTTGTTGTTGTTGTTGTTGTTGTTGTTGTTGTTGTTGTTGTTGTTGTTGTTAATCAAAATGCCTCCGCTTAAGGCCCAAATTGAACCTACAGAAACACACAATGCTAAATAAGGATAGTGAGCAAAAAAGGTATGTTGGCTGGGGCTGATGAGAGTTGTACTCCAGAACAACGGGAGGGCACCAGGTTGGGGAAGGTTAGTCTGGGAGAAAGGTGGTCTAAGAAAACACACTATAAGTTGCCACAATATGTTAATATCCATTGAATAAATGGCCATTGTTAACCCGATGTTTTCATAAAACAATCCTCATGCCAACTACAGTGTTAATGGGGAAACTGTCATAGTGTCATCAGTTGCTTTCCTCTTTTTTCTCTTTCTTCAAAGTTTTTGGGAAAACAATGTATACAATGTAATACATAATACAATGTATTAGAGGTTACTGTGTGTACAGTATATACATATCATCACATACATACATCTTGCCTTTTAGTATTGTTACTCTGTCTGAGGTGAAAACAAACAAGTCATCACTATCCTCAAGTGAAAGTCAGCGTTTTTTCACTGCTTTTGAAAAACATGTGTTTGTTAAATTGCGAAGCAGCATCAACACTAAAGCAGTTCATCTTTGTAAGTGAGAAAAGAAAAGAAAAGATAAAGAACACTATTTGGTTGGTTATCTTCCAGGATTTGCAGTACTACGTTAAATGCAACTATAATTATACAACTGGAAGACAATTTTCTTCCTCTACATGGCTGTTCTTTCCTTAGTCTTTAATGGATTACTGCTATTTACCTAATGTATTTCTCCTTCCTAAATGACTTTAGCTCTTTTATTAGTGCTTTAATTTATACAAACAAAGGCAATCTTCCAGGCTCAAGTCTTCCTTGTGGCCAGCCAACTGCTCTACTCCTTCATCCTAAACATATGGGTAAATCTCAGCAGTGCAGGAAAAACACGTGACACATCTCAGGTGGCCTTTTCCTTATTTCACAAATCCAAGATTCAGCACGTGCGCTGAGAAGAATCACTGGTAACCTGGCACAAATTTAACTGAAGCCCTGAAACATTGTACTGGACATGCCTTTCTCTCTGCAAAAGGTTCCTGCATTTTCTGAGACTGGTTGCTCATGGGACAAAGAACACTGCCGCATACAAAGCCAGCATATTGGTCCATCTAGATCAGGGGTAAAGGTAAAGGGACCCTTGACCATTAGGTCCAGTCGTGACCGACTTTGGGGTTGCGGCACTCATCTCGCATTATTGGCCGAGGGAGCCGGCGTACAGCTTCCAGGTCATGTGGTCAGCATGACAAAGCCGCTTCTGGTGAACCAGAGCAGCACACGGAAACGCCGTTTACCTTCCCGCTTGGAGCGGTACCTATTTATCTACTTGCACTTTGACGTGCTTTCAAACTGCTAGGTTGGCAGGAGCTGGGACTGAGCAATGGGAGCTCACCCTGTTGCAGGGATTCGAACCACCGACCTTCTGATCAGCAAGCCCTAGGCTCTGTGGTTTAACGCACAGCACCACCTACGTCCCAAGATCAGGGGCAGGAGATCCTTTTCTCTGCATTTCCTTGTGGCCAGCCTTCCACATGATGGTGATGGGAATGGGCAAATCTGGCAGTGTGTGGGATCACCCCACACTTTCTCATGCATGTGCACACACACACACAAGCCCGTTCACTGCTCAGCAGTTTCCCAATCAGCTGGGCAACGGGTGTAAGAGTTCACCAGGAGCAGCTGCTTAGAACTTCCCTCCCTGTGATCTGTCCCCCCTCAGGAGACCAGGAAGCAGATTAGCAGTAGTGAAGAGTGAGCTTTTCCTTTTCAAACCAATCCAGGCACCTTGAAGTATTGGCTCTCAACACCTTGCAGTTTACCTTTCCCAACACAGGGAGCTCGCGAGCTCCTTTGATGTTTGCAATGATCCACCCATCTCTCTTTCTGCTACTGCATGAAGTGGGAGTTCCCAATGGGGAACAGTGATCATGCATGGACAGTTGCTGAAGAGGGATGGCACTCAGGAGATGTTGGACGGCTGGTTCAAATAGTTGTGCAGACCAAATCCATCCCATGGGATGCCGGTTCTCTAGTCCAATCTACACTAACTACCAGGATTTTAGACCAAAGTCTTTCCTGACCCAGCCTGAAGGGTCCTACCTCTATGCCTCTGGGAACTTCAGAAAGTCTCTGAAGTGCTATCTGCAGCAAGCCCCTCAAATATTGATACATCCAGAGGATGTTTATGTAGGCTATTTTCATTAAATATTTGCAGTTTTATGCACACTTTATTCTAATAAATACATTTTTCTACAGTTTTTTTTGTTTGTTTCATTGAGGGAAAGGATATCAGTTAACTAGATGCTCTAGTTAGCAATGAGTATAAAGTTAACAAAACTCTGTTGAGGATTACAAGACTTCTTTCTTGGGGGGAGGACGCTAGTATGAAAACTTGGCATAATCAGAAATCCTGAAAATCTCAACAGTTTTGTTCAATTTTTATCCATTGCTAACTAAAGCACATCTCACATCCCCATATCACAAAGTTTATGTGGCTTGTTAGGCTACCCTTTTCTACTTGAGCCACTCTGTGCTGTAAGATATACTGCAGCACTTAAAGGGGGACAGTAAAGCAATTTTTAGGATTAATTGCTCAACTTCAAGGATGAAAAAAGGCAAACAGAAAAATTAAATTCTCTCTTTGGGAAACAGATCTCTAGAAATGCCCAACTGAAGTGTATTTCTCAAATCACAGATGTCAACTACCTAAAATTTTATTTAAGGGCAAAAGATGAGGCCAGGGAATAAAGTTAAGGGAAGGCCTGTTCAAAATGGGCATTAGGAAGCACATTTTCACTCAGACACTAACAAATGCCTAGAACAGTTTGCAGAGCAAGTTTTTGAGGCGTCATCAATCAAAGGGGGACTAGATGCTGCTCTGGGGAAAAGGATGCAATGGTAAGTCTCACAGGGCAAATTCCTTTTAGTCATCCCTAAAGATTAGGCTTGGTGCTGTTATTTCCTGTCTTCCTTTTCTCTCTCTTACACAAAGTTCATTTATATTTAATATGACATGAAAACATGCAAGCCAGAAACAAATTGCTGTTGAAAACTGCAGTTGGAATGATATTTATTTCTACCTCCATTAGACCACAATTTTCTTCCATAGCCTTCTGATCTTTAACTCAAGAAGCAAGGCAGTTCACAATACTCAGTTGAATTTCACATTCATAAAAGAGATGTTGAAAATGCTGTTTTCTCCCTACTGAAAGATTGATGCCTTCAGTTTACATGAACAGTTGAGATTTTTTGAAGGAAGCAGTGCTTTATTACGGAGAGATTTTACACCCCACCCTCACTACAGATCAGAGGACAGGGCAACTTACAACACAGCATATAATAATAATAATAATAATAATAATAATAATAATAATAATAATAATAAATAATATTTATACCGTGCCCATCTGGCTGGGGGGGGCACACCACTCTGGGCGGCTTCCAACACACATTAAAATACATTAAAATATCACAGATTAAAAACTTCCCTAAACAGGGCTGCCTTTAGGTATTTTCTAAATGTCAGGTAGTTGTTTATGGGAGGGCGTTCCACAGGGCGAGTGCCACTACTGAGAAGGCCCTCTGCCTGGTTCCCTGTAGCTTTGCTTCTCACAGTGAGGGAACCGCCAGAAGGCCCTCGGCGCTAGATCTCAGTATCCGGGCTGAACGATGGGGGGTGGAGACGCTCCTTCAGGTATACCGTGTTTCTCATATTATAAGACATGTCTTATATTTATTTTTTCCTCAAAAAACCACACTATGGCTTATTTTCAAGGGATGTCTTATTTTTTTCCTCTTCCTCCTGCTGCGGCCGGCATTGCTGCTGCGCCTATCACTATGTCTTATTTTCGGGGTATGGCTTATATTCCTTGAATGCTTAAAAATCCTGCTATGGCTTATTTTATGGGTATGTCTTAAAATATGAGAAACAGGGTACAGGACCAAGGCCGTTTAAGGCTTTAAAGGTCAGCACCAACACTTTGAATTGTGCTAGGAAACGTACTGGGAGCCAATGTAGATCTCTCAGGACCGGTGTTATGTGGTCCCGGCGGCCGCTCCCAGTCACCAGTCTAGCTGCCGCATTCTGGATTAATTGCAGTTTCCGGGTCACCTTCAAAGGTAGCTAGACTGGCATTGCAGTAGTCCAAGCAGGAAATAACCAGAGCATGCACTACTCTGGTGAGACAGTCTGCGGGCAGGTAGGGTCTCAGCCTGCATACCAGATGGAGCTGGTAGACAGCCGCCCTGGACACAGAATTAACCTGCGCCTCCATGGACAGCTGTGAGTCCAAAATGACTCCCATGCTGCACACCTGGTCCCTCAGGGGCACACTTATCCCATTCAGGACCAGGGAGTCGCCCACACCCACCCACCCCCTGTCCCCCAGAAACAGTACTGTACTTCAGTCTTGTCAGGATTCAACCTCAATCTGTTAGCCGCCATCCATCCTCCAACCGCTTCCAGGCACTCACACAGGACATTCACTGCCTTCATTGGTTCTGATTTGAAAGAGAGGTAGAGTTGGGTATCATCCGCATACTGATGAACACCCAGCCCAAACCCCCTGATGATCTCTCCCAGCGGCTTCATATAGATATTAAAAAGCATGGGGGAGAGGACAGAACCCTGAGGCACCCCACAAGTGAGAGCCCAGGGGCCTGAACACTCATCCCCCAACACCACACCACCAATATGAAAAGTAAGATGAAATATAAAGTGAAATGAAATGAAATAACCCATCCATTACAAAAACAGCAACAATAAGCCTCAACTGCAATCAATATCAACATATGAATGAGGTAGCTTTAAAAAATAAATACCCAGTAGTCAAAGAAGGAAGTGGGGAAATGGAGCAATGGATGAGAATATGACAGAGTGTATGGCTGGAGAATATCAGTAACATTCTCTTTGTGAATGAATATGTAGATACAAAATCAGATAACAAGGAATTGTAGAAAAAGCAAAGTATGAGCTTTTCTTTTACATGAAAGCCCATATATCAGGACTGCACAACTTTATGAAGTAGTTATTTATGTTAAATAGTTCCCAAATAGAGAAATAACTAAGATCACTAAAACAAGTTGTTTTTTAATAGAAAAGTAATAAACCAAACAAATTACTGGCAGCACAACCCAAAAATACAAGCTAAATCAGAGCTTAGGTTTGTATCTCTGTTTGCTAGCGAAAGGGCTCTAGCACAGGGGTCAGCAAACTTTTTCAGCAGGGGGCTGGTCCACTGTCCCTCAGACCTTATGGGGGGGCGGACTATATTTTTTTTGGGGGGGGAATGAACAAATTCCTATGCCCCACAAATAACCCAGAGATGCATTTTAAATAAAAGGACACATTCTACTCATGTAAAAACATGCTGATTTCCGGACCATCCGCGGGCCGGATTTATAAGGTGATTGGGCCGCATCTGGGCCCCGGGCCTTAGTTTGGGGACCCCCTGCTCTAGCATTACTGGATGCTAATGCAACACCAGAATCCAATGCAATAGCTCACTGCACAGCAGTTTGTACAATCCATTGTGCAATGATGTTACCAGCAACCTGCTTATGAATTCTCTTGTGCAATAGTATTCCATAGGCAAAAGACATTTCACCAGCAGAGCAAGGATAGCATAAGCGATTTTTTGGGGGGAGGGGTGTTGCAAAGATCACCTTACTGTAAATGACTTTAACAATGGATACAACCCACAGTTACAGCGCTAAAACATTATACCATCTTCTTTTGAGGTGAAAACCTACCACACCACTTCTGTCAATCTATGTGGATGACATAGTTCTCCACATTTTTCCCTAAAGCTTTGAAGTTTATGGACACTGGCCAAACTTCCTTACCCAGCTCCAATTCGTCAACATGAAATAACATACTTGAGGGATGCTAGAAGCTGACATGTCAAAAAGAAGACGATCACAAAGTGCTGCCCCTCCTTGCCCCCCATTCAAGCATCTGAAGTTAGCAAAGGCGCTCAACAGCCATGCTGACAGCTCTGGTGTTTTGTAAAACCCATCAACCTACACGTTACCTGTCGTGAAGGTACCTATCTATCTTTCTGACATCCGCCCTTTCTGAATAGACGCCTCAGTGCAGTAGAAAATCATAGAGCTGGTGCATTCCGGTAAACACTAAGAACCTGAATCCAATTTTATCATGCTATGTATTTCTTTCTTTTTTTAATCACCGCTGACAAAAGATTCGTTGAAATACAGTGGCAGCGCAACACTGAAAGCCTCTAATTTTCTGTTCATGGTACTGCATATGCATCAGCAAGAGAGCTATGGCACAGACTTCACGCTAATATAATGCTTCAAGGACCAGGTCTTTCAAGAATAAAAACAGAGGGCAATTTTGCACAGCAGTTATTTCTTGATGTGTGTGCAAAGTATTTATTTTATTTTGACAATATCTACTTTAGAAGTGAGGCAAAAGAAGGAGTTATATTTAATCTATGCTTTTTGACCTTAAACAGTGAAGGCTGTGCCAAAATAGAGAAGAATTTAATGCTCCAAAACATCTTTATTTTCCCCTCCGCTTCCTTATGGAGAATGAAGGAAAAGCCTGCAAAAGTCCACTCACAGAGGACTAAAGGCCAAATGTGAGGGCATGAAGCCCACGAAGAAGACAGCGTGCGTATCTTTAAAGGACTTTAGTGCCAGCTGTGCTGAGGGGAATTCAATATGGGACTTTAGCACTATGGGGAAGGGGATTTCCTCTCCCCCCCCAATAATTTGCCCAATGGAAAAATCATTCCTCCAACTGCTATATTCCCTGGGCCAGTTGGGATGCGTAGAGAGAAATGTACATATGGAATCTGTAACAGTATATGGACACGTATCTCCAAATAGCAGCTGGGAGAGGTGGGCGGATGCCAACCAGAATTTTCATTGGGTAAATGTCATGGTGGAAAAGGTTAATTCTCCTACTGAAGCACTGTATTCCCAATCTGCCTCCTTGAAGGCAGATTCATGGATCTCATTCACAGATCATCTGTTGTTTGGCCCCAAATATAGATTTTGCATAGTTCTAGATGTTCTGTGGAATAAGCAGCTGAGTACATCTTGAGAAAAGATTCAGAACCCGCAAATTGTGATTTAAACAACATTTTGTGGATATGACCTCAGTTCAGGTCAATCTCCATTGCAGCTTAATCCAAATTCAAACTGAATAAATTTGGAAACCTTAACAGGTTTGGAAGCCTCGGTCTCAGTCATGTTCCATACCTTTCATGTTACTGACTTTATTTAGATATTATGCTAATAAATATATGCACTATATAGACTTTTTGTATAACCTTCTAGTAATTTATGCAAACGTGCAGTGCTTTCTTTCATAACCTCTAACAGGACTCCTGACAATTTCTGGTTTTATTTTAGTGTCATGGCTAGGTTCCAGTGCAGGGAATTCCATTCTGTCTATTAACTCTCCGTGACCACTGCAAATCAATACAATGTTCTTTATGTCCATAAAGGCTTGCTGCTCTACTGGTTTTCTGTTTATTGAATGCTCATTTAATATACCAACACATTTGCCCACAAAATACAAAATACAGGATCAGTGGCACCTTGGGTAATGCTTTTGTGCAGTAGGTACTATATTCGAGGGAGGCGGCAAATATTGCTTTGGTTCAATGCTCCCATTCCAAAAGAACTTATGCAGCACAAACCGTGCCACAAATTATATCTTCGGCATTCTAAGGACAGCCTAATATAGGGAAGTCGCAATATGGGCAAAAGGCGACAGGAAGCCACATTCAGTTAAGCACTCTCTGTAGTTTATGGGCATAAAGTGCACACTTTATAACTTGTTGGTTATCATTTCATTTTGCTTTACTGTGAAAACGCTTCTCACTAAAAATAAAATATCAAAGAACTGTAGAGTTGGAGGGGACCCTGAGGCTCATCTAGTCCAAGCTTCTGCAATGCAGGAATCTCAACTAATGCACTCATGACAGCCCAACCTCTGCTTAAAAACCTCCAATGAAGTAGAGTATACCACCTCCCAAGGGACTCCATTCCACTGTCAGAGCAGCTCTTGCTGTCAGAAAGTTATTCCTGGTGTTTAGTTAGAATCTCCTTCCTTGTAACTTGTACTTCATTTGTGTCCTAGACTCTGGAGCAGGAGAAAACAAGCTTGCTCCATCTTCCATGTCAAGCCCTTTCAACATTTGAAGATGGCTCTCATATCTCCTCTCAGTCTCCTCTTCTCCAAGCTAAACATGCCCAACTCCCTTATAATGAAAAATAAAAATAAAATTCCTTCCAGTAGCACCTTAGAGACCAACTAAGTTTGTCATAGGTATGAGCTTTCGTGTCACACGAAAGCTCATACCTATGACAAACTTAGTTGGTCTCTAAGGTGCTACTGGAAGGAATTTTATTTTTATTTTTTGTTTTGTTTTGACTACGTCAGACCAACACGGCTACCTACCTGTAACTAGTCCCTTATAATGCTTCCATTTCCCCCTTGTTACCACTGCAATTAAAAAAAAATCAAGAAATAGCAGAAGATTGTTGTTGTTGTTTAGTCGTTTAGTCGTGTCCGACTCTTCGTGACCCCATGGACCATAGCACGCCAGGCACTCCTGTCTTCCACTGCCTCCCGCAGTTTGGTCAAGAAGAAGATACATGACACTAAACATGATAAATATTTAACAGCAGCTGTACTCCTTTTCTTGAAAACTTCAGGTCAGTCAGAAAATTATAAGGTTTGTAAATAGTCCAAAACCACTTTCCTCTTTCTTGTTTCTCAGGCTATATAGTTCTTGTATCTCCATATTATTGAAAGTATCTAGCTTCCTCACTGTGGATATTACTTTTATTCCCTTGTTAATGTACTTGTGATGTCTCCACAATCTTTTCTAATTTCACTCACTTCTGCCTTATATGGTCTTTCCAATCTAATCTGTAGCACCAAAATCCCCATTTCATCAGACTTTGTAACAGCAATTTGGAAAATCTTCCATAGTGTAGAAATTTCTCTTCTGGGTTCTTATAGTCTGAGGACTCAATTCTTAATTTATCCCAAAAGAAAAATTAATGTCCTTAAAATCTGCTACAGCCTCCCACCAAGCACTGAATTGATGTCCTTTGTTCGATTCCTATTAACATTTGTGAACCTTTTGCTCTTACACACTGGAGAAAAGTGTGTAATTACTCTGCCTAATATTTATAATGATTAAAATACAGGTTGATGTTGATACACGTTGGTCCAGTTTGGATGTTACATTCCTGGCTGAAAGAGTTATAGTTTGTTAAGTAGGGTATAAGTTTTGGATCTGGGTGCTTTCCTCTCCCCTTTGCCAGTGGATCGATCCTGGTTTGTTCCCATTGTATCCACTCAGGCATCATGCTAAACCAGAATTTAGTTTAATGTGACTAAGTCTGGGTGATCCTTGGGCTTGCATGTTCCCTGCTCAATTCTTCTAGTGCAGTTGTTTGGAAGCATTCACTACTATTTTTGCTGCAGTTCACTGTTTTGTCCATGCTGACAAACTGTGGTTAAGGCTACCTATGGTTTGTTTGAAATAAGAGAATTTGAAATCATAGGTTGAAGTTTCCATCTTTCAAACAAACCATGGGTCATGCCATGTTTCCCTGCTTCGTTCCCAGTACATGACATCTGAACACAGCCGTTATGTCTGAAACAGTGGTTTAGTGTTGGTTTGAGCCCGCTTAGTAAACTGATGTTACATCACATTCCCCTGCTTACAGATGCAATTGGGAACAGTAGTTTAAACAGACCAAGACTGAAGTGCTGAAGCTGGAAACCTTCCAGACCCTGGAAACCTTCCACCAGACATTCAATGACTTTCACCCCACCATCAACCTAACAATGAACCAATCTATGCAAGAAATACATTTTTTGGACACTACTATAAAAATACAGGATGGACGTATAGACACCACCTTATACAGAAAACCAACTGACCGACAAACATATCTACATGCTTCTAGCTACCATCCCAAACATACCAAACAATCCATCGTATACAGCCAGGCCCTACGTTACAACCGTATCTGTTCCAACTCTACAGACAGAGAATCTCACCTAAGAGATCTACAGCAAACCTTTTTAGAACTAAAATATCCACCTGATGAAGTTAAACAACAGATCAACAGAGCCAGACTGATACCTAGGGAGAACCTGCTGCAAGACAGACCCAAAAAAGAAAATAACAGAACACCACTAGTCATCACATACAGCTCCCAAGTTAAAACAGTACAACGCATCATCAGAGATCTACAGCCTCTCCTGGACAATGACAGCTCCCTTTCTCAAGCTCTGGGAGGAAGACCTTTCATTGCCTACAGACAGCCACCCAATCTTAAACAACTCCTCACCCACAATAATACAACCACCAGACTTAACATGGACACTGGTACCAGAGCCTGCAATAAACCCAGATGCCAACTTTGCTGCCACATACACCCGGACAACATCATTACTGGCCCCACCAACATCCAACATACCATCTCAGGACTATTTAATTGCTCATCTTCTAACATTGTGTATGCCATCAAATGCCAACGGTGCCCTTCAGCTCTCTATATTGGACAAACAGGCCAAACCCTACGCCAAAGGATAAATGGACATAAATCTGACATCAGGAACCATAAGACTGAAAAACCAGTAGGAGAACACTTCAATCTCCCAGGACATTCTATACAAGATCTCAAAGCAGCTGTTTTATTACAGAGAAATTTCAGGAACAGACTGGAAAGGGAAGTTGCTGAATTGGAAATCATTACCAAGCTTAAAACCATGGAAGCACCTGGGATGAATAGAGACATCGGATTCTTATCTCATTATGCATGATCAAGCTTTCTTTAGCACCTCAGCCCTTGCTCCCCCCCCCAGGACTAATTGCAGCCATCAGCAGCCATTAACACCCATCTACAGGTTTACCACTCCCATCAGCCCATCTCCCATTCCCACCCACCCCCACCACCCTCTGTATATATATAGGGTCTGACACTTCTGTTTCTAGTGTATCTGAAGAAGTGTGCATGCACACGAAAGCTCATACCAAAATATAAACTTAGTTGGTCTTTAAGGTGCTACTGAAGGAATTTTAAGAATACCCTAAAACATTCATTTAAAATATCAAATACAAAACAAACACAAAAAACAAGTTTCATAAAAGTATAGATTTTAAAATGCTAATTTTAAAATGCATACCTATTAAATGAATGTGTCAAAATTACAGGCCTGGGTAGGCTTGCTGGAACAATAAAAAAGTTTTTAGCAGACACCAAAAACAATACAGTTAAGGAACCAGCCTAATATAAATGGAAGAGGAATTCTAAAGTGTATAATATATGGATCTTTTGCACGTGTGGAAGGATAATTATGTGGAACTTGTAAAAGGGCCAATCCCATGGATCTAAGCAGTTGAGTAGGTTTATTAAGTTAATTAAGACAGAAAGATTATCTCCAAAGAGCCCCTTTGAGTGTTTTTCCATGATTGCATGTAACTGACCCCTAGGCCTGCTCCACATGGACATTTTGCGGAGCCATTATAATCTCTGCTGGTCTATCATGCAATCAGGATGACAAATAAAAGGCAGATTCTAAAATGCAATCTTCAAAAACATAAACAAAAGCTTTATTCGCACCAGTATTTCAATCAAACATTTAACAGCATTTAATTAAATAAATATGCAGGTCAAATAATCAATCTTGCACTGAATGAGGGAAACCAGACTTATTTTGACATTTCACCACCTTGTACTACATCTCCCCATTTTGTCTAAAGACCACAGCAATGGCAGCATCTGTGCTAGCTACCAAGTTCTAGGACACTTTCCTAAACAACAGTAATTTAAAATAAGTTTAGATAGGAAAGCTGTGCTCAGGGGCAGTACCTGATTTTCAGTAGACCTCTTTCCTTTTTGGTTTTGTTGTGGGTTTTTAAAATTCATTTTTCTGTCGGAGCTTGATGGGAGTGAAAAGAAATTAAATGACTTCCCCAAGGCCAGAACGAATTCAGCAGCTCAGTGTATATTACAACCATCACTGCCTCCACTCCAGTGTCCTTTATCCCAGCCATTAGACCCTGCAACTCTTACATATTCAGCCAAATGCGACATTTTATTAGTTTGAACTGAATACCTGCTTAGAACAACCACGCTTCTGTATGATTTGCAAAATAGGCCACGTAAGATCAGGGGAATGGAAAAACAAGGGAATACCTGCACACAGAAAAGATGTCTCTTAGCGAAATGAGTTACATTTTGGCTGACATATCATAACCAATTCCAAATATTAACTTGTCAGCATGTTTAGCCTATTTGTCCACACCTCTCATAGACAACCAGGAACACCTACCAATTATTTCCTCCTTTCTTATAAACCAGCACCTTAGAATGTTTGTATTCTGCTTTCGCTACAGTGGAATAAAAAGCTGCTTATGTCATAAAGCTATAGCAACCTAGGCTTGGTAAGTGGGTCAGAGCTGGGTGGTTTTCCTGTCCACAAGAATAATCATCACTCTGAACACTTATTTTCAGGAAAGAGTTATGCCACCTTTGCTTTAATGCTAGAAGCCAAAAGGCTCCGAAGACTGGAGACGCATGAGATAACATCACAGTAATCTAAGACTGTGTTCCATAAGACTGTGTCCCAAGTCTGTCTTCAAACCTGATGAAGGACCAGCAAACAAAGGCTAGCTGAAGCCCTTCGGTTTTGCCCTTCTCTGCTGGACCTGTCATTTGCCACCTCTGCTGCTCCCTCCACCCAACTATCGCCTCCTAACCTCTGATAAGCCTCTGGCAACTGGCTGGCAGGGTCTTGTTAGCATACCTCAGTTGGAGGTAGAAGAGGAGTCAGTAATAGATGGAAGGCCCAGGAGTAGCAAAGTATGGAGCCAGCAGGGAGCTGAAGGATTGAAGGAGTGTCTTCAAGTTGTTGGGCTATCTGACAGCAAAGGTACTACTGTTGTTGTTTAGTCGTTTAGTCGTGTCCGACTCTTCATGACCTCATGGACCAGAGCACGCCAGGCACTCCTGTCTTCCACTGCCTCCCGCAGTTTGGTCAAACTCATGTTCGTAGCTTCGAGAACACTGTCCAACCATTTCGTCCTCTGTCATCCCCTTCTCCTTGTGCCCGCAATCTTTCCCAACATCAGGGTCTTTTCCAGGGAGTCTTCTCTTCTCATGAGGTGGCCAAAGTATTGGAGCCTCAGCTTCACGATCGGTCCTTCCAGTGAGCACTCAGGGCTGATTTCCTTCAGAATGGATAGGTTTGATCTTCTTGCAGTCCATGGGACTCTCAAGAGTCTCCTCCAGCACCATAATTTAAAAGCATCAATTCTTCGGCGATCAGCCTTCTGTATGGTCCAGCTCTCACTTCCATACATCACTACTGGGAACACCATTGCTTTAACTATACGGACCTTTGTTGGCAAGGTGATGTCTCTGTTTTTTAAGATGCTGTCTAGGTTTGTCATTGCTTTTCTCCCAAGAAGCAGGCTTCTTTTAATTTCGTGACTGCTGTCAACATCTGCAGTGATCAAGGAGCCCAGGAAAGTAAAACCTCTCACTGCCTCCATTTCTTCCCCTTCTATTTGCCAGGAGGTGATGGGACCAGTGGCCATGATCTTAGGTTTTTTTTGATGTTGAGCTTCAGACCATATTTTGCGCTCTCCTCTTTCACCCTCATTAAAAGGTTCCTCCTCACTTTCTGCCATCAAGGTTGTGTCATCAGCATATCTGAGGTTGTTGATATTTCTTCCGGCTATCTTAATTCCGGCTTGGGATTCATCCAGTCCAGCCGTTCGCATGATGAATTCTACTACTACTACTATAGGTACTACTACTACTACTACTACTACTACTATATACAAACCTCAGTCCAAAGATCACAGGGTGGTTTAAAAAACAAAAACACAAAAATGCATACCATAATAACAAACCAAAACAATACCTCCTACCCCCATTTAGAAAGCTATAGGTTGTTTAGGGCCTGGAATGAATGTTTTTGCCTAGCATCTAAGGATATATAATGAGGGAGTCAGGTGAGCATCCCTGGAGAGAGCATTATACGAGCTGGGAGTCAGTGCAGAATGAAGCAGGCTTGAAGTTAAGTCTGAGCTGCACCAAACCCCCGATTTTGCAATCTTCTTCACCCAAGGTGAAGGCCTGTTTTCATTGCCTGCAAACACAGCCAGTGCCGGCTCTAGGGGTAGGCTGGGTGGTGCCGGGCCGGCAGGGGGGCGCCGTGCGGCTTTGCTCTTCTTTATGTCCCAGTTATCTGGGCAATAGCAGTGACCATCCAGAGTGATGGACACCCAGAATGAAGACAATGTCCCGTGCTCTGAATTGGCCATGTTTGTTTTCAAAGTGCTAAATCTAATAGATTATTTGACCTCCGAGACCACATAACACCGGTCTTGAAAGATCTACATTGGCTCCCAGTACGTTTCCGAGCACAATTCAAAGTGTTGGTGCTGACCTTTAAAGCCCTAAATGGCCTCGGTCCAGTATACCTGAAGGAGCGTCTCCACCTCCATCATTCTGCCCGGACACTGAGGTCCAGCACCGAGGGCCTTCTGGCGGTTCCCTCGTTGTGAGAAGCCAAGTTGCAGGGAACTAGGCAGAGGGCCTTCTCGGTGGTGGCGCCTGCCCTGTGGAACGTCCTCCCGACAGATGTCAAAGACGAAAACAACTACCAGACTTTTAGAAGACATCTGAAGGCAGCCCTGTTCAGGGAGGCTTTTAATGTTTAATAGATTACTGTGTTTTATTTTTTTGTTGGAAGCCGCCCAGAGTGGCTGGGGAAACCCAGCCAGATGGGCGGGGTATAAATGATAAATTATTATTATTATTATTATTATTATTATTATTATTATTATTATTATTATTATTTTTATTATAACATAATTACATTCATAATGCGATTCTCAATGCAAACAGCTTTTTAAAAAGTAAGCTTGCAAGGGGTCTTCCAAAGGACTCCAGGGACTCCAAAAATGTATTTGGTGATGCCAAAATCTTCTTCTGTGAACAATCAGTACAGTTTTATTCAGAGCACCTCTGCAGAACCCCAACTAAATTATCTTTATTACATCTGTCTTGTTAAAAGCCAATATAAATAATGGTGGCTGCACTGATTCCCAGCCTGGTTGCTGGCACTGGTACAATCCCACAAACACTCCAATCTGATATGAGTTGGGGGCATCAGACTGTATTATTTGGCTATAAAATAGAGGGGGGGACATATAAAAGGAAATAATATTGAAGATTAAGTCAAGGACTCTCCTTTGTATTCAGAATCAGGCTCCAAAATGCCAACTCTACTAGCTACAGCTTTAGTAGGTCTTTGAAATTTCTATTGCTTGTTTTTTTATAGGAACCTGAGTCAAGAACATTAGCTCTTTTGCTGCAATCTCACAAAGCCAATTGGATCTTTAAAGCAGTGAAATGGTCGAAGTCATTTCGAATTAAATAGGGTGTAAATGTAAGTGATTCAAGAAGTGGACGGCAATGGGGAACGCACACATTACACCATTCATTTGATAACTGCAGGTACAGCTTTTCTACCTGCCTGCAGTTGTCATGAACCACTGCCCCTTAGTTCATTAGAAGCATGACCCAACACAACAGGAGTCAAGCTGGGAGGGGATAAAGACCATTCTGCACCTGTTTTCATTCAATACAAGTCCATTTAGGGGATCAGCTGCACTTTTTCAGCAGGTCCAATTCCTACCCTGCAGACACATCATTCTGTGCAGACTAAACAACTCCCATAGCTGACATCATGAACAGGCTACCTCCTCCTAAAGCACCCTTTCCCATCCTGGAGTCCACAGATACTGTTGCATTACAACTCCCATCATCCCTAGAAGCAGGGCCAGTGGTCAGGGATGGTGGGAGTTGTAGTCCAACTGCACCTGGAGACCCAAGGTTGAGAAAGGCTGTCCTAAAGTGTCCTGGAGAATGAAGCCTCTGCCTTTTTCTAGGATGCTTCCTGTGGTCCAGATTGCATGCTGCATCCTAAAGCCAGGAGCATGGGGTGCTCCCCCTTGAGGCTGGGGCTACACATTACAACCAAGCTGTGCCCAGCACCAGAAGCAGTTGTCCCACCACGTCTCTTTCCCCTCTCCCTCGTGTAACATTCATGACATAGCATCATCATGTTTTGAATCAATCAATCAATCAATCAATCAATGTTTTGAAATCCCCTTCCAGTTGCTGGGGGAAGGAAATGAACAGCATGATGACAATAGATCTCACCTCTCCCCTTCTAAGCTCATAGGGGAGAGAGGACAGGGAAAAGAAGATGCGAGAAAGTGCCAGAACTGTGGCTTAGTGCCAGCAGACGAATTACATAGGTGATGATCTTGCCTGAGTATTCAGACCTTTCAGATTCAAATTAAAAGGGACATCTAGAGGGTGACTGGCTATGCATTAACATTGGAACAAAAAAACCAATGCTGTTGGAATTTAACTAAAGTTAAAGATTTAAATATACCCCGAGTATGTCGTATAACATGTAACAGTTAGATGCAGCAACTGAACTAGTCATAGCCCCCAAACAGGGACGTCTCAAGAATACCAAGACCACAACTACAAAGACGACTGTGGTTTTGCAGTTATCATAATGAATGAAATTGCCTGACTGAGATTGAATGGAACAGAAACCAAAGATCTGTGATTTGAGTGATGTCTTTATTGAATTTTGGAAAGGTGTGCACAATTTTGAGATCAGTACTAAGATCTGCTTTTCTATAAAGTAATATTTTGGAGGGCGGGGTTGTAATGTGGTTCCCCCCCTAATTTGATGATTTATACTCTTGACCCACATATTTTTATATATTTGTGATTTGTAATCATTAATATTGTTTAAGTATGAATAAACTAAAACAAACAAATCCTGAAACTTTCTCTCTTTTCAGCACAAAGTGGCATGTCCTATTATTCCCTCTTCTACCTGCTGTACCTACTTTTTTCCACCTCTTGCCACGTTACAGACCCAGCTTTTTCATTTCCTTTTTATTTCCAAAGATAAGAAGCCTTTAATGTTCATAATTTCATTTTATTTCTCTCCTACACTGAGCCCCACTCTCTCTTATTTCCCACCAATAATCTAATCTTGGGTTCCCTGTTTCTAAATTTGTGTCCTGCAAGTTTGTTGGAACCCCAGTATGAAAAAACTCAGCACATTTCATTAAAGAACTGAATTTTTAAGTCTTGGATTTAGAGGCTCAGGCCCTCTAAAAATATCCATTTTCATGCAAAAGAAACAAAATTGCAATTCAGTAGCACCAATCTGTTAAAAATGCTTGTGTACTTCTATTTTTCTAAGAATACATATTCAATATAGTTACGTACTTGAGGATTAGTCATGCTGATAATATAGATATGGAAACTAAATAGGAACTATCATGCAATCATACAATCAGACACCTGCTATGCTTCCAGTTAATCAGTGTTATTTTTGCAGTATTTTCAATATGAAATCATTATTCATTTTTTTCTACATAGCTGGTCAGTATATCATCATCATCATCATCATCATCAACTACAACAACAGCTTTTCACAGACTTTTTAAAAATGGGAAAGTGTAATTTTTATTACCTGTTTGTATATGTGTTATTTATAAAGTAATGAATAAAAAACTGGTCCTTACTCCATGAAACTTCAAAATCTTACAAATTCACAATAAAAACTTTGAGCCCATGTAACCTAAACTGAAGGGACGCGGGTGGTGCTGTGGGTTAAACCACAGAGCCTAGGGCTTGCCGATCAGAGGGTTGGCGGTTTGAATCCCTGTGGTGGGATGAGCTCCCGTTGCTAAGTCCCAGCTCCTGCCAACCTAGCAGTCGAAAGCACGTCAAAGTGCAAGTAGATAAATAGGTACTGCTACAGCGGGAAGGTAAACAGCATTTCTGTGTGCTGCTCTGGTTCGCCAGAAGTGGCTTTGTCATGCTGGCCACATGACCTGGAAGCTGTACGCCGGCTCCCTCGGCCAATAAAGCGAGATGAGCGCCGCAACCCCAGAGTCGGTCACAACTGGACCTAATGGTCAGGGGTCCCTTTACCTTTACCTAACCTAAACTGAAGACAGACTTCTATACCGATGCTTATGGACAGTGAATACAATAATCCACTGCTGTATGTCAGAAGTAAATTCCATTAAGTTCAACAAGACTTACTCAAATAGCCTAGATAACATTGATTATCATGGCATGGAATATATGACCAAGTAATAAGAAATAATGGAGAACCAACATCCCAAGGAGGTCATCAATAATGTGAGAACACATGGCTGGAATTACTTCCCATCAATGGCCTAACAATGTACAGCACAGCTAGTGGTTTCAGAGCTTGGACTGTCCATTGGACTGTCCATAACACTTAAGTATGTGAGATACAGTGGTACCTTGGTTTGAAACCGTTTTGGATTACAACCACGCCAAACCCGGAAGTGTGTGTCCCTTTTTTTGGAATTACAACCCATTTTTTTATTACAACCTTTTTTCTTTTTGGATTACAACCCATTTTGGGGGGGGAGGCCCCATTGGCGAAAGTGTACCTTGGGTTACAACCTCTTTTAGTTTACAACCGGATCTCCGGAACAAATTATGGTTATAAATCAAGGTACCACTGTATAGCAATATTGTTTATTTGTAAGGACCTGATTGCCCAGCCTGATACTCCTTCTCAATGCTGGTGTGGATAAAAAGCCATAATTCAATAAAAAGATTTTCATTTTCTGACAACTGTTTTAAAATATCTTAATTCAAAACTAAGGGAGTAATAATCTATGGATGGCATTCCAGGAAATGCAACTCTGTATATCAGTGTGGTATAGTGGTTAAGAGCAGTAGACTACAAGACTACTGGTGAACCGGGTTCGCGTCTCCGCTCCTCCACATACAGCTGCAGCGTGACCTTGGGCTAGTCACACTTCTTTGAAGTCTCTCAGCCTCACTCACCTCACAGAGTGTTTGTTGTGGGGGAGGAAGGGAAAGGAGAATGTTAGCCGCTTTGAGACCCGTTAGGGTAGTGATCAAGCGGGATATCAAATCCAAACTCTTCTTCTTCTCTTCTTCATTCATGAAGGTCATCTAGGTAATTGTCTACCTTAGCTTTGGGTTACCAAAGTCTGGGCTATGGCCATACTAATCAGCAGCACAAATATCAAGTTTCAGCGATAATACTATTTCATCCATCCCACCACAGAAAAGGTCCATGATTATCTACATAAGTAATGTATTTCTCCTAAAAATGGAACACAAAGAAAAGTTAGCTTAGCAAATAGGCATGGGAGTGTGCAATTCTTCAGATATTTGGACCGAAGGAGCAGTTTGTGCTATCTCTGTGCTGCTCGCTTCGAATCTCCCGCCCACCCTCCGCTTTCTTTAGGCCCCTTTGCTTTGACCTTGCAGTGCCTGTCTAGGGGTCGCCTGTATTCAGGGGCCTGGTAGGAATTTTGCCACTTGGCTGATTGGCTGTTGTCAGGTGGTTTTTGCCTACCATGCTGCAATTAGTCACAACTTGTAAGGTTGCGGCTAGTCATTGGTTCAAATAAATTGGTCGAGGGGTACAGATTTTGGCTGGGCCTGACCCTCATGTGATTGCTGTTGCCATATAGAAGTATTCCGTTAAAGGAATCCTGGGGCTCCACATGTTTGTCTGTTTATCCCCGCTAGGGGTCAGGACCACGCATGAGCCTCGGGGAGCATCTGGGGAGAGGACAAAGAAGGGCTTGTGCCCCCTGCCCCGTCCTCTCTCAGGGGGTGCTTACTTACTGACTCCCCTACTAGGCTAGAGGGAGTCAGATCTGTCCCAAGCGGGAGACAGATGGCTGGGAACCAATAACTAAGCAACCACTCACATTTTGATTGTATTTTAATTAAAAAGTTGTGGCCAAATTTTAATGCCAAAAACCTTAACAAAAATTATGGTGTCTGTGTAAGTTATTGGGGGGTCCTCTTGGGGCCTCGGCACGCAAATATACAGCTCACATACAAAGACATAGAAAACAGAGTGTGGGATTAACTCAATTCCAAGAGGAGGGTTTCACTTCCAGCCAAGCGTGATGGGATGTTATGAACTATGCTTTTTATATCTTCTGCAATTAATCAAGCTTATGTTTTGTAAAATTGTGTTAATCTTCTATGATCATTACAAGCTTTAAAAAGAAAGGGGGAAAAATCCAGTTATAGGAACATTTGCTACAAATTATGTAAGGGGTACTCTAATAAATTATTTTTTCATTCAAAAGTCCTCTCCCATCTTTGAATAAGCATGATTAATTAACATAAATAGGGATAATACCTCTGCAGCTGAACATATTATTGTGTTATACTATTTCGAGAAATATGTACATGCCCATATGTATTATTCAGATGTAAAGGCAACTGAAACTAGAGAAGTGTTCCCAAGGGAGTGAAAGCAACTCCATTAAAGATGCTGTTCTGAAGGAATTGTCTGAGGCTTGCAATATTTCCAAATGCAACAAGACAAGCACAACAACTAAATGAAGACTAACAGTGGTCAAGGGCCATTATGTGCTTTGCTCCCTTCCCTGCCAGCCCACAAAAACAAAACCTAAACAGCATCACACATTGCACAGAAAATAGTGCTAGCTAAAACTCAAAATTAAATGCAACTGTGATCAAGGGCAAATTATGCAGAATTAATTATACCTTATTTAGAAGCAGAAGTTTACATGGACACTATAGTCACATCCGCACCATGCACTGAAAGCATATGGCTCCCCACCACCACCAAAAAAATAAATAAATCCTGGGAACTGTAGTTTGTTAAGGATGCTGGAAATTGTAGCCCTGTGGGTGATGAGCTAGAGTTCCCAGGATTCTTTGGGGGGGGGGCATGTGCTTTCATTCCACGGTGTGGATGTGACATGGTAAGACAAGGAAAACAAGGAATAAATCAATTTGGGAAGGACTGGGATTTCAAGAAATTTCGAAATGTGCAATAAGGAATGGTAAGATGTAACTCATGTTCTAGTGTAGGCACTGAGGAAACTCTTATAGACCCCAATCTTCTTGAAAGTAAATGGTCTCCAAAATTACAGAGTAAGGAATGGATGCCTACCGTTTAGCGAGAGATTCAATAAAGGGGTGGAGTGTGTGATTTTTTCAGAGTGGGAGCAAAATTTCTTGAGGTTCAGTGTCACTGACAGCAGCGGTTCTGCATCTTTTTTATTGGTTTTTCGAAGGGGTAGAATAGGACTGCTGCCTTAGTGTCAGTGAACATCTTCTCTGCAGCCGCTAGCTACCATTTTCTCCACCAGAATGATTTAGCTTCGTACCACAGCATTTGTGGAAATCATAGCTGCCAAGTCTCCCATATTCCCTGGGAAACCCCCGTTTTTCCAGCTGTCCCCAGCCGAAAAAATGATTTTTTTTTGTTTTTTCCCGGTTTATTCTGTCGCGGCGGCCATTTCGGAACTGGGCAGAGCATGCTCAGAAGCGACTTTTGATGCTGCTTTGCCCAGTTCCAAAATGGCTGCAGTGTGACTTCTGGTGTGGTGGCCATTTTGGAACAGGGCAGAACAGCATCAGAAGTCGCTTCTGAGCATGCTCCGCCCAGTTCCAAAATGGCGGCAGTGCTACTTCCGGTCCGCTACTTCCGGTCCAGTCCCTTATTTCTCAGGCCAGAACTTGGCAGCTATGGTGGAAATAGGAGTGGTTGCTAGGAGGTGTTGCCACCCCCACTCCACCCCACCCCCCAAAACTCTTGGAACAGAGCTTTTTTACAGAGGAAAGTTATGTTGTTGCCACTACCAGAGAAAACAGCAAAATATAATAGGTTGTCAGTTTCTGCTGCTGCCTAGGGAAAGCCTGCTGAATCTTAATTATTATGATTTCGCTGCTTCCTAAAAAGAATATCCCCACCACAGTTTTGCAAAAAATAAATAAATCCATTGAATGTTGAGCAGAAAGTTCTCCGTTGAGAACTTTAGTTCAGACCTTATTCCTGGTGGTCTCTGGGGTTGTCTTGCAGATTCTCCAACTCCCTGCATGATTGGGTTGAACCATTCAATAAGAAGCAGCCAGATATCATGACTGCAAATGCAGCTTCTGAATCAACCACAATGGCTTCCTCTCTAATCAATGTGTTTAGTATTAGGGTCTCATATATTGAGTGGAAAAGTCAAGAGAACAAGGGTGTAAAAACCCTGAAGTGTTACTGTTACTTACACTTACTAGTGTGCTTCCAGAGGCAATTCCAATTGCTTCTCAAAACGTCTACCTAAATTAGTTGAGAGGCTATCGTTTTGTAGTAACAAGAAAATTTAATTAAGCCTTGTGCTTGACGTGCTCTTGCAATTATTCCCCTTGGTTCCATTATAATGTATTGTTAATACTACAAGATAACACTTGTTTGTGGTAAAAAAAAACCTGAAGAAACGTCTCAGTGTAATTTTAGATTATTCCTTGCTGTGAATATTTGTAATTATTTTTGTCAATTATGCACTTTTTTTGTTCTCCCGCCAACAGAATATTTTTAATCAGTTCATGCAGTGAACAGATTTGAAAGCAACCTTTCCTCTAGGGCCCTTAAGCAAGCTGATTCCTAAGAATATAGAATATTTTCTATGAGATCTACATTTGATCTATACTAAGAGCGATTTTGTTTGACTAATTGCACAGACCTTTGGGGGTGCAGAAGCACCACCTTCAAATAAAACATCAGCTAACCTTTTGACCTTTGCTTGACATGTGTCTATGCATGTAGCCGCTGTTAAAGGAATCAAAATGGATTTCTGTAAAGCTGTCTATTATTTTTATTAATTTCTGAATCGCCTTTCACATGAGTCTCAATGCGATCTGGAAACGTAGCATAAAAACAACTGAAAAGAAGATTAGGTTTAAGATACAAAATCTTTGTGCAACAAAAATATCTCCAGTTTCAAAAGCAAATAGTAGATCTGTTGTATCTCATGATTAAGGGACTCGGAACGAGGTGCAGGTTGAAATCTCTTAGCACAGTCCCTCAAATTTCCACATCCTACTGCACTTTGCCTTGTCTCTCTATTGCATTAATCATGGTTAATGGTAACCAGAATTTCACCCCAAACTAAGAACTATCATCTGTAGCCATTTTCAATCACTGCTTTCAAATCACATGCATATTTATTATTATTATTATTATTATTATTATTATTATTATTATTATTATTATTAATACCCCGCCTATCTGGCTGGGTTTCCCCAGCCACTCTGGGCGGCTTCCAACAAAATATTAAAATACAATAGTCTGTCAAACATTAAAAGCTTTCCTAAACAGGGCTGCCTTCAGATGACTTCCCACCTCTGTCATCTTCCACTGACCTATTGGCAGTGTCAGCACTAGCTTTCCCTCCGACATTGTCCTCTACTCCAGGCCATAGCTGCCAAGTTTTCCCTTTTCTCATGAGGAAGCCTATTCAGCATAAGGGAATATCCCTTAAAAAAAGGGATAACTTGGCAGCTATGCTCCAGGCATGTCCAACTCCCAAGAGACTGTGATCTACTCCCAGTATAAAAAAAAACAAACTGGCAGTGATCTACCCATTGTCATTGGAGGGAGGAGGAGCGTGCTTGGGGTGGGTGGATTGCCCAGAGTTATTGAGCTTTTTTTTTAGGAGGGTAGTACCCACAGTTGTTGAGCTTTTTGGGAGGAGGATTGCACAGAGTCTTTCAGTTTTTTCCCTGTAACTTTTTCTACACGGTAAGCATCCCGTGATCTACCAGGATCAGCCAGGGATCACACGGTGGCTCGCAGTCTACTGGTTGGATATCCCTGCTCTGCTCCACTGAGCAGCTGCTACAATCTCTGAAACTCTACTCCAGAAGAGCAGCAGGGCTGCAGGAATCGTGGTAGGTCTTGAACAGTTGAGACCATCTCTGCTTTAAGAGGAATCCCCTGGTGCTTTTGGTGTTGTATGGAGTCCATCATTTCAACAGCTGATACAACTGGGCGGGGAAGAGAGCCGCAAATGAACTCCAGATGTGTTTCAGTGCGGTCCTTCCTGTATTTTTTCCGCAACTGTACTGATGCCACAAACTGACTCCATGTGAAAAGGGGTGATTAGGCAGTCTAGCTATCCATTGTGGAGCTAGAAAGTGGGGAGAATTTCCAAGGTATTATTTGGCTGTTGAAGACAACATTCGGCTGAATTCCCAAAGAAACCTCCCCTGCCCTGTTTGTCCAAGCAGCTAAGGAGATGATGTCAGTATTAGGTGCTCCAGATATTGGGCAGTCTGAGGGGAGCAGGTGATGGGGGGGAAGCTTTCATAAAATAAACCATGGTTTGATAATCTGTGGGACAATTTGTGGTTTGTTTCCGGGAAACTATATATAGCCACTATATCTGTATTAATGGGGTATGATATTTAATTTTCAGGACTGCATTAGATGACTGCCCGCTGAAAGTCCAGCTGATTCTATTTCACTCTTGCGTTCATTATTCTAAAAAAAGATTACTAATTGTTTCTTTCAATCGCTCAAAAGTAAAACCCGCTTACGTGAGCGTTCTGTGCAATTTTGACCTTCTCTCTAACTGCCACACAGTTCAGCAGTAAAATGTACTGCTCCACTACTGGAATCCCAAGTTTTTATTTGAATAACATACTTCTGTAGAAATTTCCCAGGCTGCTATTGACAGGCCAGACATTCACAGAGTCAAGCAATCACAAGACAGCTATATTAACAATCTTAAAGAGGTATGGGATAAATAAATACCTATCACTTTAGAAACAATAATAATAAAATACTAGTGCTGCTCCTTCCCTCCTCAATGCCACTTTATCCTCCATTCTTAATCTTTAATTTCCTATCCCCAAGTCCCTTTATAGTGAAATTACTAATCTGCTAATGAGAAACAGCATATTCATCAAAACCAATTAATGTCACATTTCACTTGTTTGCAGTGAGACCTTCTCTCTCTACCCCCTTCCATTCAGTTTAATAGGGCTGTTGCTGTTAATGCTCAATCTAAAATGGAATTTTAATTACATGCACAGAGTTTCCTATGAAAGATAGTGCAGACTAAACTAATGGGCAGAGGTGACGACAGCTACCATTTCACCGCAATAAAGTCAAATTTGGTCTGTCTTACGCTGCAGGAAGAAAGACGTTGCAATGTTTCTTGACAGCTGCAGTGATAGAAAACATATTTTGCTTGAATTGCTGAAGAAGCACATGTTAATTCTTTGCAAAATATTTTGTCGCTAGCCAAAGAATACTCTTTATGAGGAAAATAAAGCAGGACTCTATAGGCAAGCCAGTGTGCACATTAGGTTTAATCTGCTAGGAGCCCTGTGGCTGCCTGCATTCAAGGCGAGTCCTGCTCAGAGTAGACCCATTGAAAATAATGAGCAAAACTAACTTAGGTCTATTAATTTCAATGTGTCTACTTTGAAGTGACTACAACACCTGGTTTCAAAATCCCACTCAGCCATGAAACGTATTGAGTGGCATTGGAACAAGCTATTGTTTCTCAGTCAAATCACTTCACAAAGTAAAATGGAAAACCACCAAAAGCACATTGAAAGAAGGGTGAGATACAAATGAATAGACTGAACAGTACTCGAAGAGGGAAGCAGGGAAACAGATGATTTCAAAGTTGGAATAAAAGGGAAGTGGGTAGCCTAGCCTAGATACAATTAAATCCACCCAAGAAGAAAATGTATAGCATCCCACCCCAATCCAAGCAGGGAGCCACTGACCTGCTCTCCTGCATAATCCACATATAATGACCAAGCACCGCCCTTCTCTAGGATAATTTGGAACACTCATGTTTTGATTTCATGCCAAACCACTTAGAAGTTAGACTACACTCAAGCATTTAACATTTTGTTAAATAAATAAAAACAAATGCATAGTACTAAATGTATACATTGTACTACTTTGAACCTATGCTGGATATAAAGATGGTTGAATTGTATATAACAACTGAACAGGCACAAAAAGACAACTATGGGTGATATTCAAGTTTTACTCTGAGTAGAACCACTGAAATTAATGAATCCGAGTAAGTTAGGACCATCAATTTCAATAGGTCTGAATACCACCCCAGAGTTGTGCATTACGACCATTTATCAGGTAACTGAATACCATGCAGTATTTTAAATCAATGGTATCAATTTATTGTTCTTTCCTCCTATCTATCTATCATCTCAACCATTTACATACTGCTTCACACCTCAGTCTGTAAGCCAGGTGTGGGGAATCTTTAGCTCAATCCATGGCCATATTTGCTAGGGCTGGTGGGAGTTGTAATTGAGCAACAACTGGAGGTCCAAAGGTTCCTCACACCTGCTCTAAGCAAGGTAAGGTAAGGTTTAAAAAGTTACAATAAGAAAAAATCAGTTATCCATAAGTTCAGAAAACATACTTAAAATGCCTGTTGAAATTAAAAATAAAACTTTCCATTAGGTACTGCACATTCAAGAGTGAGGAGGCTTCTCTGATCTCAACAGGGGTTCCACAGAGTTGGGCCCAGAGTACCTGAACACATGGCTCCTGGTGGATACAAGCCATACATCTGGGCCATGAGGCATCCTCTGAAGATCTCGGTGACCGATTGGGGATATAAGGAGTCAGGCACTTAAAGTATCCTGGAGCCAGGATGTTAAGAGTCTTGTAAATGAATAAGAGAATCTTGAACTTTTCTCGGTATCATATCAGCAGCTTCTGCAAACTTTTTATGTGTGGGGCCCAACAACAGTCTAACTGTTGTTAGTATCTTGAAGGAGCTGGAGCTTCCTGCCCAGGACCAGGGGTACCCAGACATAGAGCACATTGAAATAATGAGCACTCACACCTGATAATGTGGGTGCCCTTTGAGGGATCATGCACGGTGCTACAGTTCCTAGGGAACTTATTAATAGATGGGGGCTGGCCTGCTTCTCAGTGTATTATCTGGAGGTTCACGCCCAGCCTCAGTTATCAAGTTTCTTGCTGGGAGGTGGGGCCAGCCCCATTTATAATAGGCGGTGGAGCCGACAATACCCTGGCAGTCGGCTCTGGAGATTCACCCTCCCTCTGTTTTATATTTTCTTGTATTTTCTCTGTTTAATATTTTCTTGTTTACAGGTTAACTTTTTCTTCCTGTTTAGCGGGCGCTGCTACGGTCTTTGACTCGTTGCTGTTGAAGGACCGGGAAGAAATTTTCCTGCATTGGCAGGTTTTGTCTTCCCCATAGCAATTCTCCACAACTTTGGCAGTTATGGCCTTGGGTGGAATCCTTTAATCTTTCTTCTCTATGGGGGGATTGGTGTCTCACCCCACTGTGGTGGCGATTCCAGGGTCCCCCTCTTAAAAGGGTTATATATATGGGTGTCACTGGCCATACACCGAAAGGTTGTCAGTGAACTACCCTGCATGTGGGGATATGGGCTGGGCTGCCTGCTACACTTAGATCTCGCAGAGCACCCACATATCCCATTTACTCTGATGTGCCCCAGTTCCCCTGGCTGGGGGGCTGGGAGTGATACACACCTAAGGCCTAAGCCAAGGTCTTCCTACATTTGGAAGTTTAATAAAGTTGTGGCCTAATTTTTAATTCCATAACATTGTCGGAGTCTTTATTCCTTTCTTAAGATCCCTGGGGTCTGGGGCTGTCGCGCCTGGTCACACAACAGTGTCTTAAGGTAACCAATGCATGAAACATCATGGCCAGCTGTAGCTGCCATACTAATGAAACAACCCCTGTGTTGCAGACTTGAGTAAAATACCAAAAAAAGAGAGGAGGCAACACGTCGACCAATTCCACGGGCGAAATATATCTGTTGTTATCTTTGCAAAATATAACAACATGCGAGACAGTGATCCAAGGTAATCATACTGTTTCGGTTTGGTCTACTTCAGTTTTTTAACTTAGAGTTTGTACGCAATCTGCGAAACAGGGGTCATACACAGAAAGTTCCATTGAATTAAATGGGGCTTACTTCTTAGTAGACCTGTATACCATAATCAGTCACATGAAACTAGTCTGCCTGAATAACTACTGTTATTATTTTATAATTAAAAGATAGAACCTGGATAGAAATTACAATTGATCTCTTTGTCTAAAGTCACAGGCTTAGGCAAGGAACAAGATTAGTATTAGTGATGCACTGAATAATTTAGCTGTGTGTAAAACAAATTAGGGCATGTTCCTTTGTTCATAAGATGGATGGTGCAACAAAGAGGTAGGTATTTTAATATCCTGCTTAATGTCAACTTAGAAAATGAGATTCTTCCTTAACCTTTCCGCTTCATTCACAAAGATGGATGGGCACAAGGCCCTACTAAGAAAAGCACACAAATGTTTGAGGAGATGATTCAAAGAGTTGGGGCAACTCTTAGAAGTGGGAATCAAAGAAGTAAGTCACAATTTAAAAAAGGAAAATATGCTCTTTATGCTTTCAACTGAATACTTGAAATGAAATTATATAGAATCACCTACGTACACGTTATGTATTTTGTGAAAAGGAGTAACCACAGGAAGCCATGACGTACATTCTGTTAAGTGGCACTATTATGTAATGCTTAGTTACCTAAAGCATTTCAATTTAATCAACTCCAAAATGCTTTAACTCTTGAGATGTTTTCACTGAAGCTGCATTCAACCTTTGTGTTGAAGATGCTGGTCTTCCATGACCAGTTCCCATGACAAATTTCAATGAGTCCAATGACATATTATGCAAAATGACAGAATCACCTGGGTTGAATCACCATTGGCTGTGGATTATGGCGAAAAGTACCTATGCAAATCCATCAATCCACTTGATGTATAATACGAAACACTGCCAATGTAAAGTTACCCCTCCAAGGGGTAGCATTGAATTGGTATTGAGAACAGAATTTCAGTCAGTAGGAAGGAGACAAACATTCATACATCTGATCCTTTCTTTCTTTCTTCTTTCTTTTGTTCACACAAAGTCTCTTCCCATACTTCCTGGAGTATATCAACATTCATTGTAGAAAAGAGGTCACCAACCTTTTTAGGTAGGTGGGCACACTGGGATTTTTCAGCTAAATAATATAGATTATGCTCCTGTGCTTAATATGGAGAATTTGCAGAACACTATCCCTCAGAAAACTCATTGAACGAACTGACTGATACATTTTGGCAACATCACAGGATGGTGTGCCAGATCGATATCCTTTTCCAGTAATGAGATTTGCTTTGGTTTGTTGTGTTTGAATCATTAGTGAAATCTTTGCTCCACCACGCCTGCCCAAAAGGCTTTCCAGTCCACAGGATGTCACCATATGGATGCATCTCCAAACAATATGACAACTGAACCAACCAAAGAGCAGCAACAGCACAAAAAGCCCACAACACCTGTGAAGGGCCTCTTATAACACAGGCTTCCACTGGGGGAAAAAAATGTATCAAGACAACCACAGCACAATGACAAGCAGCCTTTATAAAGGGACTGATCTAATTATAAAGTTAAATTACAGGGTTCTTGTAAAGAAAACACAATAACAGCAATGAGCCTGGAAGTGGCTAAGTTCCCAACAAAATCATCCCTATTAGCTTCTATTCATGACTTGAATTATGCCTTTTTATCTCTGCACAGCATTCAGCATTTACTTACCATTAAATTTTGAAGCATTGCAACTTTCTGCTGACATTAATTCATTCCCCAAAAATAGAAGACTCCAGCCTTTCCTCTGTTAGACATTTAAGCCATTCAGGTGTTTATTTTCTAGTTTCTTTCTTGAGCAGCAAGAAAGCTCAGGAGTAGAGGCATGATGAATGAGAGGTGGTTTTCGAAAAGGCAGAAATGTTGTCACTTAATCTAACAATAAAAGAGCGGCCTCCTACCTTGAAAACAAACATTTCCCGGCGAAGAATGGCTAGAGTGTTAAAATTTCCATCGCAGATGTTGGGCTTGGCTCCAGGGTAAGAAGGCTTGTCTCCTGTGGGCGGCCGTGGAGGTTTAGGCCTGTCATTCTTCCGTGGATCTGCTGGAGGGACAGAACGATGTGGGGGCACTGTTGGCAGAGGTCTTGTTGGTGGCGGGAGTTTGTCAGGTGGCCCTTTGGGGAGGAAAAATGATACTAGCAGATTAACGTCTAGGAGACTGCATATTGTTCAGTTGATGATGCCATGAGCTGAATTGCATAGCAGCTGCAAATTAAACCCCCATGAAACAAGAAAATACACACAGAAAATCAGGTGAATAAAGGGAGCTGATATCTCAACAGTGGATTGCTTGTGGCCCTTAAAACTATGGTGTGGCTGAGTTCCACAGCCTTTATCGCCAATCCTACCAATTAATTGGGATGGAAATGTTCAAACAGTAATCTGCAGTTAAAGCTTAAGTTAATTAATCACACTTGAGTAGCTGATTAGAGCTTGCAGCCCGGTAACTTTTTCCATTTTTCTTTTTTTAAAAAAATGATTGCTAAACTTCTTAGCAGCAGAGATAAGTCTTAATACACGGTAGCAAAAAATGTCTGCTGCCAGTGTATTTCCTTCTTTACTATAAATTGGGAAATGGACAAATTGGAATTAGTTGCTAGCTTCAAGGCCAGACTACTCACACTGAATTAATTAGATCTAATCAACTTTGCATAATTCCGGTCATGCTGAATGTGCATAATTTGGATTACTGAAGTTTTGCTATTTTGATTTGCTGTAAGTTACCATAGCTCCAGCTATTTTATACTGTCTTGTTCACTGAAGCCAAATTATACTTCGGGCAACCACTACTCTCCCTGGACAAGAAGTTCTCAAAGAAGAACCTGTGTATAACTGATTCTGAACAGCTGGTACCTGATTAAAATTGGGATCTAATGGCAAACTTGTGTTTGGACTGCATCATTCTAGACTGCAGGTTTCACTGAACATCCGTTTCCTCTGCCAAGGAAGCCATCACTGTGGTTTACAAAAGTAGGCATGGTGTGAAATAAGTGGAGATATGCATTTCTCTTCCTCTCAAAGAACACTACAATTTGCGGTCATCCACTGAAATTGACTGGCAGTAGATTCAGGGAAGACAAAAACATGCAAAATTCATGCAAAATGTAGTTAAGTTGTGGACTCTCCTGCCACAAGTTATTTGCTAAGGACAACAACCTGTGGGTTAGAGCAGGTGTGGAGAACCTTTTTCTCTCCAGACATTCCTGAGCTAAAGCATCAATCACTGCTGACCATTGGCCATGTTTCCTGGGGTTGATGAGAGGGCAATATCTGGAGGGTCAAAGGTTCCCCACACCTGGACTGGAGAATTTCATTTGACAGATCCATGGATAATCTTTTGATTGTCCTGGTTAAATGAAACCACCAGGTTTGGAGTGCTGGTTGCTAGAAGACACTTAGTAGTTATGGTGTCATGCCGTGGGGTGGGGGACCAAAGGTGGCTTACAGTTTTAAACTACTAAAACAAATACAATGGTATGAGATCCTTGGCCTGGGCTTCCTTACTTCTGCTGGCCAGGGATGCTGGGAGTTCTAGCCCACCTTAAGTCCACTCTGGGTATGACATTGTTGAATACAACCCTAAATACCTATTGACAAAACCTCCATAACAGCTATCTGATTCAGTCCACAGCTTCTTACCTAAGGTAACCAATGAACCAGTGAGCAATATTTAATCTAAATAGTAAAATAAAGACAATTGTTGATTTTATCCCTGTGGCAGCAGAATCAGGTATCTTCCAGAAGACAATATCTGGTTGGAAAAAAATGCTAAATCCAAACTAAAGTTTCCACATGCTATTTGCTAGTGATGTCATGTTTAACTTCCCAAGGGCAATGAAAGTCTTCAAAGTACAGCTTACAGCTGCTAGATACTGGTATTTAGTATGAAGGGAAAATAACCTTGTCTGGCCCTTCTGTCTAGACTCGTGAGGTCATAGAAAACATCTTCTTCTGCTTAACCACACAGGAGAGACCCAACCATTTAATTTCCTCTGTGGAACAGCCTGGATATGATAACACATATGCAACAGAGTGACATCTACCATGCTGCTCCTATATTATCTTATATCAATGCACCCAGTGCACTGCACCCAGTTCAACAGGGCACATAGGAGCAAGTGAATATTCCTCTCTGCCTGAAGCGGCTTGCAAACTAAAACACACACACACACACACATCTCAGAAAAGAAAGAAAGTAAAAGAGAGAGAAAGGAGAAGGAACAGCAAACATTATGGTGCAAATAAAAGTCTTAAACAGAAGTTTAAATCAAACTTTAAAATACAAGAAGCCACAATGAATAAATGAACAGAAATCAAAGACGTCGGAAGGCAAATTAAAAAATGGCCGTGCTGATCCTACACCATTTTGGTACCTGGAGTGGGGAGGGAAGTGCAAACCCAAATGATGTGCCCATCCCCATCCCCTCTAATGATATGTCTTTTCTGAATTTATCTCTGCATGGATCTAAATTGCATTCGGGGAATCATGCAGAATATTTGAAAGCCTTTGGGCAAACCTCAACCCTGAAAAGGGTTGCTGTGGTGATTTACTACCTTAGCAGTGGTATCGGCTCAGAATAAATACTACTTGTTTTGCTTATCTTTAGGGGCATGATCTGGCATTTCTATCACTTAATGGAGAGAGGGACTCAATTTGCCTGGTGTGAAAGAAAAAAGAAAAAGGAATTTTGTTTGATGAACTTCTGTAAGGATATATTGGAATGAGTCAAGAGAGGAGCCCAGTTGGTAGAGCATGACTCTCTTAATCTTGGGGTCGTGAGTTAGAGCCCCATGTTAGGTGAAAGATTCCTGCACTGCAGGGGATTGGACTAGACAATCCTCACGGTCCCTTCCAACTCCACAATTTTGTGATTCTGTGAGTTAAGTGCAAGCAAGTGCTTCAGTGAAGCAATCAAATGGAAAGGATGGCTGGAGTGAAGAAGGACCAGGAGCTGAAAACAAATGAAGACTGAACCAATGGTTTGCCCTGGAGGAAGTCAGCTTGCTATGGTCCTAAGACAACTAGAGCAGATATAAGCAATAAGACAGAAGAAAGAGGAAAGAGGAGGGCAAAGGAAAGAGGAAATATTAAAATTTTAAGAGAAGTCTAAGTTCTCCTTGAATAAAAAATATTTGTACTACTTGGTTAAATATTTAAGAACATTGTTCCTGTTAAGTGTGGGTTTCAGTTCAATTTGTTAACAGTATCTGAAACATGGTGGTTTGGTAAAAGCCCTTGGCTTTATCTCACAGAATCAAAACCCCTTCAAGGAAATGAATACAAACAACAAGAACAAAGAGCTATTGTAGTTTGCATGTTCATATTTGTTCAGTTGTTCAGCACAACCCTCAAGCTACAAAGCCTAACTCAAAATTGTAACGTAATTCCCAGAAATGTTTAAGAGACAACTACCCCTCCTTTTAAAGTTCTAAGCATGCTCTAACACAGGGGTCAGCAAACTTTTTCAGCAGGGGGCCAGTCCACTGTCCCTCAGACCTTGTGGGGGACTGGACTATATTTTGAAAAAAATAATAATGAATGAATTCCTATGACCCACAAATAACCCAGAGATGCATTTTTAATAAAAGGACACATTCTACTCATGAAACACACCGATTCCCAGACCGTCCACTGGCCAGATTTAGAAGGTGATTGGGCCAGATCCGGCCCCCGGGCCTTAGTTTGCCTACCCATACATGGAGCTTTTAAACAAGTGGGTTGCCCCATTCACTTCAATGAAGGGAACAGATAGTGTGCACACAAGGAGTGCATAACCAAATGTGCAACCTTCAATGGACGCATAGTGTGCACAACACTGTAGCAGTGTATATATATTTGGAAGTGACCCATCCCCATTAGAATTTTTTAAATATTTTAAAGAAATAACCAGCATACCATATATCTTTTGGATTCCCTGCAAATCATCATTAGGTAGTTTGAAGTTGTCGGTTTCCATGTACTGGTAAAATGGAGCCATGATGGCAGTAGGGTCATTTGAATGCTCCAGACCTAAAGCATGTCCCAGTTCATGAACTGCAACTAGAAACAAATCATTCCCTGGAGGAAAAGAAGAAAGAAAAGAGGAAAGCTTTAAAACTGCCTTATAAATTCACTGTATTTGACACAAAGCACTTCTTGAATAACTTCAAATCATTTCGCCTACAGTTTACACATGACCACCCCACACTTCCTCAGGCTTTATGAGTCAAAAGCTCCCAAAGGAATCTTAAGTATGCTCTTCTTCTGTGTGATTGACTCGCGTGTGGCTGACTATACGTGTGACGCTGGGAGATAAATAATAACAATTTGATTCAAACCTGGAAAAGGCGGGAAAGAGCTGGAGCGTCCTCTTGGTTCACGAGGAGACCCTCCCCGGAGCCCAAACATGACAGCAGTGAGGGAGGGGGAAACCCCAAAAAGACAAGGCATAGTGAGGTTTTGTTTCGGCTGTTCAGTCTCCCCACCTAGTTGTGAATGCATGTGCTAGCACATCCTCCAGCCTCCAGCCAGCCCTAGAGCAACAATTCTAATTGTGGGTATTTATGGATACAGTATTTTTGGTCTGGATTGGAGAGAGTGTGGCAGAGAGGGAGCTTAAAGGGTGTTGAGAGGGTGATCCCCACTTATGCAATTTTCACTTATTTGTGCTGGGCCCCAGAACATAACCCCCATGTAAGTGGGGGGAAACCTGTACTGGAAATGAATTGAAAGTGAAAAATAATAATAATGATTTCCACAACTATATTTCTGAGGTTTTTTAAACATCTGGGAGCAAACTTTTCATGATACAGTGGTACCTCAGTTTACAAACACAATTGGTTCCGGAAGTCTGTACTTAACCTGAAGCGTACTTAACCTGAAGCGAACTTTCCCATTGAAAGTAATAGAAAGTGGATTAATCCGTTCCAGACGGTCTGTGGAGTACTCAACCTGAAGCATACTTAACCCGAGGTATGAGTGTAATTGGTTCCGGAAGTCTGTACTTAACCTGAAGCGTACTTAACCTGAAGTGAACTTTCCCATTGAAAGTAATGGAAAGTGGATTAATCCGTTCCAGACAGGTCCGCGGAGTACTTAAACTGAAAATACTCAAACCGAGGGGTACGTAAACCGAGGTATGACTGCAAGTTTTTTTTGCCAATTATTATCATTTATTAAATCTGGATACTGCCCTTCATCCGCAGATAACAGGGGATCTCATTTTGTAAAAATGCAAAATGAGAACACAAAATACACAATAAAAACAAGAACAAAAGCAAACCAAAAACCACCTTCCCACAACACATTTAAAAGGACAGAGTGTTAATCAGCGAAAGGCTTGGTTACAGAGAAGCATTTTTGCCAGTGCCTAAAGATAAGTAGGACCCAGGTGGCGCTGTGGTTAAACCACTGAGCCTAGGGCTTGCTGACCACAAGGTCGGCGGTTCGAATCCCTGTGACGGGGTGAGCTCCCGTTGATTGGTCCCAGCTCCTGCCAACCTAGCCGTACGAAAGCATGTCAAAATGCAAGTAGATAAATAGGAACCGCTACAGCGGGAAGGTAAACGGCGTTTCCATGTGCAGCTCTGGTTTGCCAGAAGCGGCTTTGTCATGCTGGCCACATGACCTGGAAGCTGTACGCCGGCTCCCTCGGCCAATAATGTGAGATGAGCGCGCAACCCCAGAGTCGGTCACGACTGGACCTAATGGTCAAGGGTCCCTTTACCTTTAAAGATAAGTAATGAAGGCACCAGGTGAGCCTTACCCCAAATATCCCGAATTGGAGAAGTGCTTACAAAAGCTGAATCATGACATATTACCATGTTAAGTTTCAACAACCCCAGAACTAGACTCTGCAATACAATTGAGGGTTTTATTTTCAAAGCACAAGTTTCACAAATGAGTGTACCAATATATGTTTCAAATGAACGCTCAAGATCCCGGGCAGCTGAAGTAGTGGTATGTGGTGATTGTTGTTATTTAAAAAACTAAGTCTGTTTTGTTTTATGAATCATTCCCTCGAAGCACCATTTTATCAGAGTTCAAGGTCGCTCTTCTGGGTTATGTCTTAGAGCATAGGGGGACAGACTAAATTAACTGAGTGTTCACAATGATGAGAAAGTCAGTCAAGGGGAATTTCAATAGAAATTGGATTGACACTTCCTTGCTTGGATTTAGCTGGTTTGCTTCCTCCCGGAGCATTGTCTCAGAGCTATTTCATTGTCTAAATGAATATACACAATGGGTTTATATGTGAGCCAAGTTTATTCTACTTTACTGTTGTCCTGTCTACCTGTAAAGTCCTGTGAAGCTAAATGACTCAGTATTTTATTTACTTTATAGCATTAATTTATGCACAAAATCCCCTCAAGGTGGAAATAAAATTACATTGCATTCAAAGCTTTGTAATAGTAGTGATACCACTAAGGCAAAGGGGTATAGTTTAAGGTACACACAGCCAGCACCTTGCTGAAGCTAAGCAGTACAGGATCTGGTTTGTGCCTGAATGGGTGACAACAGCAACAAATGTAAGGTTCTGCACTTAGGCAGGGAGAACTACTGGCAAGAACCAGCTGCACAAATATAACTACTGGCTTGCCAATAGTACAGGTGAAAAGGATCTAGGGGTCTTAGTGGGCCACAAGCTGAATATAAGTCAACAGTGTGACGCAGTAGCAAAAAAAGAGCTAATGCTCTTCTAGGCTGCATCAACAGAAGTATAATGTCCAAATCAAGGGAAGTAACAGTGCCACTCTATTCTGTCTTGGTCAGACCACACCTGGAATACTGGGTCCAGTTCTGGGTGCCACAATTTAAGACGGATATTGATAAGCCGGAAGCTGTGCAGAGGGCAACCAATATGATCAAGGGTCTGGGAACCAAGCCTTATGAGGAACAGTTGAAGGAGCTCGGAAAAGAGGAGACTGAGAGGAGATGTGATAGTCATCTACAAATATCTAAAGGACTATCACATAGAAGATGGAGCAAGCTTGTTTTCTGCTACTACACCAGGGGCAAGGACCTGAACCAATGGCTGCAATGAAAGAAAGGAGATTCCGACTAAACATCAGGAAGAACTTTCTACAGTAAGAGCTGCTCAACAGTGCAACAGACTCCCTTGGGAGGTGGTATACTCTACTTCATTGGAGGTTTTTAAGCAGAGGGTAGATGACCATCTGTTTTGGATGCTTTAGTTGAGATTCCACGAGAGAAGAAAAGCAAAATATAAATTGAAGAAAGAAAGAAAGGACCATTGGATGTTTGAAGGCATTCGGAAAACCTGATAAACCACGAACTGACAGCAAAAATAAAAGCTAGTTTCCAGTAACGAGCATATAGTCTTCCTCCCGTAACTACCTTAACCCACTGACCTCCTTTGTAGGCAGTTAGGCAATCTGTGAAATTTACATCCCAGGCACTCATTCATTCATTTCATTTATATACCACTTACCATCCAAAGCATCTTGAAGTGGTTTACAATAACTAAATACAGTACATAAGTGTGTTTAAAGATATACATACACACACAGCCCACAATAAAGCTATGTCAAAGAAATTCATCTAACATGTAACAAAATACATAAAGAATATTTGTGTCCATAAGAATAATATAAATATAATCAGAGCACTACAAGGCAGTATAATATAAAATTTCAAACACCACAACATAGATACAATCATTCACTCAAGCTCACATTACCACTACAAGCATTCACTACCTCAACCAATACCTATGTCAACCACGTACACATGAGGCACTCATACTCAACAATATGACAACTCCCACAACAAAGGGTCACTGCCAAGCATTCATATAAAATGAATGCCTAATAGCTGAGACACTGATATACACATGCCCCTCCCCTGCTGGACTAATAGTCCTCTCCCATCTCTCATCTGAAAAGGGCCCAAATCTATATCAGAGCTGGATCTCACACTTGAGGGAACAAAACTATTTTGATCCACTCCCTCCCAACTATAGTATCACAACATACCCAATACTGCAGAACACCTAAAACACTTGGGGGATTTTGTGTTTTTTGGCATTCTGTCATATTATATTTCGTACCACTGAAAGTTCGGGCACTTTCAGAAGTCAAAATGCTATAAACGATTAAAATAAGAAGATACAATTCAATTTGCGTACTTTGTGATTCTTGGATATAATTCACACAAGCAGTCATACTGGGCATTGAAATCCACCTGTTGCCCTGAAATCGAGTAGCGCTATTATACGTGTTCTCACTGCCTATGTTGCACTGATCATTCCCGTTACCTACTTCTGTGAGGCGTTTAGTGTTCCACAGAGCAGCCAAATATAATTCATGGGTTGCCCACCCCACATTCCATGGAGTAAAAACAAATGTATACATGTTCAAGCCAATGTGGAAATAATAGTTTGCCTGTGACAAATTTAGACAAAGGTTTTCTAATCAAGGTGGGGAATGACTAGACAGGTTGAGGGAGCTGTTGGCTAATCCATAGAGCTATTTCTTTCTAATTAACACTGTGGAGGAAATGCTCTGAACTGTCTGTATTGAACATAAATGTAGCATATAAATTTGGGTGTTATGGGGTTATCTTGTACATGAAGTTACTCTATCATTAAGGGCAACGGCTGGGCAAAAATGTAACGAGGAAGACACATGTGTTATTGATATAGTGAGAACAGGATACCTTTTTTCAAAGCACAGCTAATAATGTATCACGTTGAAAGTGGGCGTTTACACAAGCTGTGTATGGCAAGCAATGTTTCTGTGCAGGCCAGGTGCCATTGAGATGAATGAAAACTTGTGCAGGATCAATGCTCGATCAATTCCACGCTAACTCAACCAGCTAACTTGCATCATTGCTGTATCAGATACCAAGAATGTGAACGTTGCACTTTCAAGCATCTCTGCCTGAAGTCCTCTCTCTCTCTTGCTGTGTCTCAATGCCACATGTGATATATTTCCAGTTGAGACACTTGGTTCCCCCAGGGGATTCATCTCTGAGATTCCGCTGGTGCAGGTTCCTACAGCACAGCTTGGGTCCAGTGTGTCAACTGAGCTGGCAGCAATGTGAAATTTACTAGAAGCTGATTCTCTGCAGTTCAACAGAGGTTGGGATGTTTTTCATAAATTTCTCCTGCCTGCCAGCACACCATCGAAAATGGGGGGAGGGGAGAGACTGAGCCCAGCCTGTATAGATCTGAAGTATGTTTAATATGAACCCTGTGTTTCTACAATACTCAGAAATTGGTGAGCTCTGTTAAAAGACAATTAATTTATATCACTCTATGGGATTTAAGTCACTTTTCAAATCAGGGAGACTGATGAAAAGAGGCCATGGGTGGACATAAATGTGAAAATGTATGCACAAAATGCCAATATTGCAGCTTAATAAGCATGAAGGTTTTCGTCAAGTTTCTAAGAGTTAAAGCAGATGATCTGCAAGTTCCCCATATTATTTAAAATAATGCATAAATCACAAGCTTGCAAAAAAAGTAAAAGGCATGCTCCTTTCCTGAAACTCAGATAAGTAACCTTGATTTTATTCTGCTTCTGAGAGAGACACACACTGCATGTTAAAAATGAAATGAAATGATGTACATTTACAGAAATTTGTGGTAATCTATAAAAGAGGTTGTCTCTGTAAGAAACCATTTGTCCCTCAGCTAAGAATGTGTGGGAATACCAGAGGAGAGAGGTGATTAGCTGTTAAGCTCCTCATCTTCTAAGCCATTTTGACAATGCACAGAAATTACCCTTCCTCAGGATGTTTACAAGGATTTGCCTCTAGTAAAATGTACTGAACTGTAGCCTTCCTAGCTGTCTTCACATCCCTAATGTTGATTCATTCAATCTAATTTAATCCTTGATTAAATCAGATTAGCTAGATTTGGTGATTTGCTAAGCAATTGGGTTAAACTAGATGGAGTACATCTCTATCAGAGGGACACTTTCTATACTGAGATAAAATGACAGCCAGAGAAGGGTAATAACTCTGAAATGAGCATACCTCCTGATTTAAAGAACTCTGCTTACTAGGGACATTGCATGATAGCAATTATTATAACCAATACATTTTTATATAATGTGTGTGTGTTGTTCTGGTTCCCGTCCAAAACCAGCCATTTTTCTGTAGTTAAGTAAATAAAAAAAGTAAAATTTTATTACAGCCATTTAATGGTACAAACTCAGCATCTAGGAAAGAACCAAATTTAATCCAGGTGCTCTTACAAGGCAGAAGAATAGCAACAATACATCTGATCAAAGAACAAAGGAGAAGATTTGAGAGTCCAAATTAGCAACAGGAGTTGCAAGACTACAGGGGATCTGTGATGTTGATCCAATAAGTTTCCCTGCCTACCTGGCAAGCTTGGAAGCAGAGGTGGAGAAAGTCTGGCTCTCGTAAAAAATCCGGCCCCTGTGAGCATTCTTGACCCAGACAAAGGTGCTTTTTTGAGGGAAGCAAGTCTCCTCCCTTCTCTTGATGCACCACCTCTCATTGGGAGAGATTGCTGGGAGCGCCTCCTCTTCAAAACTCTCCTCTCCAGTCACAGCAGGCTGCATCCCTGAGCACCCTTGGGGGAAGGGGTAGCCCCAGGTCTATCACCTCATCAGGTCTGGGTGCACATGGGGGCAGGGGACATTTAATCATGTGGGTTCTGCTACATAGCCTTACACCCCAACTTCTCCTTCGGAGTCCATCACTTTCAGATACCTCCCATTCCTGATCAGATTCCAAGGGCTCAGAGGAACCATAACATTTTGCACACCAAAAGAAAATACTGCTCTGTCATTTACCTCTTGTATTTTATATTCCTATTCCTAGATTTGTTGCTTAAAGTATGATTGAATATTATTCTGGAAATGTCTGCCTTTCTTTGGTCTGAACTCACATTTAGTTTTTATGTACAGTGGTACCTCGGTTTTCAAATGTAATCCATTCCGGAAGACCGTTCGACTTACAAAACATTCGAAACTCGAGGCACAATGATGGTCTGCAGAAAAATGAAAAACAGAACAAAAACGTATACACACAGCAGAAGCCATTCGACTTCCGATGAGTGTTCAAAAATGGAAGCATTTATTTCCAGGTTTTAGGCATTCGAAAACTGAAACGTTTGACTTCCGAGACGTTTGAAAACCAAGGCACCACTGTATTTCTGTTTGTATGGATAAGCATGATTGCACAAGACAGATAGGAATACTTGCCCGGGATTCTTTCAACATACGAGTTTAATAAATAGTCTTTATTTATATAAACATTTTAATACAAAAGCGGCTATCTGAAAACAAATTATAGTATAACTGAATCACATCATCAACCCTAGTTTTTAGAGCTAACCAGTACACACACAAAGAATGAAAAAGGGGAGAAAATGAAAAGGGAATAACATGAATGAGAAAAAAAGAGAAGAGAAATAAGTTTGTTATACGCAAAGTATTTTAAAAAAAGAAAACAAGCACAGAACAGAAGCATGGCAGAATGACAAGGCGATCAATACATGAAGATAGAGTTGCCATGTGTCCTGCTTTACAGAGAACAAGTCCTCTATTTCAAAGAGTATTGAAGGACAATAGGCTTTGAAGGCAATTTCAAGATAGCCTCTGTTTGAAGGGCTGCCTGGGCCCAGTCTGGTTTAAAGATAAAGAACCATAAGAAGATAAGGGACCTTGAAGTTGCCCATCAACTGTTATCACCTGGACAGCATACTGAACAGGTGCCCAGTCCACTATGGTGAGGAATACTGTATTTCTAATTAAATTAATGTATGTGTGTATCTATCATAAATCAGCATATGCAAATATCTGGACACTTTTTCTGTCTCATTTCAAAGAGATGTTTGAAACTAAGACCACCATAAGTGCGGTGGGGTGGTGGGGTGATGGGAGGAGGTGAGTTTCCTTATATCCACATTTCTTCTAGTAGATATCGTAACACTGCTTGATAACATAACTTGATAACATGGCAAGGTTGGGGGTTGGGGGTATTTATTTGGCAGTGCGACATGGGGACCCTCTCTTGTTTCATGCTGCCGAACACCTGCTCACCCACCTGTTAGTTTGGTCGTGTCTGGCCTTGCTTTGTACTTTGGTTGGTCGCCTGTTTTGGAATGGGGCCGGGAAGGAATTTTTTCCAATGTGGGAGGTTGGCTGTGGCCACTTGGTTTTTGCCTACCTCTTAGCAATCGTCACAACTTTGTAAGGTTTGGCAGTTAGGCGTTGGTTTAGGGGAATGTGGGGAGGTGATGTGCAGCCATGACCTGCCCCTCCAATTAATAGGGTATTCCGTTAAAGGAATCTGGGGGTCTGGATCTCATCCGAAGCCCGGGGAGGGGCTAGGGCCATGCCAGGTTCCCCAGGAACCCCAGGGGTGAGCACCAGTCAATATACAGCCACACCTGTGTATTCAATAAAGTTGTGGCCAAAATTTGCCCATTAACCTTTAAACTAAATTCTGTCTCCACTGTGTCTTTATTTCCATGGGGGGTGGGTGGGTTTGGGGGCTCGGAGCACAAACAAGGATCCCCTTAAACTCTCAGAAGGCCCATGATCTGAGAACTTCCACAGTTTACAGCCCTGACATAGGCTCACTTCATTTTCTTTTGCAATAGTTGGAAGAACTTTCTATAATAGCTTTTGGAAGCCACAACTGAGCTTTAGCGAATGTCTTCAAATAGTTTAATGGTACTGGATGGTTCATTTGTTATACTGCCCTTCATCCAAAGACATCAAGACCAGGTAGCCTAGAAACAAAATGAAGTGCTACCTCAATACTATATTCAAGTTGTTTCTTTTGGATGGTGTTTTGTTTTCCCCACAAAACTTTATTGCCCTTGTTGCTCGGGAATTAATACAAATGCTTTCAGCTCAGGAGTAACTCCGGCGAGATTTATGAAAGCAGCAGCAACAATATATTAAGGTTTTACTGAGCACTCCAAGAAGTTGTTCATCTCTTTTGAGAAACACAAAATTCAAATTGCCTTCATTACCAGAGCAATACAGTGTAGAAAATGAGCCTGGTACTTTTCAAGGGGGTTGGCGATTTGCATTTTTGCTAAATAATCAAGCTGTTGCGTTCTCCCAGCCTCTTGGAGGACAGAGGAACATGCGAAGAACAATCACTCAACCAGCTAATCCTCTTGACGCTCTGGAGTTCAATTTCGTTTTTAAACAAACTGTCACTGAAGTTCTCGGCTGTTTTATAATATATTTTAAATGACAGCAGACCATACAAGGACTGTACTCACAGAAACCAGCATTTATGCCAGGAGCTGGGGCTGGGGAGTCTAACTCCGAAGAATCTACCTTTGATCTACCGGTAGTTACATATTTTGCTCTGCTGTGACTTTTGGATGTCTAAGATAGTGTCTTTACAAAGTGACCTTGCCTGGGGATTTTCATAACTCAACTCAAAAGGTTAAATGTATTTTTAATTACTTAAATGCATTGATTAGTTGTTTTGAGAATTTGTATGATCTTAATTCTGTTGAATTGTGATTTCAGTTTCAGTGACATTTCTTTAGTGAAAAATTTAACTAATAACTAAAAAGTTACAGTAGCCATTGCTGATTTAGTACCCGATGGAAGTAAACTGGAGTATGACCGGAGAGGCTAGGAGGAGGCGGTGGGAAAAGCCCTGTTTTGCTAACAGAACTCTGCGTACAGTTCATATGTTTGGGCCTAATTCTGTGAAACTCCCTCCCATTTGAGTTCAGACAGAACCCCTCCCTGTTGAACCTCTAGTACTTGACAAAGACCTTTTCCAGCAGGCATTTTAAGTGAGTTTTCAGATTTAACTTCGCGTACACAGCTAAGGGAGCAATTCAATTTCGCACTAAAGAGATCACTCCCTTAGCATAAGCATTTCTGCTCGGCTGATGGAACAATCTCCTCTTTCCTCCCTCCTGTGTGTTTTGTTCAGGAGTTTCTCTCATTACTCTCACTGAGCCATTTTTCTTTTTTGGGGGGAGAGGACCCTGTTGCACTTGGAAAAGTCTTGTATGGGCTTCTGTAGCAGGGCTAGCTGGCTGGTATATAAATTGTTGGTATATACATTGTTGAAGGGGAGGAAAGTACAAGCAGTGATAGTTGATAGGTGTGCTGTGCCAGCTTACATTTCCTCTTCGTATAACTTTCTGTAGCAGATTGCACAAATTCCTGCTGGTCTGAATGTAATTCTAAAGCACTATAATATACTGTACTGATTAATATCCAACAATTTGAATTTGTTATTGAATTATTATAGTGTTCTGCCCTAATGGCCACACCCACACACACACACACACACACACACACGTCCTCATCTTGTTTGATAACCTACAGAGTAGATTATTTCCTCTTGTCTATGAAACATGTTCTGTATATGCTTCCAGGAATCACGTTGTATAAAAGGGACATTGGGGCAACACTCTGTGATGTGATGATGACCCAATAATGCCTCAAGTGGCATTTATGCCTGATGCTGAGAACTGCTGCACCAGGAAATAACTACTTCAGAAGAGGAGTGTACTTAATTTGTGGTGTTGAGCTAGCACGACGACGATGCCACCCTCAGAGGGGCAGACATTGCAACGATACCCCACCAATCACAAAGGCTTAGAATTTGGCAGAGCCTTACATCTACAAACATCAGTGGAAATTTCACATATCCTAGTACCATGACTTATTGCGAGACAACTCGATATTAATAAGCTGCGGTAACGGTGGCTTGGCAAGATGAAGCAGCACAGCTGCAGCCACTCTAATATCTTGCTGTTGCTTCTCCCCCTTGAAAGTGCAACTTTTCCTTGTATCAGTAACTCTTCAAAAGCCTGGAGAGAGACAGTAAACAGTGCCTCCCTCGACACAGCTGCAGTAATCAGCCATGCCCTTTGCGCCAGCTTGAAAACCCAGAATTTTGATCCAAGACGCTTTGGCTTTAACACCAACTCCTACACTGCAGGACCCACAACAAAGCGAAAAAAGAATCAATTCCAAAACCATTTGTAAATTTGATCTTTAGTGAGCAGATCAAAGGAAATGCACTGCAGTGGGTGTCTGGCGTGCTTCTCCAGTTAGGTCTTTAATTAAAATTCTATCCCATAGCATTTTCTTCGGCGGCTGCTTTGCTATCGAGGTTCCTGGATTACCAAATGCGTCCTCTGATGCAGAGGTGAGATTTAAAGCTCTAAGTACACAGTAAACCATGAGGAGCAGAGTTCATTTTGCTGTCAAGGGGATAGGATTTCATCTGACATAAGTGAGAATCCTATAGGTTTCTGTGATAGTTAAGATCAATAAACTGCTGTCTTATTGAGCCTGCCATGCTGGGGGAAAAACCCGCACCATTTAGATGTGTTACTATGCTGGACTCATCCTAGATAGTATTAGATTAAATCCTTGTTACGGATATTTAAATGCAAAAATTGTTCAATAAAAGGCTGAGGGGGGGGGATCCCTGAAAAAGAAAAGGAAACAAGTCTCCACAGTTACCCCAAACCAATCAATAAACCTCAAGATACATTTTGTGTGCTCCTTAATTACCGCTTCTATCCTTTTCTTCTTGAAGGATCTTTTAATTTGAGTTCAGAACATAGTTCCTTCCTTTTACAGGCATCCCGAAGCTTTCCCTAACCATCTCAGATAACTATTCTGCCTTAAAAACCACATTGTTTGAACCCGACATCATGCAGCAAGCTAATCCATTTAATGTGCAGTGCAATCCTAAAATGAGGCTACTCAGAAGTAAGAGCCACTGGGTTCAATGGGATTTGTTCCCAGGTAAGTGACTATAGAATTGCAGCCTAAATCATGTAATTTACCACCAGCTTTAATTTGATTGCCAATCAAAGTATTCTTATTTTTTGAACAATACTTGCAGCATTAATTTCCAATAGCCCCATCCTCATATGTTATTCTGTGCAAACCTATATTATTATGAAACCTATATTATTATGTGGTTCCAGTTTCCGATTATCTCTTTTGATGGTAGCAAAAGAGTACTGAAAAATCCTTGGAGATTAAAAAATAATAATATTTATAATAAGGAGCAAATAAACACATCTGTGTTAGCTTTGTTATGAACCAGTATGATTCACCTCACCTGCAACCTCCAACCAAAATTATACATAGTGAAGTAGTGAATGGACATATTTCTCAATTTCCTAGAGCTAATTAGATACAGTATTTATTCTTGGTGTCCATACAGATGCAGCAGGCATGATTCCAGCTACTGAAACCCTATATAGGACTCTGCAAATCCCTATAAATACTGGGAGGGTGGGTGGGGATAAAAGAACATTGTATGTCAAGAATGGGTAAAGAAGATGGGCTTCTTGGTTGTGCAAACATTTGGCAGAACAAGAGTAATTGAGTTTGGATAGCTATGAAATCAGGTGCTATTCCTTCACCATGTGTAGAACGGGGTGTCACAGATGGTAATGCTAGGGTTGTCATTTTTCAAAAAGTGAAAATCCGGACAATAAAGTTTGACAAAGTTTTTAAAAGTTGCATCTGGTTTTCAGCATCGTGATATATCACCAGCTAAACATCATGATATACCGATATACAGTCATACCTCGGTTTAAGTACGCCACTGTTTGAGTATTTTCAGTTTAAGTACTCCGCAGACCTGGAACAGATTAATCCACTTTCCATTACTTTCAATGGGAAAGTTCGCTTCAGGTTAAGTACGCTTCAGGTGAAGTATGGACTTCCGGAACCAATTACATTCATACGGTACCTCGGGTTAAGTACGCTTCAGGTTGAGTACTCCGCGGATCCGTCTGGAACAGATTAATCCACTTTCCATTACTTTCGATGGGAAAGTTTGCTTCAGGTTAAGTACAGACTTCCGGAACCAATTGTGTTTGTAAACCGAGGTACCACTGTATCATGATGTCTGAAATAAAGATGGAGCTATGTAGATGCATTGGATGGCTTCACGATTTTCCCCACGGTGATTTTTGCATAGCTTTCTCTCTCACTCACTCATGCACACACACACACACACATACACACACCACAGGATTCACAATATATTGCCAGGTCAAAAATTATGAAACCAATATCACGATATGGACTTCAAATCAGCATTGGACATTATATCAATATATCCCCCAGCCCTAGTATCTGTTCATGCACCAAAAGCTATTAGCTTTAAAAATAATAATTCCCAGACATTACATTAACCAGGAGATAAATCTTTATAACATTTTAAAGCACACTGTATGTTCAAAATAAAGCCAAGCTCATCGTCTCTGTGAGAGAGGAAATTGTGCGACAGAAGATTCCTAGCGTTCCTTTTGCAAAGTTAAATCCAATTGCCAGCCACATTACCAACACTGAAATGCAGCCATGGTGGCTGTTGGGTACCACATTTAAGTATGCAATCAACCTTCGGTTCTGTATGTACATCATGTACTAGAGATAGAAATGGAGGTTGTTTAAATATAACTGGGTTCTTACCATCATGATTAGGGTTTCCCAAAGTCCATGGCTCATCTGAGTCAAAATGAGTATCTCCCCCAATTCCTGGCCCGGGAAAGTAAGCGTGAGCCAAAAATCCTCCCTCCCCATCAAAGGGAGAGCTGTCTCCATGAAAACCTGATGCAAAAATGATTGTAATATCCACGTCCCTCTTGCCATTCTCCAGTTCAACGTAAGGAACTTCCTCAAACGTCAGAGGGGTTACATTCTGCCACACGTCAAAGGCACGGCGAATAGCTTTACGGGTTTCAGCATCTCCTACTTTCGGAGTGACGTTCTTTATGCTGCAAACAAACAAAGGTAATGCCTTTATTAGTGACACTGCTCACTTCTGCTTCAAAAGCAACGAATTGTTTTGACACACTCCGTGCTGGGGGAGGGAAAACATTCTTAAGGGGAAAGAGTCAGCATTAATTATACTTAACATTAGCATAGTTCAAAGCACTACACATACATATCCTAGTTAAATATACTCACATGCATTACCTAGCTGTATCCATACATAAGGTTAAGTCAGGATTACTACCTCCAATATTGCAGATGAGCTGATTGAGGGTGTGAAAGGCTTGCCTAAGGCCATCTTTTGAGTTCATGGCAGAGGCAAAAGTTTGAACCAGGAGCCTCCTTAGTCATGCTCAGTCTCTTAGTCACTCTATTACACAGGTCCTCAAGCATTATTAGTAAGTGTCTGTTACGGCAGATCTCATTTTGGATTAGTTATCTGATCAGCAGCAGCTCAAGTTCTCTCCTCCCCAACTGGTTAAAAATAAACATCTCTCACAAAAACTTATTTGACAGGACAAGAACTGTCTGTTTTCATATTAGATAATAATTACAATTATTTAGTCAAATGATGGCACTTCCTTCTGATCAAAGAGATGCAAATTATATCTTATTATTGGTTATAACTAACAACAGGATAACAGGCTAGGCATCCACCCACCCAAGAAGCACTACACAAAGCATGATAATTAACAGGTACTTTTTAAGGACCGTGAAGCTATTGGTTCAATTCTTGGTAACTGAAGTATACAACTGTCTCTAATAAAATACTACTGTCAACACCAGTTGTGACTGAGGCACTGCTTCCAATGCCACACTGGCAAAAGAAACATCCACACAGAGGAAGAACTCAATGCTGAAGTTTCTGCCCATGCTAACCCTCAGGAAAAGGTATATAATAGTCCAGTTGGAGAAATTGCAACAGGGCTCATGACTGGAAGGGGGGCAGAGTCTGGTTTTTGAAAGGAAGGAAGGAAGGAAGGAAGGAAGGAAGGAAGGAAGGAAGGAAGGAAGGAAGGAAGGATCTTTAGACCCTTATGGAAAGAATGCTTCCAAGCAAAATGTGCAGGTAATTTTCTAAGCAATTTCTGTGAAATATGTCAGCCTACCTGCTCCCGCCTTCCAATCTTTTTAGCCAAAGACTGAAGTCAGAGATGTGATTGACAAGTGAGTTGTTTGGACACCAGACTATAAGAATGCCTGAGGTGTGAAGGAGCTGTTGTTAGTCTTTAAGTTACCACAAGAGTCAGACTTATTTTGTGGTCCTTTATTTCATGGGCTTCATTTTGGGAGAAGGGGGCCCCCCAACCACCTTAATCTGGCCTTGTATAGTGCATGGAGAAGGGCTATCACATTACATTGTATTTCCTGTTGCATGGTGGGTGGGTGGGTGTGACCACAAGTCTCAAATTACTCAGTCAAACATGAAATAGGAGTGTTCCTGGGACTCTCATGCCACTGGGCTAACATGGGAACACAGCTAGAGAGCCACCCCGAAGGCAACAACATCTTTCACCCTAACATGCTCCCTTGGTTGGTTTTTCTTTTTCTTTTTTTCAAATTAATATTTTTAGAATAGCATTTCCCTCACCCCACCCCCAAGTATGTAACAAATATATATGGAACAAAGGCTTCAAAATGAATATTCTAAAAATATTTCAATAGGAAACATTCCAGAGCGCAAACATGTTATGTAACAGTTATATAAATTTCCTCCAAATGTGATGCTTTGTCAGAGCAGAAAATTTTCATGAATAAAATCTTGGATGATTCATTGCTGCAATGTTATAAATCATCTCAGATTATAAGGCACTGCATACCTCCAAAAGTGCATATAGAGCTCTCATGTTTACATTAAAAAAAAAATTAACCCTGTTATATTTTACCTAGCCCATTCATAATCACTGAAAGATCAGGGTTTAATTAAGACTATTAGAACATAAAATGGCAAGTGGGGAGTTGATACCCCTGAAAGCACGTAAAATTCAGTGCACAGAAGCAAAATCAAGTTGGGAGAGCTGAGTATGTCTGCAAGTGATGAAGTAACGCAGCCCACCTCAGTAATCCAAACAAACAGCAATTTAGATGTCTGGATTATCCGAAGACTTTGGATGCCCTCCAAGGCTGGCTACTGCTGACTTGAGGAATGGCTGTTGCTGGCCCTAGCTAAGAACCACAATGCCAAGGGGTTAAGTATATTAGCCTACAAGCAGGCTGCGTGAGAGTGAGTGCTGGCTACTTGGCCCTTTCTCACGGCTTCTGTTCAGTTATAAGCAACACCGCAGTCACAAGCAGCCAAAGTGTCCATGCCACTTTATTCCTGCATTGCCACCATCAGAGGTGATTTGTTTCATATAATTGTAATTCTATATGCCTGTTGTCTTTGGAAGAAATGGAGGCAGTGAGAGATTTTACTTTCTTGGGCTCCTTGATCACTGTAGATGGTGACAGCAGTCACGATATTAAAAGACACTTGCTTCTTGGGAGAAAAGCAATGACAAACCTAGACAGCATCTTAAAAAGCAGAGACATCACCTTGCCTACAAAGGTCCGTATAGTTAAAGCTATGGTTTTCCCAGTAGTGATGTATGGAAGTGAGAGCTGGACCATCAAGAAGGCTGATCGCCAAAGAATTGATGCTTTTGAATTATGATGCTGGAGGAGACTCTTGAGAGTCCCATGGACTGCAAGAAGATCAAACCTATCCATTCTGAAGGAAATCAGCCCTTAGTGCTCACTGGAAGGACAGATTGTGAAGCTGAGGCTCCAAAACTATGGCCACCTCATGAGAAGAGAAGACTCCCTGGAAAAGACACTGATGTTGGGAAAGATTGAGGGCACAAGGAGAAGGGGACGACAGAGGACGTGATGGTTGGACAGTGTTCTCGAAGCTACGAACATGAGTTTGACCAAACTGCGGGAGGCAGTGCAAGACAGGAGTGCCTGGCGTGCTATGGTCCATGGGGCCACGAAGAGTCGGACACGACTAATGACTAAACAACAACAACAAATTGTAATTCATTTCTAGTTGCATTTTGACCCAGATTTATTTATCTGTAAGCATTTCTAGACTGCTTGATACACACATCCCTAAGCACTATACAAAAGTAATGTAAAAAAAACAATAAAACTGTATAATAAAAGCAGAAACATTTAAAAACAGGAATTCAGAAATAACAGGTCCAGCCTTGAGCCCCCCCAAATTGAGCCCTTGCAATGTTTTGCAATGAAGTGGAGGCTCCAGCTGGAAATGCAACGGCCAACTTTATGCGACTCTTCTTAAAAAGTTTACACATTTCCAGAGTGTGCCATACTACTCAAAATAATGTAATTTAATCAGGAGTACTTGGTTAAGAACAAAAGAAGTGCAAATAGAGATTGTAGTTTAAAGGAATTACAGCAAATAGGCCAGACTCAAATATAGCCACAACATTTTTTGTTTTGTTTTGTTGTTTTGTGATTTCATTCATTTGCTGCAGAAAGGAACACAGGCATCACCATCTTCTGGCCTCTGGATTTTTGGTGTGCAGTACACAATTTTGAAGGAGGGCAGCAAGGAGAATCTGTCTCCAGCAGAAATGGGAGGTTTGAAGCAAGAAGAGAGTTGAGTTTCCACATACATAGTGGTGGTGAGGGGCTCCTTCAAATCTTCAGTGGAACACCATAGTGGGGTCGGAATTACAGCTTGGAATCAGTCACAACAAATACAATCTCAGCTCCGCTCTGCTAAAGTGATCTGTTGCAAAGACCAATTGACTTCAATAAGGTCATGATTTCATGTACTGTTTTAGCCTTGAGAGCAAATAGTAAATTACTTAGTGAGTAAAACACTTGTACTATGTAAATATCATCAGTGTGGTGGTACAGCAGTTAACCACCATCTTCTGAAAGCAAAGATTTCCAGAAGACTTTGAGTTTGGTGACCCTTCTAGAATAAGATTCCTTGCCTTAAGGCAAAAAAAAAATCTGTCCTTGAGCAGAGGACGTTTTGCAGCCATAAACAGAAAAAAGTGACGTTTTGATACATGAACTCTAATAGTAATAACACAAGAGCACAATTTTAAGCATATACACAATTCCATGTGATAGATGAGCCTGCCTTGTTGATGACAGATGCAGGGAAGGCTGAATTGGAGAAATACATAGTTTTGTGCCATTTTCAATAAACAGGTAAATTGTTAAGTAGTCCCTTTCTGTCAATTTTGCCTTTCCGTCTAAAATGCAGTTGTTCCCAGACATCCACAGTCATCTATCTAATCTGTCAAAAAAAGGAAAAAAAAGCAGTAGCTTGTGACAACAAGCAATATTCTCAGTTTGGTAACTACTTTGAGCATTTGGTGCTTTTTACGGTAATTTCAATGGTATGGGAAAGACTTCCTTCATGGCAGATCCCTTTCACTGTTACACAATTTGTATAGACACCAAATAAGATGCCAGAAGGCTGTTCTTATATATATTAAAACATAAATATATTAATATAAGTATAAATGTATGTATCAGCCTTCAACTATGGGTCACAACAGAGAAGAAACAGTAAAATAAACTAGTGAATACAACAACAACAAAATTCCTAAAAGCAGTAAAATTTTATTTATTATACTACTGAGAAGGAGGAAAGCTGGGTTGAACTTTAGAAGCTACCAAGGTGAATTCCACCACTGCTAACAGAGTCAATCTATTCCAAGAAGCCCACAGAAAAATCTGCAACTGGCCAAACCAACTGGCTTTCCCATCAAGAGAATGACGTAACCGTGTTTTGTGACTGGCACCAAATTGTTCAGGATGGCACTGACTGTGAAGAGCTCCAGCAGGATCTATTTAAACAGGTTGGCTGGAAACTATGAACTAGTTATGACTGTACCATAAAGATTGACTGGAGTTGTGATACAACAGGTGGCTGTGCAGTGGTCAGCCCAAAATGGAAATGATTATTAGAAAAGGGGAAGAAGAAGAAGAAGAAGAAGAAGAAGAAGAAGAAGAAGAAGAAGAAGAAGAAGAAGAAGAAGAAGAAGAAGAAGAAGAAAGCATCTTTGCCTTGGATCCAAAGATAAGTTAACTGAAAGAAGTTCACAGAAGAAAAAGTTTCCCATTCTTGCCTCTCTACAACAGTGCCTACACCTCCCCCAGCAACCACTTGTGCCCTCCTGAATAATGTGGGATGGGGCACAGAGGGCTGCCAAGGGACTGAGTGGATCTCTACCTGCTCTGAGGCAATTAGCCTGCCCCAGCTGTCTCTCATGTGCCACCACACACTGCAGAGATCCCCTACCCACAAAAACCCACCTGGAGAAGTTTTTAAGGGAAGGGGATTTTTCCTTCTGGAAAGTTATTTCAATTAAGTTAGCTTAGGATTCAGTGAGTTATATCTACATCTGTTGGATTGTCACTGGGTGCCACTGGTTGTCCCCCTAGTCGATGAGGTTCATTTGATATCAACACAAAACTCCTGTAGAATGCTCTTCTGGTAGATTCAGTAGGTGCCTGTGGTCCTAACATTTGTTTGCTGAAAGTCTTAGTCACGTCTAGGGGTGAAGTCAAACTGCTGAATTAGTAGCACTCAAATGACCTTCCGAGGACAATTGCCTTGGCCATGTGCATGGAGGTCCTGGGCTGCCCAGACAACAACAACAACAACAATTTATTATTTATACCCTGCCCATCTGGCTGGGTTTCCTCAGCCACTCTGGGCGGCTTCCAACAAAAGGTTAAAATACAAGAATCCTTCAGATAGCAAAAGCTTCCCTGAACAGGGCCGCCTTCAGATGTCTTCTAAAAGTTTGGTAGTTGTTTTTTTCTTTTGACATTTGGTGGGAGGGCATTCCACAGGGCAGGGCAGGGGCCACTACCAAGAACGCCCTCTGCCTGGTTCCCTGTAACTTCGCTTCTCGCAGTGAGGGAACCGCCAGAAGGCCCTTGGTGCTGGACCTCACCCCCTCCCCTAAGCCTTACTGATGTGGTCCAAAGAAAAGCAGACCAATGTGCTTGGCACCAGCCTGGCTGCAGGAGTTGCCAGAAGGAGGCATACAAGATGCCATTCAACTATCTTAGGGACTTCACTCTGGATTTGTGTAGGGTTTACTTACTCCTTAGCTTTTTCTTCTCCTTAAGATATCCTGCCCGTCCCTGCTAGGAGTGGGGAGGGCAGCGAGAGCGACGCTGCGCCCCTTAGAACCTCGGGAAGGGCGTCCCGGGGGCAATTTGCTCGGCACAGCCCCAATCCGGACTCCCCAACTCTTCGGTTAGCTCTAATAAGAGCTCCGGAGCGAGGAGGGTAGAAGTCGCGGGGGCCATTTTGAGCGGCAACGTTATTCTAGCAGGGAGAAGCTTCAAGCCGAAGGCGGAGAGCGCTGGATTCTTCCGAAAATAAAACGATTGGAAAAGACTGTAAGTAACCTCACGATTTGGATTATAAAACAATTTGGATCTGGGAGAGAGGGGAGAAAAGAGGAAGCCACCCCCCCCACGGCAACAAAAGAGACAGTAAATAGAAACCCGAAGCCATAAACAGAAGATTTGCAATTCAAAAGGATCCCTCAAAGGCATCAAAGAGAATCTCCCCTTTGATGCAGGGTGAGAAGGGGAGAGAGACTGTGGTTTATGACTGCCCTGCAGCAAGAGGTAAAGACTGAGAAAAATCTTTCTTTTCCTCGGGAGCCGGCAGCCCAGACAACCCAGTGAGTTGATCAGGATTTATGAGTCAACTTTTATTTCACTTTGTATTTCTGGATTTTGTGGAATTTCTTTTTTGGTTTAAATGTTTGTGAAATGTGAGTTCGAACTTTATTGTTAATAAGACTTGAAGAATGCAGCCAGCTTGTTAAAATGGAGTCGAGAAAATAAACTGTGATCATATTCCACCCCACGTGACAAGTTTTGACCTTGGCAGGATTGAATTATGTCAACAAAAAAGTGTTCCCCTGAGTTCCAGCGGTCTGTTTTGACCTTAATGTGGGAAACAAGAATAGAGCTATGTCAAGAGGAGACACGACGGCAAGAGTTACAGCAAAAATTTCAGATGGTGATGGCAGAATATGATTTTTTAGGAGATGAAGCTTTTGACACTGAAAAAGATGAATGTGAGAATGACAATGATGATGACTGTGATTTGGAAGGAAAGGATGAAGATGAGGACTGTGATGATTCAACACAAAATGAAGCACACCACGAAAAAAATGATGACTTTACTCTACAAAAAGTTGGATGGAGTGCCCTGCTTTTGAGGGGGGCACGATTGGTATTATTGGAACTCCAGAACGCCCACAGGGAAGAAGGAAAAAATATGCAGAGAAGAGAAGAAATTCAGGGGTCCTGTATGGTGGCCTGGATGGCAAAAGACTGTAAACAGGGGGTGGGGTGAAGGGAAAGTGATGTTGTGATTATATGGATGGATTAACAGGTTTATAACTGGTCTGCTGATTATGGAATTTGCTGGATTGGGGGGGTGGAGCCGGTAATCGGGGATGTAAGGTTAAATTGAGAATAGTTATAGTTTTAAAAGTGAATGGATTTTGGAAAATGTGAAAATATGGAGGCTTATAGAGGGAGAAAAAATTAGGCACGGGAAGATAAAATGGGAGTTTGATTTTTCAGTGATTTGAATATTAGATGAAAATGTTAACAATTGATTTATAAGTTGTATAAGATACAAAGGTGTATTTTTATAAAGTAAGAAACTGTTGCAGATGATAAAAAAGGGATGAAAACCGGGGAGGGGGGGGAGGGGAAGCCCACAAAATATGGTTTTACAATCATGAATGTAAGAAAAAATTTTCTGTTTTGTATTGTTTTTTTCTCTTTTTTTGCCCTTTCTTTTTTTTCTTTTTTCCTATTTCTATTTTTCTCTTTTTTTGGTATGACAATAGATGGTTGGATGGATGGCCTCCTGCGTACTGCCCTGGTTTGCTGGAGCTCCCTGGTGGCAGGGGGGGGCTTTGGGGTCAGGGGAGGGGGAGGAGGACAGAAATCCAAGCATAAAATGGACCATCTCTGACTGTTCACATACATGGGATACTTCTGTGGCAGGGGAGGACCCATGTGGGTGGGTAGGAAGGAGGTGGAAAAGGTGTTTATGTATGTACCGTTTTTTTGTCTTTTTTGTATTCTGTAAAATTAATAAAAAGTATGTTCAAAAAAAAAAGATATCCCGCAAGGCAGTGGAGGTTTTGGATCAGAGTTTTCCTTCTCAAGTTGACGAGCCCCATCAGCCTTCTTCCCTCTGCACCACGAGCAGAAACTGCCTCCTTGACCGTTGGACCCACTATTGGTCTCATGTGCTCAATCCAATAGTTATTTTATTATGAACCAATTAAATTAAACCTCCACATTTAGTGACAGTATGCCTCTGAATAACAGTTAATAGGGGGCATGCATGCCTTGTTTATGGGTTCCTTGGAAAGCTCTGACTGTCCACTCTGGGAAAGAGGACCTGCGACTGAATGAAGGCTTGCCATCGCCCAGCAGGGTCCTTATGTTCTTAACAGACCCCACCTTACAGGAGAAGCCTGCTTCACACTTTGAGAACTGCTACTGAATTCTCAACATAGTTCACCCATTAAGAAAGCAATTTCGTACAAAGTAAACTCAAGATACAGGGGGAAATCTTATTGCCTGGAATACACGAAACAGAGAAGAAACTACTAAACACAATATAGGCAACGGAGTGAAGTGGAAACAAAAGATGGTTCAAGAGGTGTGCAGTTAATCACATTCATTCATTATCTGGGGGGAAAGGGATAGCTAGCGAGTGAGTTTTCCAATTTTTCTGACTATACATAACAGCTCAAGATGCAGACATCTATGGTAAAGCAGACAGTGAGCTCTGTAGCACTTTGTCTCAAAACAAGGTGACTGGTAATAGAATGGGAAATGAAACCCAATGTTGGTAAGCGTATAGTAGGAAGAAACCCTAACTTGGATGTAAATCAATCAGGGAATATAAGTCATCAGAATCAGTGTCCCTAAAAGGGAAGGGGGGGAGAGAGACTGCTAAAATAAGGGGGGAGAGGAAACATCTTATTTAAGATTATACCCTGATTTATTCTGGAAGCTTAGGATGAGTAACATCACATTATGATATTAGCATAAAACATTATTCCAGTGCCCTTAACTGAGCTACGTTACAAGATTGTACAGGATTTCCCAGAAGAATACACAAGAAGGACTTTGCATGTTTGGAATTTAATATATAAATACAAATGAGTATTGCTCAAGCAAAAAACCAAAAACAAAGCAAAAACACCACTTCCTAATCATGTTCAAGGAAAATCCAAACATTTCAGCCAGAGATGTTCTAGGGCTATCTCTTCTGCAAGCAAGCTTCATAATATCCCATCTTTAAAATGTAAGATTTTTTTTTTTAATATGCCAATGAAAATATACAGAAAATGAGCAATAGCATGAATAGGGTTCTGTTATTTATACTCCTCATCAGACCAGAACAAGGAAATGCCCTATGAAATTAGGATGAAATTAAGCAAATTGTTTTTGACACTAAAATTTCATTGATCTTTGGAATCATTGGAATCTGCTTTATAGCAAAGTAAGGCCCTCGGTCCATCTAGATGGGCTTTGTTTATATTGCACTTCTCCAGGGCTTGAGGCCTACCTGAAGATGCCAGGGACTGAACTCAAGACCTTTTGCCTGCAAATCATGTTCTCTGTTCACTAAGCTATAGTCTTTCCTCTATAGAACCTGCTCTCCTGGGAAGCTACTAAATCTAATAATATAACTCGGTTCAAAAGAGTACTAGACAAATCAATAAAATCAATCAATAATGATGAGTGTAGAAGTTCAAAGGATTCACATTCTCGTACTGTAGTGATAAAAGATCTAAGGACCCTAAATTTCTGGAAGTTGTAAAAGTGACAGTGCTCACCCATTATTTGGTTTAAATCTACCTCTATCACACCAGTCTTAAACATGGATGGCCGTAGCAAACTTTAAATAACTTACCCTGGCTAGATATAAAGGTCGCAGTGTATATTTTCTCTAATGGGCCAGCTGTAGAACAAAGGCGGAGCCTGTGGGTATTCTGCAAGCTTAGATAGAGTCAATCCCTTGAGCCACTACATCCAACAGGCCTCCTGGCTCTTTGTTTGCATCTTTACATGTGCTTCTGCCTCTGATTCTGGGCTGCTCTCTGCCACAGCCTCTTCCTGCTCACTAAACCCTGTTGGTTCTTCAGCTTCCAACACCTCCTCCTCCCAGTCTACTCCCTCTTTTCCCTTTGACCAGCGTCCCACCACCAACCCCCTGTCTCTGAGCCTTCTTCCCTTGGGGGTACCTCCGGAGGACCACCAGCTGCTGTCCCCCACCATTCTTCTGCATCCAGCCAGTCCATGATGCATGATCTAAAAGTGTTAAGAGAATTACACCTACACACAAAAATATATATACTTCTATAAAGGCATGAAAATGCCAGTTTTTAAATCAATCTAATTCTACTTTGGCATAGACCTGAAGGCCCCCAAATCCATAAAGCACTCCCCCCCCCCAATGACCTGGTGAGCATATTTAGATGAGTAGACCCCACTTTTGTTCTTCCTGAGCAATTTCCCCAGAAAAGTTGCCAAGGCTGTTGAAAGATGTTCATAGAGGTTTAAAGGGAGGCAAGAGGTTAATTTGATAGGGAGAGCTTCAAAGGAACACTTTATATAATCACGGACCATTTGGACTCAAGAAAATCATTCATTGCTTCCATAGCTTATGAGCATTTTCTCCCAAGGCATGCAAATCAATATTTTCAGGCTGCACACCAACATCATTGTCTTTGACAAATCATATCTCAGTAATAGAGCAGCATTTATTTATTTATTTATTTGCAATGCTAAAGCACTTACAAGTGAAAGGGTCACGGCTCTGCTTTCATTACCTGTAAGTGATATGTTTGTGTTGCCACTTCTGTCCTGTTAATGCGTATCGCTTTCGACGAATATTAAATCTGGAGTTGCCTCGTGTCTGATCAGGCACACCGCAACGAGGCTTCTTCATCCAGCTTTGAACAAATAAGGAGACAAAGGAAGAAATCAGTGGCACACAATGGCAATAACTTCTTAACGCAGCTGACAACCGCTAGCTCATTTCATTAATAAACAGCTATTCTCTCTCTCCACCCTTCCAAGATACAACTCCCACCCACCCCACCCCACCCCCGCCACACACTTCCACATATATTTCCTGGCTGGCATTTCTAAATAGCACATCCCATTAGAATACTCAATACAGGGAGGGCAGAAAGGGGCAAGCAAGCAGATTGGTAGGTGGGGTTGATACCTGTTCATGATTTGCATGGATCCTTCATATTTCAGGAGCTCTGTGCAAATTAAGTAGGAAATCAACAATGGATGGTGCTTTGTGAACTGGGCTCTGATTATGGCTACCTTCAGTTTCTTTTATTTTAAAAAGGTGTCTGGAGGGAGAAGGCAGCTCCTTGAGAGAGCAGAGAGCAACAGCGAGAATGATTTATATGTAAAACCTGCTATTAATGGAAGCTATGGAACCATGGAAGCTGGCTCCCCACCCCACCCCACCCATCAGTCTAGCTTAGTGTGATCTGACTGGCAGAAGCTCTCATGGTTTCCGACAAGACCTTTCCATCCCTACCTGAAGATGCCCAGGACTGAACATGGGATTGAGCATGCAAAACATGCGCTGTACCGCTGAGCTTCAGTTCTCTCTCTTTCACTAACCCATATTTTAGAAATGTAATGCACATTGGAGGAATGAATTAAATGCCCCCTATTTCATTTGCTTATTGTGCCACAGGATGGCTTTGACTGACATTTCAATCTACCTGCCCTCAGGTTTAACTTGCTGAATTTCTAAAATGGCAAAAGCACAGTTTGCTACACTTATCTCTCCCCCACCCCATGCATATCAGGGTATTGATTGAATCTGCACATGATGTGCACAGTATAAGCAGAGCTCTTGATCCAATCCTTTTTGTACTGCGTTCTCCTCAATGAGTCAATGCACTCATGTGCATCGGCAACATGCAGGGGGATGTAAATTACAGGAAATGTGCAGTGGGCTGAACAAAAATCAAAAGATAGGAAACATGACAGGAGGTAACTCTGACAATCAAGTCATTTGGAAACCCCATAACTGGAGAGAGATTCAGACAGGGAGAATTTCATAAGCATTCCTAGTATATTGTGTTCCTTATTCTGAAAACTAAAATTGCTGTGTAAGATAATAAAGGTCTATAACGACCATTAGGCTGGATTGAATACCACCATTATTAGAAACTCACAATTATACCTAATCACAACAACACTACCCTAATGTTGCATTCCTTTTGTGTCACTGAAACAGTGAATAGCTGAGCTGATCGTATTTTGCCATGTAAGACTAGGAAGCTGCTCTCACTTTCCAAGGTTCACTAATAACTACAGGAGCATTTACAGGCAAATAAAATGCAATTGATTCAAAAAGTAATTTCACAGTTTGGATGCAATCCAATACGGAATTAGGACATAGAATTGATTTCCCTTGCCTGAAATTAGCTGAAGTTGGTGCAGGATTGTGGCCTTTGTGTTTAGATCTCTCTTTTTCAAGTCATTTTAAAAAAAATCTGAACAAGCTCCATTTCATTTCATCTCTAACCCAAAAACACAGAGGGATTGTTTGGTCTCAGGCTCTGACATAATTGAGCTTCTCATTACTAGTTTCTTTCCACTAAGAGAAAACAGCCTTAATTAGCAAAATACAGTTTCTCAGTGGAATAAGAGCACAACAACTTCCTCCACAAAATCCCCTGCATTAATTGGGTGCAAACTCTGTGGGAAAGACCAAAAGATAACCACCTCCACCCACATTGCCACATTCTTCACCTTCAGCCTTCACTTGCATCAAAGGATCGGGCAACGATAAAGTAGCTCCCATGCTTTAGAATGCGCATGGAAGTAGGGATTCAGGGTTGATCAAAACTGAAATAGATCAAAAGTGAGCAGGGAGAATAGGTGTTTGACTTCCAAGGAAAAAGCTAATGAATATTAGACAAATATTAGACTTTCTCTGGAAGTCAGCCAAGCAAGTCAGTCTGAGGGTTTTTATTTTATTTTTGTTGCCCTTTTGGCATAGGCCCCCTTTCTTGAACCACCTGCATTCAGCTCAATCCAATATAGAAAAATTGGTCTAGGAAACACTAGGATATTGTTAAGCCTCTGTAGGCAGGCACACCACACCCCCGCCTTTCGTAGCACAACATAACTAGGTTAACTGCAATTCCCATCATCCCTGACCAATGGTCTTGCTAGCTAGGGATGATGGGAGTTGATAGTCCAAAAACAGCTGGAGACCAAAGTTTGGGAAACCCTGACCTAGATTATGTGGGGTAATCATACAGGGGTGGTAGAGGTACAAAGGATCCTGTTTCAATGCAGAAGAAAGAGAACCAGATGGAAAGAATGTTCTTCCACATGGGTAAGCAAAGTAAGGCCCAGGGGACGGATCCAGCCCAATCACCTTCTCAATCCGGCCCGTGGACGGTCCGGGAATCAGTGTGTCTTTACATGAGTAGAATGTGAACTTTTATTTAAAATGCATCTCTGGGTTATTTGTGGGGCATATGAATTCATTTCCCCCCCCCAAAAAAATATAGTCTGGCCCCCCATGGCTGAAAAAGTTTGCTGACCCTTGTTCTTCCAGGTATTTTAAATGTCAAGCAACTATCAATACCCCATGTAATCCCTCCAATAGTTGAAGGGATACCTCAGCATTCACTGAGCCTACACTAGGTAGAGGGGTTCTTATTAGCTTACAAGGCAATCTTACATGCAAATGATTACACTAGCCATCTAAAGGGTTGTCACATGGAGAATGGAGAAAGCTTGTTTTCTCCTGTCCAGAGGCTAGGACCCAAACCAACGCATTCAAGTTACAAGAAAGGAGATTCTGACTAAACATCATGAAGAACTTTCAGACACTAAGAGATGTTTGACAGTGGAATGGTCTCCCTCAGGTGGTGGTGGTGGACTCTCCTTTCTTGGAGGTTTTTAAGGTTGGGTGGCCATCTGTCAGGGATGCTTTGCAAGGTGTTGGACTAGATGATCTAAGGGGTCCCTGCCAAGTCTTCAATTCTATGAAATATGCTCTGAAAATAGGATAGATGCATTGCCCCATTTGATAATTTGTGTAAAATGGCCACAATACAAAGAATGACACAACTAGATCCAGTATGGGCTTTGTGGCCCCAAGTAGCCTCCCCCCCCCAAAAAAAGTCTGTAGTCTGGCATTCTATACAGGAAGCCACAAAAAGGGTAAGACAGCATAAAGACTGCTTATCAAATAATGCATCTCCTAAGTCCAGCCGGGCATATAAAAGTTCTTTGATGCGGATACGTGAACAAACCTTCCGGATTTCAGCCTGTCATGTCATGAAACTGTCACTTAATGCTATGAGTTCTGAATAGGTATCCAAAATACAGAGGAAACTATCTTTTCTCTTGTCCAACAGGCGCTTTGAGCTCAATACTAGCAAGAGAGATAAAGAAAAGTCTTTTGGAGTCCTCACAATGGAAACCATGTATGCTTACTCTGATAAGAAGAGGCTTCCAATTTAAAATGAATGCTACTAAGAAACCATTCATGGGCTAAAGAAAACAGATCCTTTCTTTAACAAACAATAGTTAGCAGATTTACAGTAACAGCGATGCAGGGGTTCAGTCAAATTAAATCCAGGAAATATTGTTAGTTGTGCATTCTAATTGTTAGTTCCACAAACAGAAAATCTCACGGAGTAGGTTTAGTAAACATTTACTAAATATTTAAATGAAGGATGGAGCTGCTTCTCTAGACACAGCAAACATTTATTTCTTTTCTCTTGTTGTGTGGCTAATATCTTACATGCTTAAATAATGTACCAACATAAAAATGCAGGTGTCTTCTACCCTGTTTCTCATATTTTAAGACATACCCATAAAATAAGCCATAGCAGGATTTTTAAGCATTCAAGGAATATAAGCCATACCCCGAAAATAAGACATAGTGATAGGCACAGCAGCAATGCTGGCCGCGGCAGGAGAAGGAGGGAAAAAATAAGACATCCCTTGAAAATAAGCCATAGTGTGTTTTTTTGAGGAAAAATAAATATAAGACATGTCTTATAATATGAGAAACACGGTAGTGAGGTTGAAGGAAAACCAACTCCTTTTAGGCAAAAGTCCTGACTCCACCCCACAAAAATCCCAGGAGTTGCAAAGACCAAAGCATGAAAAGGACTACAGCTCAGGTACAGACAGACCACATGCTTAAAATGCTCAAAGTCCAGAGTTTAATCCTAAAGAGATCCAATTAGAAATAGGCTCAACTAGCTGGGCTGGGAAAGAACAATGCCCCACTGATAAATTCAGAATAAAGACATCACAGAGTTGACCCTGTAAAGGCTCACCACCAGCTATCAAGACAGAGACTCGCGTTGAATCTGAACAAGACCTGCAACTTCTGAAACAAGGACTTGTGCCTTGGGAACAACTTTAGCAATTGGCTTCTGCTATCCCCCGCCACACACATACTTGTGTTGTGCAAGAGTCGTCCTTGTGGTATTTACTCAGTTGTGTAACTACTTCTAACTCCAAAGACCTGACATTTGAAAAATGTGGCTTGGTAGCTATCTCCACAATGCTGTTCAAGCGCAACTGTCAGAACCTTGCAGGCCTATTGGCACCAAAAGGTAGTGAATTGCAGTGAATTGGAATCATCTGGACTGCACCTACATTTTAAGTCCACCAATGTAAATTCCCATGTATATTTTGATACCTAATTCTAGGCAAGTACAATTTGAGAATTCTGAACATGTGTGGAGGACACACCACCACAAAAGGGATTTGCTTTTAAAATGTTAATGACAGGTCATATAAAGTGCAGCCGGGATATTGTGACCGTGAAGGAAAAACAGCTCAGGTGATGCATTGGATCTGTATAAAACAGGGCTGGGGAAACTGTGGCCCTCCTGGTGAATTGCTGGACTCCAGCTCCCATCATCCCTGATCATTGGTCAAGCTGCCTGGGCAGAGGGGAGCCAGAGTCCAACAACACAAGAAGGTCCACAGGTTCTCCATCCCTGCTATAAAATCTTAAGGAATTTTCTTCCACTTGCATAGAAAGGTCTCTTTTTCAGGCAGCTAAAAAAGACCATCATGATATATTATATTGTGGCTGTGATTGATAGAATAAGGGATCTTCTGAAGACTGCATGTATGTACTAATTTGTATTTAAAATAAGACTATATTATGTGTGTTTTATAGATTGTATGCACTATAATTTGTAATAATAAAAGGGTGTGATTCATCTTTAAAAATAAACATAGACATCCATAATTTTTCAGATGGTTTTAGCCTGAATAAAATGTAAGGGCAACATGCAGTTCTCATGCATTGATACTAAACAGCTATTACACCAATAAGCAGCACTCATACACATTGCAGTAAGCAAATAACAAAAGACAGATGGTCTCACCTTAAGGTGATATCACTACATCAAACGAAAGAGGCAAGGGATAAAGCAAAAACAAGAACTATTATCCTATGTTAGAAATACCCCACATACATTTATTACACATAGAAATTAAATCTGGAACACAGTACAGAATTATTTAAGTAAAAGGTTGTTGTTGTTATTTTAAAAAAGATTATTTATGAAGTCATCTGAATCGGAGATCACCCATTGTTTATGCTCAGTGCAGATGTAATGGAGTTAACTCTTTCCACTACATTTAAGGAGACGGAGATCAGGCCACAGGACCTCTCTAGAGTATATTTATTTATAAAAAAGCATTTATACACCACCTTTAGGCCCTAATACAATTTACTACATTAAACTAATTAAATTATTTAAACCAGAAAGCATTAAAACAAGCCAGTCAACAGGCAGATAAGTCCAAATCTGGGTTGAGTTAAATGTTTAATACATTTGCATTTAAATATACAGGATATGCGAGCACCAATTTAAGCCTCATGTGTGCAAATGACCTTGGACAATGTATTTCAGCGTTTCAGGATGGATGAACATTTTGTAACATAGCTGTTATCTTAGCTGTGACAGTCCAGCCAATAACAGAAAACTGTGGTTAAGACTAACTAGGGTTTAACTTAACTGCTGCTCAATCTCCTACCAACTCCTGACTGCATTAAAGGCAAGAAAGGGCTTAATTGCCACGATCCTTTGACCCACACCCCATGTCGCATTCTTCCCATCTTCATGGCCAAAATGACAGGCACAAGATATTTCTATCTGTGACTTTAGCTTCCTATCTGCACTACAGGGTTGATTCATAAAAAAGGGAATCCACTTTTCTCCAGCATACTTCCTGTGAACTAGGTTGTATGCTGCCATGCCCAAGAGGGGGGACGGGGGAAGCTGCTATCTGGACAAGCCCTCTGTGAGCCAAATCAGTGGCAATGTGTGTTGAAAACAATAATGTTTGCTCCCTTAGATATTACAGACACAGACAACGGCTGTAAATAATCCAAATGGCCCATTTTCAACCCTAAGCTTCAAAGCCATGGCTGAGAAGAGCTCTCAGGCTTTGTCAAGCATTTGATGGCATTTTTTTTTTGCAGAGAATATTCTTCCCGTCGTAAAGGGCTTTGTGCTCAAGGGAGGGTTTGAGCACAGAAGACAGAATCCACAGGTAGGCAATCAATATTCAAGTTTCATTCCATATCCTTTCATCTCACTAGAACTATTTATAATCCACAGAACATTGTAACACAATTACCCTTCAGAGTAAAGAATTACCATGTCCTATAGCCTTTGTATGCGTTTGCTTCACTTTCCGTTGCAGTGGTCAAAAGCATCGTCCAAGTCGCTGTAACAAATACTTCACTATCATTAGCTTTAAGCAAGAGTTATGACTCAGAATCCTGGACTGATGTATGTTGAAGCACAGCTATGGCAAAGAAATATACTGCATGCTGACTTCTGTAACCTAGACACATTCTGTCTAGGACTACCCTTATTTAAAGTACTGGTAAATGAATTTCACAAACCCTATCTTTATCCCAAGAACACATTTACACTTAAGTTACGGTAGTAACATATACATTTTAGTGAACTGCCTACTTCCCATTGTTTGTTGCTGCTACACTTGTGGATTTCTTTCTTGCATATGCTTTTGAGCAGTATTTCTACTTTTTTAAACAGGCCAAATCCTACACCAAAGGATAAATTGACATAAATCTAACATCAGGAATCACAAGACAGAGAAACCAGTAGGAGAACACTTCAATCTCCCAGTACATTCTATACAAGATCTCAAAGTAGCTGTTTTATTACAGAAAAATTTCAGAAACAGACTGGAAAGAGAAGTTGCTGAATTGCAACTCATTACCAAGCTTAAAACCATGGAGAGACCTGGTCTGAATAAGGACACTGGATTCTTATCTCATTATACATGATCAAGCTTTCTTTAGCACCTCAGCCCTTGCTTTTTCCTGCAAGACCAATTGCAGTCGTTAACAGTCATCAACAGGTTTACCACTCCCATCAGCCAATCACCCATTCCCACCACCCTTCTGAGTAATACCCCTCCCCACCCTCTGACTATACATAAGGGTCTGGTGACTTCTGTTTCAGTGTATCTGAAGAAGTGTGCATGCACACGAAAGCTCATACCTATGACAAACTTAGTTGGTCTCTAAGGTGCTGGAGGAGACTCTTGAGAGTCCCATGGACTGCAAGAAGATCAAACCTATCCATTCTGAAGGAAATCAGCCCCGAGTGCTCACTGGAAGGACCGATCCTGAAGCTGAGGCTACAATACTTTGGCCACCTCATGAGAAGAGAAGACTCCCTGGAAAAGACCCTGATGTTGGGAAAGATGGAGGGCACAAGGAGAAGGGGACGACAGAGGACGAGATGGTTGGACAGTGTTCTCGAAGCTACAAGCATGAGTTTGACCAAACTGCGGGAGGCAGTGGAAGACAGGAGTGCCTGGCGTGCTCTGGTCCATGGGGTCACAAAGAGTCGGACACGACTAAAAGACTAAACAACAAAGGTGCTACTGGAAGGATTTTTTAAATTTTTTAAAGCATCATCCCATGTCAACTCCTCCACTTTGTAAGTGAAATCAGGAACTGATGATAATTGCCAACTGAATGCACATAACAACACATGACAAGCTACACATGGGATTTACTCAGTTTCTTACATAAAAGCAACTTCCATGACAGCCAATGTAGAGTTGCTCCATTCTCTTATCTAATGCTGCTCCACAGTGAATAAAATTGTGGATGATTTCCGACATCACTTTTCAAAAAGGAAACAGGTCATGGCCACTTGGGCTGTGAAATAGTGGTGTTTTCTGGTCCATGTTAAATTGTGTGATAACCTGTCCAGAATAAACAGGGGTTTTTTTTAATGTTTGCGGTAAACTCACAGGAAATATTTAGGAATACTTGAAGGGAATGGTTATGGTACAACACCTGTTTTGCATGCAGAAGTTCCAGGTTCAATCCCTGGGTGACTTTTCCCATTAATACTGACCTACCAGTCAGCTGTTCCTTGACAGTTTCCATGCTGCTCTACCAATTTTAAAGGTGAAAGGTCATAATCTCCAACATTCATTATAAACTAGTATCTTTTGATTTTGTGAACTTTGAAGATCAAAAAGATAGATAATAATTCTAGATTATCCTTAATTCTATTTAGGATTATCTAGATGCAAAACATCTAAAATATATGCTTTCAGGTGTATCCAAGACACATTGTGCTTTGCAAGTCCTCTCCCTCTCGCACACTCAGTCAGAACGTAAAACTACATCAGCAGGGGAAAAAATGCTTAGGAGGACTGAAGCATAACAAATGCTATAACAGCCAAATATCACAAACTACTATGTGCTGTTTGCACAAATAGAAGCAGAGCTGTTTAAGGCTGCATGTTGAATCTTCAGTTCAAAGCATTCTTCCTTGTGTGTTATATTGAAATAGAGCAAACAGGCTTCCAAAGAAACAAAGCTAATTCTGATCTTCCAAATGTTCCTCCTTCAAAGGGAAGAATTTATGAAACCATTATAGAAGGAAATCAAAAGCATTAAGCTGAAGAAATAGGAATAAAAAAATAAGAAAATTTAAAGAGATAACCTGACATTTTTCTTACAAAACATAAAGCTTATTAAAATAATATTTTGCTTCCACATATGTTCCTCTGGCTTTATGGTATATCATTTCCCAGTTTAAACAAAATAAAAAATTCCTTCCAGTAGTACCTTAGAGACCAACTAAGTTTATCATTGGTATGAGCTTTCGTGTGCAGATAAATTTAGTAAGTTTAGTAAGACTGGAATTTCCCCTTGATTTTACTATACTTTAATCTGGTTCTGAATAAGAGGGAGACAGAGTTCTAATTATATGAAGTCAGGCAGATACCAGGCAGATTTCAGATACGTACCGATATCATCCCTAGGCTGAGGGCACCATAAACAGAAACTCCAATTAAGTCTGTAACAATTCAGTTTGTTACAGCAAGCTTTCACTGCACTAAACCTGCCTCTCCTACAGGGGGCATGGAAACATCATGTCCAGCTTGTCAAGAATCCTAATGGATGCCTTCCAGCAGGCTTTCACAAATGTAGTTTTGCAGAAAAAAATGGATCTGATGTGATGTTAATACAAGAACTTTGAGAGGTGACATTATACAAGAATTTTGAGAGCTGACATTGTTTCACAAGTAGTAGCACTCAAGCTTAAATGTCACCACAGGTATAACAATAACGCCAGTTGCACTAGGCGTTTCATAGTATCTTTTGCAAGTGCAAGATACACACTGGATTTGGCTGTTGTGCTACAATACGGCTGATATACCTACTAGTGGAATGGCTGTATTGCAAGTGGGCTCCCAGAATTGGCTATCACCCATTGTATTTCATCAGAAAATACAATGTTAGGTGAATAAAGACTTCAGCAGCCCTATAGCCAAGGCACACTGCTCATGTGAGCATGTTCCTAACTGAGGCACACATTTTAAAAATTAACATTGTCTTGATGAAAATGCATACCAGATGGTTGCAAAATGTTATCACTTCTCTTTTCCAGCTTGCTATGAATAGTTAGGTTTCCATACGTTCCATCACAATATGAGAAGCTGGAGGCAACTGAGCAATGTGATTTGTATGACATTATATTGTTTGAGAGCAGAATGGACACCCCCAGAAGGTGGTGAACTCTCCTTCATTGAAGGTTTTAAAGCAGAAGTTGGATGACTATCTGTCAGGGAATTTTTAGCTATGATTCCTGCATTGCAGCGGGTTGGAGTCCCTTCCAACTCTACAATGCTATGATTATACAAGTGGGGGCCAACCTATATCACTTTATAAAAGTTTGGATGGGTTAATTGCCCTAGTTAATCGCCATCCTTTCTCTATGGCCATTGCTTCTTCTATCCTGGTCTAAATTAAAAGCTAGCAGGTGATATTATAAAAGTAGCTTTGAAACAATTCCAATAATACATTTTGTGGGTCTGTCCATTAAAGGGTTTCAGAAGAAACTCCTCTCTATCACCAAGCCTTTGGATTATGGTGAAAATAAAGCTAAAACCTATAAGACTAAGGGATAAATATAATGCACATCTATTCCCAAGAGTTTATTAGTAGATTTAGTTTTCCTTTAAGCTCTTTTAATTGGCTTGCAGCTCAGCTCAGGAAGTATTTAAGATGATCATCGCAAGTTGCACTAAGCCTGATCAAGAAGATTCTGCTTCTAACTAGAAGGTTACCTCTCAAAAAACTTATATTGGCTATCCTAATTGAAAACAACTTGCTTTTTTAAGGGAATTTTATGTGCAAAAATAAGCACTTGGGAAAGCAAACACCTGAGAACTACTGAATACTCAAAGATACAATGAAACCTAGTAGAGCAAAATCAAGTCAACCTGCTGTAGTCATCTGATGCTATCATCACTATATATATATAGTGGGCAGGAGCTGGGACTGAGCAACGGGAGCTCACCCCATTGCAGGGATTCGAACCACCAACCTTCTGATCAGCAAGCCCTAGACTCTGTGGTTTAACCTACAGCGCCACCTGGGTCCCTTACACACACACACACACACTTATAGCTATAAGCAGGGATTCACATTTTGATTGCCCTGGTTATCATGGCAAGTGAGATGAAAGGAACTGCAGGCTTCCCCTCCATTCAGAAGTTCTATGCACCTACTGGAAAAATTAGGTAGGTGACATGACCTCCCATTGTTGCTGCTGCTTACCAGGGAGTAGAGGGGAAAACTTGAGGTTGGTGTGGCACCACTCTACCACCTAGTTTTGTCCACCGTTAAACTTGCCTTGTTATGTTTGGGAGGAGATAATAACCTAGCTCACTAGCCTTCAAAGGTTCTAAAGCAGAGCTAAAATAGCTCTATGTCCTATTCCAATAGCCGTGGAAAAGGACTGGAGAAGTACATTCACTCCCATTTCCTGCTAGCAGGATGAATTCTCCTTTGTAATTCTTTTTGGTGGTGGTTTTAGCTGATGGAATTTTCTTCTCCGCCTACAACTCACTTAGCAGTTCAGAAAACACACTACTGAAACTGCTGATGCCAATCTCGGATTGGAAAAATCATTTCATTCCACTCACTCATGCATTATTGCACTGAAAAGCAATAAAGAGCAGGCCTCATGGGTGCCCTAAGGGAAGGTGAATGGGTCAGAAATACTTAGAATCATAGAATCATAGAATCATAGAATCATAGAGTTGGAAGAGACCACAAGGGCCATCCAGTCCAACCCCCTGCCAAGCAGGAAACACCATCAAAGCATTCCTGACAGATGGCTGTCAAGCTTCTGCTTAAAGACCTCCAAAGAAGGAGACTCCACCACACTCCTTGGCAGCAAATTCCACTGCCGAACAGCTCTTACTGTCAGGAAGTTCTTCCTAATGTTTAGGTGGAATCTTCTTTCTTGTAGTTTGAATCCGTTGCTCCGTGTCCGCTTCTCTGGAGCAGCAGAAAACAACCTTTCTCCCTCCTTTATATGACATCCTTTTATATATTTGAACATGGTTATCATATCACCCCTTAACCTTCTCTTCTCCAGGCTAAACATACCCAGCTCCCTAAGCCGTTCCTCATAAGGCATCGTTTCCAGGCCTTTGACCATTTTGGTTGCCCTCTTCTGGACACGTTCCAGCTTATCAGTATCCTTCTTGAACTGTGGTGCCCAGAACTGGACACAATACTCCAGGTGAGGTCTGACCAGAGCAGAATACAGTGGTACTATTACTTCCCTTGATCTAGATGCTATACTCCTATTGATGCAGCCCAGAATTGCATTGGCTTTTTTAGCTGCTGCATCACACTGCTGACTCATGTCAAGTTTGTGGTCAACCAAAACTCCTAGATCCTTTTCACATGTACTGCTCTCAAGCCAGGTGTCTCCCATCCTGTATTTGTGCCTTTCATTTTTTTTGCCCAAATGTAGTACTTTACATTTCTCCTTGTTAAAATTCATCTTGTTTGCTTTGGCCCAGTTGTCTAATCTGTTAAGGTCATTCTGAAGTGTGATCCTGTCCTCTGGGGTGTTAGCCACCCCTCCCAACTTGGTGTCATCTGCAAACTTGCTCAGGATTCCCTCAAGCCCATCATCCAAGTCATTGATAAAGATGTTGAACAAGACTGGGCCCAAGACAGAACCCTGTGGCACCCCACTAGTCACTACTCTCCAGGATGAGGAGGAGCCATTGATGAGCACCCTTTGGGTTCGGTCAGTAATCCAGCTACAAATCCACTGAATGGTAGCATTGTCTAGCCCACATTTTACCAGCTTCTTTACAAGAATATCATGGGGCACCTTGTCAAAGGCCTTGCTGAAATCAAGATAGGCTACATCCACAGCGTTCCCTTCATCTACCAGGCTTGTAATTCTGTCAAAAAATGAGATCAGATTAGTCTGACATGACTTATTTTTCAGGAACCCATGCTGACTTTTAGTGATCACAGAGTTTCTTTCTAGGTGCTCACAGACTGTTTGCTTAATGATCTGCTCTAGAATCTTTCCTGGTATTGATGTCAGGCTGACTGGGCGGTAATTGTTTGGGTCCTCTCTTTTCCCCTTTTTGAAAATAGGGACAACATTTGCCCTCCTCCAGTCTGCTGGAACTTCGCCTGTTCTCCAGGAATTTTCAAAGATTATTGCCAGTGGTTCTGAAATCACCTCTGCCAGTTCTTTTAATACTCTTGGATGTAGTTCATCTGGCCCTGGAGACTTGAATACATCTAAACTAGCCAAGTATTCTTGTACTACCTCCTTACTTATTCTGGGCTGTGTTTCCCCTGCTGAATCATCTGCTCCATATTCTTCAGGTCGGGCGTTGTTTTCTTTCTTGGAGAAGACAGAGGCAAAGAAGGCATTGAGGAGTTCTGCCCTTTCTCTGTCCCCTGTTTGCATTTCACCATCTTCTCCTCTGAGTGACCCCACTGTTTCCTTGTTTTTCCTTTTGCTACGGACATACCCATAAAAGCCCTTTTTGTTGCTTTTAACCTCTCTGGCGAGCCTGAGTTCATTCTGTGCTTTAGCTTTTCTGACTTTGTCTCTACACGTGCTGGCTATATGTTTGAATTCCTCTCTGGAGATTTCCCCCCTTTTCCATTTTTTGTACATATCCCTTTTAAATCTTAACTCAGTCAAAAGTTCTTTAGATAGCCAGCCTGGCTTCTTTAGGCACCTTCCATGTTTCCGTCTCATTGGTATTGCCTGAAGTTGTGCTTTTAATATCTCCCTTTTAACAAACTCCCAACCATCATGAACTCCCTTCCCTTTTAGTATTACTGTCCATGGGATTTCACCCAGCGTTTCCCTAAGTTTTCTGAAGTCGGCTTTCTTAAAGTCTAGAATTTGGACCTTAGTATGCTTGGTTGCTCCTTTCCGCTGGATAATAAACTCCAGAAGAGCATGGTCACTCCCACCTAATGATCCTGCCACTTCTACCCCACTAACCAAGTCATCACTATTGGTTAGGACCAGATCTAAAATGGCTGATCCTCTTGTTGCTTCTCCCACTTTCTGGACAATGAAGTTGTCTGCAAGGCCAGTGAGGAATCTGTTCGACCTTATGCTCTTGGCTGAGTTTGACATCCAACAAATATCAGGATAGTTGAAATCCCCCATTACTACTATCTCACTTCCTTTGGAATGCTTGGCCATCTGTTCCAGGAAGGCATCATCTGTGTCCTCAGTTTGGCTTGGGGATCTATAGTAAACTCCCACAATGAGATCACTGTTGTTTTTCTCTCCCTTAATTTTGACCCAGATACTCTCAATTTGGCTTTGAAGTTTTAAATCCTGGATCTCTTCACAGGTATACATATCCCTAACATATAAAGCTACTCCTCCTCCTTTCCTGTTTGGTCTATTTCTCTTAAATAGATTGTATCCCTCTATTACTACATTCCAGTCATGAGACTCATCCCACCAGGTTTCAGTGATGCCTATTATGTCATATTTAGTTTGCTGTACCAAGAGCTCAAGTTCATCTTGTTTATTTCCCATGCTCTGTGCATTAGTATACAGACATTGAAGACCGTTGATCATTCCCCCATGTCTCTTATTTAAGGATATTTTCGTCCCACCACTAGGTCTGCATGCTGCTTGCTCCATTTGGTCCTTGACATTTGGATGATCATCTTCAGCATTTGATAGACTCCTACCTTCAGGACCACTGTCTCCCTCCCCCACATAAGTCAGTTTAAAGCCCTCCTGATGAGGTTTTTGAGTTTTGTGGCAAAAACATTCCTCCCAACTTTTGTGAGGTGCAGTCCATCACTTGCCAGAAGTCCATCTTCAAGAAACTGCAGACCGTGATCTAGGAATCCAAACCGTTCCTGTTTGCACCATTTGCGAAGCCAGTTGTTCACTTCCCCTATTTTTCCCTCTCTCCCTGGGCCATGTCGTTCAACTGGGAGGACAGAAGAGATGACAATTTGTGCATCTAATTGCTTCAACTTCCTGCCCAGAGCCTCATAATCATTTTTGATCTTCTGTAAGCTATGGCTTGCAGTGTCATTGGTTCCCACATGCACCAAAAGGAAGGGGTATTTGTCGGTGGGTTTTATGATTCCTTGCAGCCGTTCTGTTACATCTTTGATCTTGGCCCCAGGTAGACAGCACACCTCTCGAGACATCTTGTCAGGCCCACAGATCACTGCTTCTGTACCCCTCAGTAGGGAATCCCCAATCACCACTACACGCCTCTTCATAGGCTTGGTTGGGATTCTTCTATGTGCTGTCCCTTCCAAGGTTACCTGCATATTTCCAGAGGACTGACTTGGTTGCTCGTCTTCATATTCCTCATCAACTGTGATGAGGGAGAGATCCTCAGGTGGAGTCTGTTCCTCGTCTTCCATGAGCACTTCAAAACGGTTGTGTAATTCTAAGCACTCAGAGCGATCCCTGGGCCTTCTACTTCTATGAGTCACGTTCCTCCATACATCTGGCTGCTGTGTTGGGGAACTGACCTCCTCCTCAGGGAGATCCCCTGTCTCCTCCTTGGTGCAGACAGTGTGCTCTGCTGCATCCAAGAAAAGCTCCAGCTCTTTAATTCTCTGGAGCGTAGATACACGCCCCTGAAGCTGCTGCACCTTCTCTTCCAGAAGGGCAACCTTGTTTTCCAGTAGGGCAACCAACTTGCAATTGTTGCAGGTGTAGCTACCCACATCCTTTGGCAAGAAAACAAACATTGCACAGGAATTGCAGGTGACAATGGTTGTTCCCTCCACCTCCATCTTGAAAACCTTGAGGTCAAGGGGGAAAGAGGAAGAGGCCTAGGTCCCCCCTAACAAACGTATGAGATTTGCTGCCCTAGGTCAAAAAGATGGGTCACCCAGATCCAAGAGGCAGATCCAAGAGGCAGCAGCCCTAGAAAACCAGCACAAGCACACAAACAAGTAAGAAAACAAATAAGCACACAAACTTACTCACACACAGCCCCAAAAGACAAAACCACAAAACCTACAGAGTGTCTCCCAAGCTCAGCTCACCTTCTGCTCCTTCCTCAGTTGCTGCACTCCAAGCTCTGACTAGCTCCGCCCACAGCTAATCACCTGAACTTCCTGACTCACACTTCTAGGTGAAAGGTCACAGCCAGAAACAAACAAGGTCACAGCCAGAAACAAACACCCACACAAGCCTGGACAGTCACCCAAATCCAAGAGGCAGCAGCCCTAGAAAACCAGCACAAGCACACAAACAAGTAAGAAAACAAATAAGCACACAAACTTACTCACACACAGCCCCAAAAGACAAAACCACAAAACCTACAGAGTGTCTCCCAAGCTCAGCTCACCTTCTGCTCCTTCCTCAGTCGCTGCACTCCAAGCTCTGACTAGCTCCGCCCACAGCTAATCACCTGAACTTCCTGACTCACACTTCTAGGTGAAAGGTCACAGCCAGAAACAAACAAGGTCACAGCCAGAAACAAACACCCACACAAGCCTGGACAGTCACCCAAATCCAAGAGGCAGCAGCCCTAGAAAACCAGCACAAGCACACAAACAAGTAAGAAAACAAATAAGCACACAAACTTACTCACACACAGCCCCAAAAGACAAAACCACAAAACCTACAGAGTGTCTCCCAAGCTCAGCTCACCTTCTGCTCCTTCCTCAGTCGCTGCACTCCAAGCTCTGACTAGCTCCGCCCACAGCTAATCACCTGAACTTCCTGACTCACACTTCTAGGTGAAAGGTCACAGCCAGAAACAAACAAGGTCACAGCCAGAAACAAACACCCACACAAGCCTGGACAGTCACCCAAATCCAAGAGGCAGCAGCCCTAGAAAACCAGCACAAGCACACAAACAAGTAAGAAAACAAATAAGCACACAAACTTACTCACACACAGCCCCAAAAGACAAAACCACAAAACCTACAGAGTGTCTCCCAAGCTCAGCTCACCTTCTGCTCCTTCCTCAGTCGCTGCACTCCAAGCTCTGACTAGCTCCGCCCACAGCAGGAGCAGGACTTGAACTTTAGGAATTTAGAGAATCCAGCAACAGGCATCATCTTAGCCGTAGACTGAGAAACTACAGGATGCCTTCTAAGAGCTCTAGATTTCAGTAACATATTTCAGATTTAGTAGACAGGGGAGAGATTAGAGACGGGGTTCTCTGTTAAGCTAACATGAATGAGCTTTTTGACAGGAGAACAGATCTTCAACTGCTTGAAACTTTTAAATGCCACATTAGTGGCAGTTTGGTGGAAGCTGTAGATTTCACCAAAGGAAAATCACCTATTGCAAATTGACAGTAAGGAAAGTTATAAATGGAAAAGGAAAAGATAAAGAAGTATGTTTTCTCAGTGGTGGTTGCTGCTACCAAACTCCTGGAAGCAGGGATACTGAATGCAGTGAAACAGTTTATATGGGAAAATATGGAAACTTCATTCTGAATTTGAGAAGATAGGATCACTAGCTAGTTTACAGATTGACCACAAGAATTTCGGTGCTATACTATTAAATGGTCTTATGGCCATGTCAATTTCTTAAAATTCCCTAAACAGATGCACAAATCACCATACTGGCTTGGATTCAATTGTTGAGCATCCTTATTTTAAAACATTCTGAAATCTGGGCTGAAAATTAATGCAGAAGGTGACTTCCAGTGATGATGGCATACAAAAATGCAAAGTTAAAAGGAACTAGACAATCTATTAGTTTTCATTGCAATTTAAGAGTCAGGTGAAAGTACTTAGCATTATAGCTAACAAAGTCATTGTGCAAGTGGAACGACTTCTGCTCACTCAACAGATTTCTGCTCCTTCATCTCCCCCTGTGCAGTCCTCACATCTGGGGTTCCACCAACTCTCTGGAGCAGTTTTGGGGATGTCTGGTCGTGTTTAGGGGGGAGGAGAGAGAAGGGAAGATCCATTATGCAGGCAGAAGTTGTTCCCCTCACACCATGACTTGATCAGATTCAACTCTTAATCTAATGTCAGTAGAAACAAGATGATGCGTAATAACTTTTAAAAAGAAAAATTAAGATGCCACACAAAAAACAAAGTGAGTTTTGCCATTGACACCAATTGGCTGCAGACTCCAACCTTACATATTTTGGGGCAAGTCCCACTGGATTCAAACGAAATTGCTTCTGGGCGTGTATATACAGGACTGCAGTCTTAGTCTAAATTCCTGTGTCTTGTTAGACTCCACTGCAATAACAAATGAAAAATCTACCCAATTATTAGCATTTTTAAAATAAAGTGCCATTGATGTACAGAGGTCTGTGCAAAGAACATAGAAACTAAATCCTGAAAATTTGGAAGGCAACAAACAACTGGGGAAGAAACAAGTGAAAATAAGTAATCTGGAGGGACAGAATGGGAGAGACAATTATAGCAGCATGCCTTTCATTTAAGAGTATAACATAAAAACAGAACTTTGCTAGATAAGGGTAAAGGCCCATATAGTCTTACATCCAGTTTCCACAGTGGTGAACTACATGCATTTGGGAAGTTCAGTAGCAATCTCTCCACTTGTGATTCCCAGCAAATGGTATTCATTCACTTTGTCCTTCCTATGACATTTTGGCCTGTGGAAGGTTTCCAGGTTACATAACTACCATATAAATGGTGACACATGATTACATACATTTCCTCAGAATGTTTCTCTAAACACATGCTTTTTTCCTTCATTCCTGTACTGTTAATATGCTTTCAGTGATGGCTGCTTCCCAAACTATGGTTCTAAGAAATTTCCAGTGTCAATGTGTCACAGAGAAGCCTATTTTCTATCTACTTTTGAAAGTTATGCCACATATGAAAACCAATTTCTTCCTGCTTATGTTTCCCACACTAACCTATCAAATGCTTTGTCACCACCATAAAAAAATGTGAAGTGAAAGTATTTCTGTTGAATGTTTATGTAAATATTGACTTCCCATGTCTGTTTTTCATCTTCCTTTTCTCTCTTCTTATGAAATGGACTCTTACTGAAACTTTAATTGTATCCTATAGAGTGCCTACATTTTTTCACCAAACGTATGTTATAGGGGAGGGGGAGCTTATATGCAGAATGACCATTTAGATTTGCAGAGATATCTTAGCTGCTCATTGCAATAAAAAAGTTTTTACTGCACTTGAAGGAGTTTAAAGAAGCAAAAGCAATCCAGTAACAATTACTTACTCGATTGTGTTCCTGTCCACTTTTCCTGTCGTGTTAATGCCATAGAACTGCTGCATAGCAGCTATAGCAGATTTCATTGTCTCTGCAGTGCGCAACACCGACATTCTGGGGTCAGTTGGTGGGAGATAGCCGTACTTTTGTAGCCACACCTATAATGACAAGCATAGTTTGTATTAGGGAAGATTTGCAATCTACAATCCCCTAGGTGCCCCTTAAGCTTTTCTTTCAAATGTAAAAGATGCAATTCAAACATAGGAAAAACAATCCACAATACATTTTCTTAACATTCACTGAAAGCAAGAAGAATTAAGAATGAAATAAAGTGTTTATGATCCAATTATTGCAGTGGAATGCGCACACTGATATCTCCAGACTGTATCCATAGGCAAGAAAGGTTGTAAGAATAATTATTTTACATATCTTATGGATAAGAATAAGGGGCTACATGGTAGATAGGACAACCTATTTTTATAGAACCGGGTTGTTATTGTTGTTTTAAATGTTATTTTACAACCTAAGCAGACAGTCCTCACATTACTACCCAGCACCCTCAGACAATCAGCTCCCTCAAGTCCACTGTCAATTATGTCTGCTGAGGTCTCAGGTCAAGGATAACAGCAGTCCCATTTTTTCCTTATTATCATCATCATTATTTCTATAGTTCTGGTTACAGGTAGGTAGCCGTGTTGTATATCTCATTATACATGATATCTCATTATACATGATTATCTCATTATACATGATAAGCGATCTTCAGCCATCTCAACCCTTGCTTTTTCATGCAAAACCATTTGCAGTCGTTTTTGGTCATCAACAGCTATTAGTCAGTCAATCACCCACTTCCACCACCCTTCTGAGTGATCCCCCCTCCCCTCCCCATCCCCACCCCCTCCCCACCCCTTCTCTACATAAGTGCCTGGGGACTCCCATTTCACTGTATCTGAAGAAGTGTGCATGCACACGAAAGCTCATACCATATATATATATATATATATATATATATATATATATATATATATATAATAAAAACTTAGTTGGTCTTTAAGGTGCTACTGAAGGAATTTTTTTATATTATTTCTATACCGTCCTTCATCTGAGGAGTACAGCGCTGTTTGCAATATAAAAACACCAAAAAATACATACCGTAGCAAGAAACAAAAACAATACATAGTTTAAAAGTCCATAGATTGTTTAATTAGCCAAAGGTCAGGGAGAAGAGGAATGTTTTTGCTTGGTGCCTACGTAACAAAGGTACCAGGCAGGCCTGCATGGGGACAGCATTGTTCTGAAGCAATGTGGAAGCTGCTGACACACACACACACACACAAACATGGGGGCTATGCTGGCTTCTTTTAGCCACAATGTTAAAGGCACGGGAAATCTAAGGCGACATTCATACATTCTTATACTTCTCAGAGTCATCAATAATCAATCAAGAGAAGCTCTGTGAGATGAACAAACAGGTTATCACCTAACAATTATTGGAACCCTTAGCAAACTACAACTCTCATACAGTGGTACCTCGGTTTACAAACACAATTGGTTCCGGAAGTCTGTACTTAACCTGAAGCAAACTTTCCCATTGAAAGTAATGGAAAGTGGATTAATCTGTTCCAGAAGGGTCCACGGAGTACTAAACCTGAAGCGTACTTAACCCAAGGTATGAGTGTAATTGGTTCCGGAAGTCCGTACTTAACCTGAAGCATACTTAACCTGAAGGAAACTTTCCCATTGAAAGTAATGGAAAGTGGATTAATCCGTTCCAGACAGGTCCGCAGAGTACTTAAACTGAAAATACTCAAACCGAAGCATACTTAAACAGAGGTATGACTGTAATTCTTTTTGGAGGAAACCACAACCATACTCATACTGCTTATAATGCATGGTGTGGATGTAGCCTAAGAATGCAGTGGGGGGAAGGGGCAACAGTAGCCCCTCAATCCTGGCCCTGTAAACAGAGTCCTAGAACTAACCCTTCACTGTGAAATGAAGCGCTCACAGATTCACATTTTTATTTTGTATTTCATTCAAGACTTTATAGAGATCCTTTAAGCAACTCTCTCTCTCTCTCTCTCTCTCTCTCTCTCTCTCTCTCTCTCTCTCTCTCTCTCTCTCTCTTCCATGTGCTAAACTTTAACCCAACAAAGAGTTGATAAGCATCTGACCTAATTAGCAGTGATGTGGTCTGATTTTCCACATTCAGCTAAGCCACGTTTATCTCTTACACATCCTAGTTTAATTTCCTTTACAGAAGAAACTCTCACCTTCAGGCCACATCCTTCTTGGATGAAGGCCCTCCTCTAATGTTGTTCTGTTCCATTTGGAACTGTTTCATGTGCTTGTAATGATTTTACCTGTTTGTATAACTGTATTTTATTCTCATAGCCTGCCCTAGGATGTTGGAGCAAAGGCAGAATGAATGATCTTATAAATAAATAAAAGACCGTGCCTAGCTTATGTATTTAAAGGTTTGCAACTTACATATTTAAAGGTTTGCAGCTTCCTATCTTGTACCTTATGAGGAAGTTGTCAAATCACATTGTGCTGATACTGGGGTACTCAGTGTAAGTTTCACAATTAGAGTGACAAATCTCCCTCGTACTTCACTTGCAATGTCAACTTACACACCGCCACTAGATGGAATTAAGGACTGCAAGCTTCACATAAAAGTGAAATGTGCACCAGCTATAGAAAGGCGATCCTTAAATATCCACTGTTCATACTAACCATTTATTTTGAAATAACCTATCCTTTCTTGAGGTCTCTATCCCCAAGTCTAGAAGAACATTACCAGCAAAGCATCCCTCTAATGCTAGTGTAATGTCATGAATGGTGTTTTGGCATATCTATGGATGCTCCTGATCAGGCATCCCCAAACTGCGGCCCTCCAGATGTTTTGGCCTACAACTCCCATGATCCCTAGCTAACAGGACCAGTGGCTGGGGAAGATGGGAATTGTAGTCCAAAACATCTGGAGGGCCGAAGTTTGGGGATGCCTGCTACTGATCTCAAGACTGATGTGTTGCCACAGGAAAGCTTTAAGACTTCTCCAGTCACTGACCACATTAAGAGCCAGCCACATTAAGAGAAAGTACAGAGCACATGCACACCACTCAGTCACACCCCAAGCTTGGGTGACACTTTTGCACAATAACCATTTGTAAAAGGCAGGGCTTCTAGGACCCCACACTCACAGCACTGGGAAATAAAGCTGGTAAGACATTTCCCATGGTTTGCCAGGTCAGATCCAGGACACAGGTTCATGGCAGATATGGCTCCCTGTGGCTACTGGCCATGATGGCTATGCCTCCACAGCTGGAGGCAATCATCTGTTTTTGTATTTAAACTTTTGTATGCTTTAAAGTATGGTTGTGATTTTTCTCTCTCTTTATTTTTTACTGTTTTATCTTGTGTAAACTGCTTTCAGGTGTTTATTTATTTTACGATCAAGCAGTGTATAATTTTTTAAATAAATAAATAACATAACATAACATAAAAAACTTATTCCAAACACCAGTTGCTAGAAACCACAAGAGTGGTGAGTGCTCTTGTGCTTGGGTCCTGTTTGTGGGTTTGTCACAGGCATTTGGTTGGCCACTGTGAGAACAGGATGCTGGACTAGATTGACCCTTGGCCTGATCCAGCAGGCTCTTCTTATGTTCTAACCATAGCTGCCAAGTATCCCGTTTTACGTGGGAAACCACCCGGATTTTAATCCATTTCCCGCTGTTATCCCGAATAGGAAAAAATCCCGGAAATCCCCCGGATTTTCTACCTGCCAGGGAGGCTCCATTTCAGGTGCCGCTCTGCCCATGTCTGGGCACCGGAAATCGGGCAGAGCGGCACCAGAAGTCACTTCTACGCATGTCTGGACTTCTGGTGCAGCTCTGCCAATGTCTGGGCACCGGTAATTGGGCAGCGCCAGCACCGGGAGTTGCTTCTACGCATGTCCAGACTTCCGGTGCCACGCCGCTGCTGATCCCACAATTTTCAGCGGGAGACTTGGCAGCTATGGTTCTAACATTATGTTCATAGGTTAGCCAGCAGGCTTTAAAAGCCCTTTCCTAAGACTGCTGCACCTGTATGTTCTTAGGCTGTAGCTTTAACATGGAGCAATAGCCTGAATGTGAACTTATTAATGCAGTTATTCAAGAGACAAGATTTTTGCCCAATCTGTTTTACACCCTACATAGACAGGTTGACGGAACCGTTGTTAAGGAAGTATTATTTATTAACAGGGCATATGCCTCCATACAAGAAAAATACTCTGGGTGGCTTGCCATAAGGAAATCACCTTGCAAGGAATTAAAACCCTTTTCCTCAACAGGATTTCTTTTGAACAGAATATTAATTATTACCTATATATATTATTATAGCCAGTGTGGTGTAGTGGTTAAGAGCGGTAGACTCGTAATCTGGGGAACCGGGTTTGCGTCTCCGCACCTCCACATGCAGCTGCTGGGTGACCTTGGGCTAGTCACACTTCTTTGAAGTCTCTCAGCCCCACCCACCTCACAGGGTGTTTGTTGTGGGGGAGGAAGGGAAAGGAGAATGTTAGCCGCTTTGAGACTCCTTCGGGTAGTGATAAAGCGGGATATCAAATCCAAACTCTTCTTCTTCTATTTATATAAATTATTTGGCTAACCAATAACATTCTGTTGAACAAAAAAACTGGGGTTTCTGAGTATGGCGGTAGGCCACTACATACAATAGGCACAAGACTCTATTTGAATTTTCTTCTGAAATATGTTTGAGACGAGGGGGAAAAAATGTAGTAGTTAACATCCAACGGTATGGAATTATCTGTGTAATTTTCCTACAGGTCTCTCCATTATTTGCAGATGGAGAAGAAACACAGGAATTAATTTCAGCAAATTGCTTCCATAAACGCTGGTACAAAATTAAGTTAGAATTGCTTGGCTCTTTGGTGAGCCTATTAAATCATATTGAGCAATTTAGGAAACATGCACATATTAAGTACACATCAGTCCAAACAGCTTTTTTATTAGAAGGGTCTCAACACATCTGCATAATGCAAAATGCACTAACAGATGGTGGTGGGTTAATTTGGCAAGGCCCATAGAGAGATAGTCTACTGGAATCAAATCAGGGGGTCGAAAGGTTGAGCTGCAAAGTTCCTTTTGGGGAAACGATTATTTAAACTGAATCTGACATTTGGTTTTCCAGTTCGGTTTTCATAAAATAAGTTTATGGTTTCCAGTGCTTCAAGCCTGCATCAGCAGATTTGAGGTGCTGCCCATCAAACATCTGCAAAACAGGGGGGGGGATTGCCCTCCACTGCTTGCAAAAGCAGCACTCTTTATACGTTACCTTGTAGTCTACTCAGTTTGCTTTCCTAGCGGTGACTCTAACAATGTGATTCTATGCATCTTGGCTTGGAATTTAGTTCTACAGAGTTCAGTACTGCTTTTAGCCTTCCCCAATAAGTGTGTGTAGCGCTGTAGCTTCGGAAAGGATACCTTTGGAATCACAAGTGAATATTCTTTGAGAGGCACAGATGAGCCAAAAGAGCCCCGAGGTTCCACTTGAAATAAGTATTTCAAAAATGTCAAGAACTAATTTGAAAATAAAAATAGCATGTTATATAACCACACGCACAGAAGCAATTTTGGGAATTTTGCAGCGTGAAGAGAAAAGGGCGTGCATGTTGCTTTCGCTGGTGCCAATGGCCCAGTGCCCACTGGCTTCAACGGAAAGAGAAACCAGTACCAAAGTAAATGAATGAAACAGAGGTAGCCTTTATGCAATGGAAGATTATTGCCTCTCCCTTCCCTTTCACACCTTTTCAAAAACTAATCATATCACCACTCCCACTAACACATAGGCCCACTATGTCAAACCTAAATCCTGATCCATCCATTTTGGTAAACAGAGCCAGTGAAAGGTTTTATTCATTCATTTGGCTTTATTATTTTTTTAAAGGCAAACTCTTTTCAAAGATTTGCAGAAACATTAGCAGTCCAGAATATGTAGTTACAGTGGAACCTCGGTTCATGAACACCTCGGTTTGCGAATTTTCGGTTTTTGAACGCCGCGGACCCATCTGGAACGGATTAATTCACTTCCCATTACTTTCAATGGGAAAGTTCGCTTCAGTTTATGAACACTTCAGTTTATGAACACACTTCCGGAACCAATCACACCCATGCTTCATGTTGAGTACGCTTCAGGTTGAGTACTCCGCGCACCCGTCTGGAACGGATTAATCCACTTTCCATTACTTTCAATGGAAAAGTTCACTTCAGTTTATGAACGCTTCAGTTTAAGTACTCTGCGGACCATCTGGAACAGATTAATCCACTTTCCATTACTTTCAATGGGAAAGTTCGCTTCATTTTATGAAAGCTTCATTTTATGAACAGACTTCCAGAACCAATTGTGTTAATAAACCGAGCTACCACTGTATGCCCAACTTGCTGTATGAAGCAACAAGATCCACTCATTTTTATCAAAAGGAAGGGACCCTCAATCTAGATCTTGCTGTATGCAGAGCGGGAGACCATAGAGCTTGCATTTGTGCATTGTGAAATCATATCCAAATATGTGCATGAGACCAAAGACCTACTCAGAGACTTTCATAGCTAGCTTGTCAGTGTTTTGAAAAAATATAGCAAAGGTTCTGATCTCCTTTGCCTGCTTTGCCTGGTCCTCGGACCCTAGTCGGCACAAAGAGTCCTTGAGAAAAAAAGCTTTGCAGAATGCTGCTTTTATTATAAAAACTCCTCCAACCACGACCAACACCAAACGCTACCAGCTACCAACCAACCCAACCACAAATACCACTAACATTGACCACTCTATATATACAGGTACAATTAGGTGAGAGGTTGCATGAGTCATTGTAGGCCGCTGACTCCTGCTGACTTAGTTCTTTTAGCATTAAAGAAACAGCGGCCAATTTTTAGCCGTGGCATAGCTTTTGTTTTTTCTTAAACAAAACCTGTAATTACGCTAGAGCACCTTTTAATGTAGGAAACTAGAATGCAAATATACATTGAATAATGAAATAAAATAGCTTTTTGTCATTAATAATTACAAAAGATCCAAGAGTGCTTATGGTTTGCTCTCACATGTCATACATACTAATGAGGCAAGACTGTACAGCAAAGCCAAGATCTGAACTCAGCTTTTACAATGATGAGCCCAACGTAAGTCCAGGGCATTATACTGCATCTTTCAGTTTTATCAGTTTTGATGAGCTGGAATGGTGCAATGGCTGAGAACTATGAGGGACCTGACTTGACTCTGATGTCTGCTCTTGTAATCCTGAGATATTGCTCCTTAAGTCATAGCTGCCAAGTACGCCGTTTTCCCTGGGAAACCCCCGTTTTTACTTACCTTTTCCCGGTGGTCCCCCGTATCACTTCGTCTCCCGTTTTTCTCCGTTATTTTCTCCTGCCGGTGGTCTTTTTTTTTTCCTGATTTGCCCTTCTATGGGCACCAAAAATGGCCACTGCCGGCTTCAAAAGTCGCATCTACGCATGTCTGGAAGTGCATAGACGTGACTTCCAGTGTCGGCGGCGGCCATTTTTGTGCCCATAAATGGGCAGAGTGACACCGGAAGTTGCGTCGACGCACTTCCTGACATGCGTACAAGCGACTTTCGAAGCCGGCGGCAGCCATTTTGGGTGCCCATAGAAGGGCAAAACGACACCGGAAGTTACATCGACGCAACTTCCGGTGTCACACGGCTGCCGGTCCTGGATTCTGCAGTCCGGGACTTGGAAGGTAAGCTTAAGTACATCTAATAAAATATGGAATCTAATAAACCCATGTTCAAAATAGGGTTGATGATGAAATATAATAGTCCTTATATTTTTGGGGCAATGCTATTAGCATACTAACTATATGAAAGTCATTTTTAAATCACTGGGCAGATATAGTCTGTGCCTATATGACTCCTAATGCTCAAGTTCAAGGATATTAGAGGGTCTTAATTCCCCTCTACAGAAAGAACCTGTGTGCCATCCTCTCCATCTTCAATGAATTCTACTACGTTCCAATCTGATCCCTGGAGAAGTTAGATTTAACAAGTTAAGCTCCAAAGAAGCCTACATCCAAGATTCATATTACAGACCTTTACAAGTGAATGGTACCTCTGGGGCTAGTCATGGGGTGCTGGTTACCAGAAGCTGAGGAGGCCTCGGAGTAAGCAAGCAAGCAGCGGCAAAGACCAGGGGTGGCAACAGCGGCTGCCCCGAGGGCTCCCAAGGAGAGGAGAGAGGAGAGGAGGCTGAGGGAACACTCCACAAGGGAGGGAGGTTCAAAAAAGGGTGAGAGGCTGCCAGCTCTGCAGGCAAGGGTTGGCATAACTGGGCTCCTGAGGCTCACAGGAGTGCTGCAGAAAGAATGTAGTTGGTCAAGGGAGCTGTGGACTCAAAAAGGTTGAAAACCTGTGGCCTACACAAATCCAGAGTGGAGTCCCTAAGACAATTGGATGGTGCTTTGTATGCCTCCTTCCAACAACTTCTGCAGCCAAGCTGGTGGCAAACGTATTGCTCAGCTTTCCTTTGGACCAGGGGTTCCCAAACTTACCCGGCTTTGGGCCGGATGCCCGCCACGCCGATTGCGCGGTGGGCCGGAGGGTGGGGGAGTACGCGCGGGGGCACAGGAGTGCGCGGCTGTGTGCGCCCATGCGCAAACGCTATTTCTGGCACACTCCCGACCTGGAAAGTGCCGGAAATAGCTTGTGTGCATGTGCAGAAGCCTCCTCCGACCCGGAAGTACACTGGAAATGATGCTTGCGTGTGCACACAAGCTATTTCCGTCGATTTTCCGGGTTGGAAGTCGGCAGCAGCACCGCACCGCGACGGTAAGAGCGGGCGGCAGCAGCGGGCGGGGGGGTCCCCGGGGGCCGCATAAAAGAGCCTCGGGGGCCGTAGTCTGGGGACCCCTGCTTTGGACCATATGATTGAGGCCAAGAAGAGAGTCTTGTCATCTGGACAGCCCAGGACTTCCATACACACGGTCCAGGCTTGTGCCCCAGCACTACGCAGCAGTTTGACTTCATCCTCGAGACAGACAGATGCCAGCAAGTTCCTTTTATTTCTTAACATTTCCATCCTTAAAAAAACAAATACACACACCCCTACAGCTGAACTTCCAATAGGTGTTTGCACTGAGCTGTCCAAAATGATGTCCAAGCTGCTTCCCTGAGTGGCTACAGTTAATTCAGAAGCCAGCTATGATGGACAAGTTGAAATTATTCCCTCTGGCGTGCATTACCTTGTCAACATTAAATTCGGTCTGCCACTAATAATCAAGTGCTACCCATCCGCTTCCTCCAAAGCTCTGTTGATACTTCATGATCATGATGAGTGAATATACCTCACACACAAACAAAAATCCTTATGTTATGGCAAGCCTCTAAATCTAAGGTGACAAGTAGATTTTGCATTGTTTCTAGCAATATGAGAGCTAACTGAATAGGTGGGATTGGCTGCACATGGAGCCCATCTTTTTACTGGGTGCATCCAGCCTTTCAGCTGGAACCACACTGACAGCTAATGCCTGCCAGCAGTGAGGGCGCACAAAATCTTATCTGCCCTGCAGGCAGCTGCCAAAAGAGCAGCATCTAAGGGCACTGGACCTTGGGGGAATATGAAAGATATTTCTACTCATTTTCAATTGGCGAGGTGTGTGCCTGGGAAGGGATGTTATGCTTCAATTCCAGCCTTCCTCATGGTCCTTAATGTCACAAGTGACCCGGTGATTTAAGTGGACGTTTTACAATCAAATTTGTGGTCTGGTGAAATATTCACTGGATGCTCTTAGAATTGACATGGCAAAAGGAAGAGAGAGGGGCACACATCATAGAGTCGATGAGAGAACAACCCTTTTACAAAACACTGCAAGCAAAAATTGGATTCCCTGCTTCAGAGGTAGCATGTGCAGTGCCTTCTAGCTGTCTCCGACTACAATTTCTATAACCATTGGCTATACTTACTGGGGCTGGTGGAAGTTGTAGTCCAAATTATCTGGACAGAGCCGGGGTTGGGGAACACTGCTCTAGCCATAGTGAAAAAGCAACATGACAAGGAATAGACTTAGAGAGGGCTGCGTGTGCCAAACTGGCAGGCAAGATTCTTGTTTCCTTATTTTATTATTATATGGCTTTGTATCTAAATAGGTATATTTTACAAATTATGTGTATGAATTTGTTGGGTTCCTTGCTTAGTTTTGACTGGACTGAAGCCCTGAGGACAAGGGTGGCATCAATATCTGATTGCCTAAAGCATGTTTAGTCCACAGCAAGCACTAGTGAGATTGATCCTTAGCAGGGGTGCTCAGCACTGCAGCCTAAGCTAGCAATTGCAAATACTGTAAACCTTAATAATAGGGCACTGTTCTGACCAAACCAAATACATTTATGCTTAAAAATGCAAAAACTAAATTAAGTACAGTGGTACCTCGACTTACGAAGACGATCCATTCCGAGGCAGTCTTTGTAAGTCGAGGTTTTCGGATGTCGAAGCGCGTGGTCGGCACATGCGCGAAGTGCGATTTCGCGCCTCTGCGCATGCACCGGCCATGCGCACCGCTCTGCGCAGGCGTAGAATGTTTGTGCAGGGCGTACGCAGCGAAAAGACTTCTGGGGTTGTCGACTTCAGAAGTCGAAACCTTCAGAAGTCGAAGCGTTCGGATGTCGAGGTATGACTGTACAATAAGGCATGCCAGCAAATTGACTTGAAATAAACTACAACACAGAGACACTAATAAAATAATAATAATCCACCAGAAGGCCCTTGGAGCTGGACCTCAGTGTCCGGGCTGAACGATGGGAGTGGAGACACTGGGCCAAGGCCATTTAGGGATTTAAAGCTCAGCACCTTGAATTGTGCTTGGAAACATACTGGGAGCCAATGTAATACACACACACACACACAGCACAGCACAGCACATGCAGGCTCAGAATGCCTGTTATAGTTTTGTTTTTCCCTGTAGGATATCTAGAAATGACTAAAATGTCAATGCTACCCATTTAATTAGTGTGCTCCAAATATCCAACTCAATCTCATATGAAGGTCAAAGGAAACTTATGTTTGTGCTATATTTGAAAGGGATTGATATTCTTGCTCTCAATGTATATGCTTCTCTCTCTCTCTCTCTCTCTCTCTCTCTCTCTCTCTCTCTCTCTCTCTCTCTCTCTCTCATCATTAATGCTAATAATTTCCAGTATCATTTAAATAACTGACCTGATCATTAAACATAAATGTGATCCTAATAATATTACCACTTGTATCCCATGACCACTTCTGATATTACTGCACCAGATAGATCCCCTGGACAGGTTGCAAGTAAGAAGGTGGGCAAATGCGAACTGGTCTAGAGGGGGTGGGAAAATGGGGGCCGTGCCCTATTTTCCCAAAGGGACCAGCCTCTACTGAACAGCAGTTCATTTTTTTTTAATCTACCACATTATGTGGGAAATAGTGGGAAATTTAAATGTTGGTCATCAGGGGGGTTTGCTTTTCCACCATGCCCTGAAGTTCCACTAAGTTTGGGGCATTGTGGGAAATTTAAAGGGCCACCCAGGGTAAGGGCACCAGTGCCAGTTGCAAATAGCCCTAAGCAAGAGAGGCTTCAGCTCAGGCACAGGCCACCTTGGCTCTCCAGATGTTTTGGAACTACAACTCCCACCATCCCTAGCTAACAGGACCAGTGGTCAGGGATCATGGGAGTTGTAGTTCCAAAACATCTGGAGAGTCAAGGTTGCCTACGCCTGCTTCAGCAACTGTATTCCCACTGTGCCTTCCTCCACTGCTGATATCTGGACGTGTGCTCCAGAGTCTATCACTGCAACTAGCTTTCCACTTCTCTCAGAACCACTTCAGTCCCCTCCCAAGTAATCAAAATAAAACTTCCAAACTTCTGGGTTCAGGTGGCAGATGACTGCATGCTTGGGTTGGTAGAACAGGGAGTTCCTGTCAGCCTCTGTTCCTCTATGAGCCATTTGTCTAACAGATGAGCCAGCAGTCACCTTCTTTTATCCTTGAACTGCAAATTCTGTACACTTTCTGATTGTTGTAACACAGGGTTGTTTTGTTTTTTTCTGGTGTGCGTTAGCATCTGTGCACGTTTCCTTCTTAAATAGCTAAGCAGAACTTTGGAAGTATGTATCCACTTTCAACAGTAATTATGAAATGGAACATTTCTATTGCCATCATTGTACGAACCTGGCAAATCTGCTCCCACCAAACATTGTGCTGTAATCCTAGTCTCTCAGACGCTGCCAGGGTATCTCCTAAGCAACAAATCAAGTTTACAAAGCCAAAGTCTTGTGTCAGAATTATCAGCGCAATATATTATGGAAAGGAACCATAGAGCTTTTGCAAAGGCAACAGGCTTGAATATTTATCACTACAAAATATATTGCATTTCACAGCACAACATCACATGTTGCTCTAAATAATTAAAAGCAAAGTACATTTGTCAAAATAACTGCACACAGTACATCTGCGATGACATCTTAAAAGAACTGCACAGCTACACAAAATTGGTTCTCTTGCTACTCACTCAAAATGAAATTTTATAGGGAAATCAGTACAATTTTTATGACTCCAGAATTACTTAGCATATGGACCAATATTTTCCTGTTTAGGAACAGTTATTGGAATGTACTGAAACTGGGAAAGAGCTGAAGTTTACTGATGAGACATATGCTTTGCATGCAAAGGGTCCGAGGATCAATGCCAAGGTAAAGCTAGGAAAGACCACCATCTGAAACTCTGCAGAGACACTGCCAGTCCTTAAACACCAATAGTAGCTAGCCTGTTGCCCTCCACCAGATGTTGGACTCCAGCTCCCATTGGCATGGCCAGTGGTTGGGGATAATGAGACTTGCAATCCAACATCTAGAATCATAGAATCATAGAGTTGGAAGAGACCACAAGGGCATAGCTGCCAAGTTTTCCCTTTTCTCGCGAGGAAGCCTATTCAGCATAAGGGAAAATCCCTTAAAAAGGGGATAACTTGGCAGCTATGCACAAGGGCCATCCAGTCCAACCCCCTGCCAAGCAGGAAACACCATCAAAGCATTCCTGACACATGACTGTCAAGCCTCCGCTTAAAGACCTCCAAAGAAGGAGACTCCACCACACTCCTTGGCAGCAAACAGCTCTTACTGTCAGGAAGTTCTTCCTAATGTTTAAGTGGAATCTTCTTTCTTGTAGCTTGAATCCATTGCTCCATGTCCGCTTCTCTGGAGCAGCAAAAAACAATCTAGAGAGCTGCAGGTCAGCCATGCCAGGTGTAGACAAAACTGAACTAAATGGACCAAAGGTTTGATTAATGTTTGGCAGCTTCCTATGTTCCCAATGTTCAATGTAATCTATATAATGCAAATCAGGTCTTATATAGAACAAATATTACATCTGCACCAGCCACCCTCATTGGTAGCTGGCCTGAGAGATTACCAAGAGAAAGAAGAGGGAATCGCCAAATAATGTTTGGCCCTTAGACCAAATAGTTTAAGATGGCAATTGCTATCTAACCTCTGAAGCAGTTAAATAATTTATAGTCTGATCAACAACCCACTTAAACTCAAATACTTACGTTTTAAACCAATTTACTCCCATTGAGACACAACAGATAAAATCCAATTACTTTGGGTTAATTGAGATGTGAAGCAGGGTGCTAGTTACTTTTAGCTACAATTGCAATGCCATTATGAATCACACTCATATCACCATTCAGTCTGCCTCCCTTTCTTGTGCAGCAGGATGATGTCAAGAAGAATGGTGCCCAGCACATACATCATTTTAATATTAACCCCCCCCCCAAAGGAAATAAAAGCGTATTCTTAATAATAAAACTGCTGTTAACTGAATGGTATGCCTTTCTTCTTCTTCAAATCCTTAACGATACCAAAATTAAGTGAAATGTACAGGTGAAGCATTTGCTCAAAATAAAAGCAATATTTACATGAAAAAAATGTGTGCTAAAACATCACTGTTTAGAGAGGGCTGTTGGTTTTCCCAGCAAAAGCATCAAAACAAAGTTTTGCATCTCCAATTCCAAAGTAAGGTGCAGTGGGGTTCAATTAGGAGCCATAATATGCTCTTTTGGCATAAAAATGCTTACCGTAATTATTCTTTCTTAACACACTGACCTCATCGGCTATGTGTCCTTCACAGGTAGAATTTTCACAAATTCCTTATATTTCCTGTTTAATAAAGTGTATTTAATTCCTTTTTCCCGGGACAAGAACTTTGAAGCAATGTAAATAGGAGGGGGGGCGGGTTGCTAAACAAAAAAGAAATGAATAGACAGCAATGTTGAGGTTCGCAATGAAGGAGCAGTCAGACCATAGAACTTCTGAACTAGGTGTTCCTTTGCACATTTGCAACAATTTCATCAGGCTTTGATTAGACATCTCCAACAATATTCATCCCACATATAGCATGGGGCAAATTGATCCACAACTAACAATGGTTGGATCTGCCTAGACACATCTATCGGCCTTATGACTTCTTGTGATTAAATTTTGATTATTTAAATTAATTGACTCGCATATGATGTGTTCACTCATTTTTTAATCTCAGAAAACAGTGTCGTTGTCCCTCCAGTCCCACTGGACATATGATGCTAGAATTTTAAACAGACTGGCACTGCTTCTGTTTTATGGTGCCCCTGACAACCTGGTAAATGCTTTATTCTGCTGTGCTTGTATTTTTTATTTTAATTTTTTTTTACTGGTAATGCTTTTTTAAAATTGATTTTGAACTCTAGAGGGAAAGCTGGAGGAAATTATGTTTAAATAAATAAATAAATAAATAGAGTCCCCTAAATAAAACTTGGCTTTCCCAACAACACACACATCATTAAGTCGAGTCATTTTTGGCACATCAGCAGCCTTAAAAAAAAAGTTACAAATTTTTCAAACTAAATAAAAATCACCGCAAGCAAGCTACTATTTACTGTCATAAGTGTGTGCATTTGGGCATTTCACAGCAAGAGACACAGAGTTGTAGCTTTCTAGTAGAGAGCCTGCTTTGCATGCAAATGGCCTCAGGTTCAATCCCTGCCATTACCAGGTATGGCTGGTCTGAAACTTTGGAGAGCTGTTGCTATATCAGGTCCTCCCTAAACAGAGGGCATGTGTTGCAGTGGGGACCCGGCAATCAGGCCTTGTGTTGTGGGTGGGAACATTGGAGCAGCCACAACACCCTATTGGTGGTCCCTCGAACTTGGGAGCAATTGGGCTAGCCAGTCAAAGCAGTTCGAGGGACCACTACTTAAGCTGATGCATGTTCCCTGAGCTTCCTCTTTCAGGCTCTTTGCATCGGAACACCCGCCCACCTCTCCCTATATTTAGGGCTTGCACTTGACCTTGCTATGCCGTCGTGTGTTGCCTGTCATTGGGACAGGGGCATGGCAGGAATTTTCCCCACTTGGCTGATTGGCTGGTGCCATTTGGGTTTCGCCTGCCACCTAGCAAATCGTCACAACTTGCTAGCATGAAAGGCAGTTGGCTGACATAAAGGGAACTCGTAGAAGAGATGATGATAATAATAATAATAATAATAATAATAATAATAATAATAATAATAATAATACAACTAGTTAAAATACAATTCAACAACAAGACTAAATACGTTAAAATTAAAAATGCAGGCTCATACTAAAGGGAAAAGAAAGTGAAAATGGGGGAGGGGGTCAGGTTGGCTCCAGACAAAATGCCACGTGGAGGACTGCCCGCTAGTGAAGAAGTTTGAAGAATTAAAGAGAGGGGGGTTAATTGGCTAGAATATTTCCAATTAAAAACAATATTTGAAAAGGATAATAAACTTAAGGGGTTTGATAAAAAAAATCTCAGTATGGGAAAAGGGAATCTTAGGCAACAATCAACAGACTCTCAAAAATATATAAATTGATACAAAATGGGAAAATAGAAAAGGAGGGGAAAGGTGACGCTATTAAAAAAATGGGAACAAGATCTGGACCACTCAATTGAATATAATGAATGGGAAAGACTGTGGACAAAAAATATAAATTTCACTGCATGTTACCTAATAAGAGAGAACTATATGAAAATGCATCACAGGTGGTATCTGGCACCAGAAAGGCTGGCAAAAATGAATAAAACATATAATAATAAGTGCTGGAGATGTAAGAAACAAAAAGGAACCTTCTACCATATGTGGTGGACATGCCCCAAAATTGGGAATTTTTTAAGCATGATCCATGAAGAGATAAAGAAAATATTAAGAATATCATACAGTAAAAGGCCAGAGGCATTTCTTTTAGGAATATTAAAAGATGATGTCCCAAAAGACAAAATTAATTTTTTCTTATACGCGACGTCTGCAGTGAGAATCCTGGTGGCTAAGTATTGCCCACTAAGGGAGAATGGTTATGCAAGCTTCCAGAATATTTAGAGTTAGCTAAACTGACATATATAATAAGACAAAAACCAAAAAGTGAAGTGAAAAAGGAATGGGAGTGCCTAAACGAATATCTTAAAAGTCAAGGTTCGAGGTCAGAAATCTGGCTGAGTCTGGAATAACCTTGTGAAGTAAAAGGATAAGAAAGAGGGATGTTAGGATTGAGATGATAAAGAAAACAGGAAGATACAATGAGTGGTAAAGGAGGTGCTATGGGAATGGTGGAAGTCAAGGTTTGTTTTCTTTTTAAGTGTTTATATTATTAATTTGTAAGACTTGGATTCTTTTTTATATGTGTGTTTTTGTATTTTGTGTACTGTTATTTTTCTTTTGCTTTTTTGTTATGTGGAAAATATTAATAAAATTTACTATTAAAAAGATAAAATAATGTCCTATTTAGTGCATTTGTCAGAAATTTGCAGAATACTGTATAGTTTAAGGTGGTGCTCACTTATAGCCATTAAGAACAAGACATATTTCCTCAACTCACACACGGATTTTCTTGGCTTGGTGGTCAAAAGGACATGAAGCTAGAATCATTTTCTCTCAAGTACTTTGTAAGCTCCCTCCAATTGTTCTCAGGACAAACCAAAGTGGGTTTGTAAGCAGGTCAGTCTTGAGCAGGTCGGGCGCCCTGGCGCTGAGGGGCGGAGATCGCTCCGGTACCCCCGCCCTCGCAGGGCGCAGCATGGCTTCCGCGCGGCTTCGCCGCACAGCGCCCCACCTACCAGCCCGGCACCCGACGCCACCGGGGCTCTACCTAGAGCCGGCCCTGTTTGTAAGAAGAAAACAAATAAATAGACGTTTTGCCTTTTACATGATGTTCATGCCAAACTCGAGCAGGTTGGCCACCAACACGAGCTCAGCTAGAACGGTTCCTCCTCCTCCTCGCCATTGCACCCAGTTTTCTTGCTCACCCACCTCTTGACAACAGTGGTGGTGAGGAGGAGGAACAGAAGATGCCACTGCCTGCTTACTCATTGGTTCTCTGCCCAGCAAGCGTGCAGGCAGTGGCACTGATGAGAGAGATGAACAGCTGCCACTGCCAATAATAATAATAATAATAATAATAATAAGGATTTAGAACAGGCACCCCCAAACTTCAGCCTTCCAGATGTTTTGGACTACAATTCCCATCTTCCCCGACCACTGGTCCTGTTAGCTAGGGATCATGGGAGTTGTAGGCCAAAACATCTGGAGGGCTGCAGTTTGGGGATGCCTGATTTAGAATCACAGAAGGAGTAAAGGGGACCCCGTGGAGAGCATCTTGCTTATAGGCTCTCCAAAACCTAGAGCAAGCACTGGAAAGGAGAATCCAGTTCACTATTACACAATACAAAGATTAACATTAGAAGATGGAATAAAAGGAACAGTAAGATTTCCATTTCTTAAAAAGAGGCATAATGATAAAAGAACTATTGTAGCCAATTCCCATTTTAGGAATGTTTCCAGCAAGAGTGTCAAATCTTATTATGTATTAACAGCATTTTTAGTTTACAGCCAAATATGCATGCTGACAAGAAGAACAACTCTAAAATGAGTCTCCTCTGTTCTATCAAGATAGGCTAGATTCAATTAAAGATATAGCAGCAGCAAGGGAATAAATGATCACAACTGAATGATTCTTTAACTTAAGATGTACTGATCTTAAACTTGCACTCTCTCGCACATAATGTATGTGTGTGCGCATTATCATTATTCTTTACTGTGGAGCGGATAGACTTTGACTAAGTCTATGTGAAGATCTTTTCTAAAACAAAAAAGCCTCAGATTTCAAAAGCTTATAATAATACACAGCAACACATACTGTTTCATTACAAGAGAACTTTCGGAGTGCAGATTTAACGTATTGTCAACGGGGCACAAATCAAAAGACGGACAAATAGGCGCTGGTGGCCTTTCTGAGACAGTGAGGGTTTCATGCAATACATGTGTACTACTCATTTGTCATACACAATCCAGATGTTTTTCCTCCTGTTGTGAAATGGCTACAGTTTAACAGCACTGGACAGTCAGCATCAAGTGAGGAAAGAGCGTCTGACTATGACTGGGAAGCTCAATGTTCAGACGGATACTGAGTCTCCAGGTGACCTTGGGCCAATTCATTATATTTCAGCCTAGCCTTCCTCGCAGGGTTATTGTGAGGGATTAAATGAGGGGGAGAGAACCATAAGAGCACCTTGAAAACCTTGGCGAAAATGTGGGATACAAATGGAATGGAACGTATAGTCTCTTGGAAAAAGTTATTCTTTCTTTCTGATCCATTGCTGTTTTTAACGGCTGTGTGTGCAATGTGATTGCAAAAGCATTATGGGCAAGTACTGGATATTATTGCCTGTGAGATATATAAATGGTCAGGAGCTACAGTACTCCCCTGCCTACAATGATTTGTAATGACTTTTAATACTGTATTTACTGCTTTGAAAGCTGAGAATACTGGTGCTCAATCACAGAAGCCTTCACCTTATGAAATAACCTTCATGTTTGGTTTTTCGAACAAGGGCAAGCCTATCCCCACTCCTTCCAAAGCAACTCTTTTGCCATTTCTTCCAGCTTCTGCTTTTATCTAATCTAGGCTGAACTTTACTGACTATTTTGCTACTGTCTTTGCATAGGGTTAGGAAGACCAGGAAGACCTAAGTCCAGATACCTGTCCAACTACAATATTTACTGGAGTAACCTTGGACCACTTGCTATCTCTCAGCCTAACCTACCTCACAAGATCGTTGGGGGGAGGGAATGGGGTGGCCAGCCGTATTTACTGCTCTAAGCTCCCTGGAAGAAGGCTGGATAAAATAATAATAAATTGCTACACAGTCATAGGTTAGTTTCAAAGAGGTGTCTGTGCAGAACACATATTTCACTCATGGAAGATGCAGTTCTATACATCACAATAAAGTGCTGCATGAGAAAAGTAAAAATATAATTCAGAAATCCTCTTCTGATTGTGCAACCTCCCGGAGGAGAATTAATAGAGAGAACCCATTGCATTGCATTAAATGAACCCTGCTATACAAACAGTTGAGTAAGCATTAGCAGAATGGTGTTAGCAAGTGGCTATTTTTTCTTTCTTTCATTCTTTGGATTCAAAGAAGTACTGACTGGACAGCACTTCTGGATCTATAAACCACACACAGTGAACATAAGCATTTTTATTATTTCAGGAGGTGGAGAACTTAAATCACCACTGAAGGCGCCTCCTTTTAAAATATATGATATAAGAAGGAGCCGTTCCAATAGCATAAGACAATTCGCAGAATAACAAGCTTCTTGCTGCTTTGTAAAGAGTTGAAGCAATTTGGGGACACTTGTTGTCAGTACAGATACTGCACCTAACCATTTATCCAATGACAGTATTTCCTTTAGATTCAATCTCTGACTTACCTATAATGATTATACGAGATGGATTTATGCGAAAGAGTCTGAACCTTCCATTATGCCAACCCTTCCATCCTTAAGCGTCGCAAAAAGTCATCTTAATAAACATCCTTCAATGAGGTAAGTTAATAAAATGGGTAGAATTTTTTCATGAGTGGCTTTTTATGCTGTTACTGAATAAAAGGTAATGCAGTTTAGCAATTTAACTGTAAATACTTAAAAGTGTCCATCGCTATGATACCTTGATGTTGAAAAGGTGTTAAAAATGTCCCTGAAGGTTATTCAATTCCCTTGCTTAGTTATGAAATGTTCTCCATTACTCCTATTAGAATTTCCTTTTCCTTTTGTGATCCCATTGTAACGATAACAGGAAAAGAACATTATGCAGTGTCCTGATCATGTTATTAGGATAGACACATGGCTGCTATTGAAGGCGGTAGCCCTCTCTTAGAGAAGGTTCAAAGGTTCAATGATAGCACAGGTTCAATCCCCTGCAATTCTAGGTTGGGCTGGGAAATCAGAGTATCCACTGAATTTGGGTGAATCCCAAATCGTATGCTAAATTAGGCCAATTCAGAAAGACTTGGAGCTTGCCCAAGCGAAGGAGAGATCTCTTCAAACTATACCAGGGACCTTCAACACAATTTGGGATGCTTGGTGGAGATTCCACTTTATAAAGCTCTGGGGAGGAAATGAAAACATTTCTCATAACTCCCTAGCAGTATTCATTCCCTCAGAAAGCACTAACATGTCTGCAGCTTTAATCCAATTCTGCCCCCAAAACAGAGGGGAGATGTTGCAGCCTTCTCATAAGTATTTATTTTCCCCTAATAATGAATGAGGGGCCATGATGAAGCACAAGATCTGCAAAATTGGAAACTGGCAGCCTACAAATCAGTGTGAACCAAATCAGGCTGCTTTCTGAATCACCAAATCAGAATTTGAACCAAATATTGTGGCCTGTGCATATTCCTACTAGGAAACATTCCTATCTGAAACTAGCCTGGGCAGTGAATAGACCAAGAGCTAGATAGAGTTTCACTTGGCATAAGGCAGTTTCCTATATTCTCTTTAGTGAACTCTTCAGTGTACAGAACTTCTGTCCTGTTTAGTGGCCGCTAAACACACTACAGTCGTACCTTGGTTCTCAAACAGAATGCATTCGACTCCTGAAACCATTCAAAAACCAAGACATGGCTTCCAATTGGCTGCAGAAACGTCCTGCAGCCAATCGGAAGCTGCAGAAGCCACACTGGATGTTCGGTTTCTGAAAATCGAGAACCGGAACACTTACTTCTGGGTTTTAATAATAATAATAATAATAATAATAATAATAATAATAATAATTTATTATTTATACCCCGCCCATCTGGCTGGGTTTCCCCAGCCACTCTGGGCGGCTTACAACAGGAAAATGAAATAAAACAATTAAACATTAAAAGCCTCCCTAAACAGGGCTGCCTTCAGATGTCTTCTAAAAATCTGGTAGCTGTTTTTCTCTTTGACATCTGATGGGAGGGCGTTCCACAGGGCAGGCGCCACCACCGAAAAGGCCCTCATCCGGGAGCCGATTTGTTCAGGAGCCAAGGTGTTTGAGATCCAAGGTATGATGACTGTATTGTGACATTCTGGAGTATTTCTCTTCCCCCTGCCCCATTTGGTTAGCTGCCACTAGAAATAAAGCTCACTGGGCAACACCACCACATCATGCATTTTTATCATTAGATGTTAACAAGGGCAACGGGGAGGAGAGAACAAGACATAGAGCTTTTTTTGTCTTTAGTGCTGCCCTTTGTGTGCCATAAAATTATTTAAAATGCGGGCCACATCCACACCAGATATTTAGGGTGAAATTCAACTCCCTGCTATGACAAATGTTCCATCGGCACATGCATTCCAGCTTGTTTGATGGAATGAACCCCCTCTCCACCCTCACATGCCACCCCCAGGTCAATTTGTGGGATGTAAGGGCACAATGGGAGAGGAGACGGGGAAACCTCACTGTGCAAGTGGAATACCTTGCAAAGCGCAGAGGTGAAATAACAACAACAACAACAACAACAACAACAACAACAACAACAATAATTTATTCATACCCTCTCCATCTGCCACTCTGGGCAGTTCCCAACAGAATAATAATAATAATAATAATAATAATAATAATAATAATAATAATGCAATAAAACATCAAAGATTAAAAACTTCCCTAAACAGGGCTGCCTTCAGATGTCTTCTAAAAGTCTGATAGTTGTTTATTTCCTTGACATCTGATGGGAGGGCGTTCCACAAGGCAGGCGCCACTACTGAGAAGGCCCTCTGCCTGGTTCCCTGTAACCTCACTTCTCGCAGTGAGGGAACTGCCAGAAGGCCAGATATTGACGGACAGGGGTATGCGTGCCATAGGGCCTGGCCTGCACCACCAATATAGGTTGCCGCCCTCAGTGTCAAAGGAAGATTTGGAAGACAATCCAGTCAACTTTGGTTCATGAAATGGAAGGGGTACCATTTTGTCTCAAGCAGCAAAGTGTATTTGCCTGGGCCTCAGGGCTTTTGGGCAGGATGTCTCACAAAGCCACTGTCACTACATGATGGAACTTCTGCAGGAGTGCAGGAGAAACAAAAATTTAATATGTATAAGGTAAAGGTAAAGGGACCCCTGACCATTAGGTCCAGTCGTGACCGACTCTGGGGTTGCGCGCTCATCTCGCATTATTGGCCGAGGGAGCCGGCGTATAGCTTCCAGGTCATGTGGCCAGCATGACAAAGCCGCTTCTGGCAAACCAGAGCAGCACATGGAAACGCCGTTTACCTTCCCGCTGTAGCGGTTCCTATTTATCTACTTGCATTTTGACGTGCTTTCGAACTGCTAGGTTGGCAGGAGCTGGGACCAAGCAACGGGAGCTCACCCCGTCACAGGGATTCGAACTGCCGACCTTCTGATCAGCAAGCCCTAGGCTCAGTGGTTTAACCACAGCGCCACCTGTGACTACCATACCTTCTGTATGAAGTCTAAGAATTCAGAGGTTGCCCAATGCAGCAGATTTTTTTTTCCCTAATACCCATCTCACACCTTAATTTCAGCTAGAAGTAACTTTGCTTCCCAGATGATTTATTGCTATTTATCTGTAGACCTGGAACATTTATGTCATGATTAATAAAAATGATCTCAGGGTGCATGATTAATTATAGATCACCCACATTATCTACTAATTGGCAATTTTTGCTGCTGCCCCAGGGACATAGCATATCTAGGCATTTTGATTCCAATAGCTATTTCTCAAATGATTAAAATTAACTTGAATAGGTTGACAAATAATATTTCCAATGATTTGAAAGGAGGGGCATTACTTAAATTTAGTACCTGAGGGGAAGATTAACACACTTAAGATGAATATTCTGCCGCCGACAATATGGTAATATGATATTTCTCTATATATTCCCCAAGTGTATTTTCAAAAGGTTAATGGGATATTTAGGAAATTTATTTGAGATAATCCTCCACCACATTTCTCACTTAAGAGAATGCAGCTGCCAGGTTCCAGACATTATTTTATACCATAAAGCATATCCTTTATCACATAAAACTGATGGAGGAATTTCTCTTCCTATTTAGAATTTTGTGGGGTGGGGATCCCGATTTGGATATACGGCTTACATTAAGCTATATGTTTAACCCAAGATAGAGGAACTAATCATTATTGTGAGCTGATGGTGAGGAAATGGGGCACTGCCCCACCAACCTCAGTCTGCCCTCAGCCAGCCTCCATTTGCCTGCCTTCTTTCTTACAGCTGTATGAAGAGGTGGCTTTGCCTCTCATTGACTGTGGCTCCACCTACTTGCCTTCCACCCAACCAGTACCAATGAGCACCAGGCACCACTGACAGTGCCAACAGATGCGGAAGCTGGGGTAAGCAGGCTTTCTTTCATCTTTCATTTATTTTGCTTGGAGTTGCCACCCAGTAAGACTCTGTGGTTAAACCACTGAGCCTAGGGCTTGCTGATCAGAAGGTCGGCGGTTCGAATCCCTGTGACGGGGTGAGCTCCCGTTGCTTGGTCCCAGCTCCTGCCAACCTAGCAGTTCGAAAGCACGTCAAAATGCAAGTAGATAAATAGGAACCGCTACAGCGGGAAGGTAAACGGCGTTTCCATGTGCTGCTCTGGTTTGCCAGAAGCGGCTTTGTCATGCTGGCCACATGACCTGGAAGCTATACGCCGACTCCGTCGGCCAATAATGCGAGATGAGTGTGCAACCCCAGAGTCGGTCACGACTGGACCTAATGGTCAGGGGTCCCTTTACCTTTACCTTTTAAGACTCTAGTATGGTGATCTCGAATTGACTATCGAGTTAACACTGCATCTACTCCACCCAGAGTTGAGAGTGGAGTGATGTGAGCTAGAAGCTGGAAACAACAGGCTGAGAAGCCTGAGAGTGAGAGCAATGCTTGATTTCTGCTTGAATCCAAGGCTACAACTACGGGGAAGCAAGTCCCTCTTCAGGGGTTATTGCTATGAGCCCCTCCATCATAGACTGAGGCTGTAGATATATATATATATATATATATATATATATATATATATATATATATATAACATCTTTCTTCTTTAAAAGGTCATACAAATTTACATATAATGGTCAAATCAAGAAGTAAAAAGGTAAAATGATGACAAGCAGATCAAAGGCGCAAAACATACAAAATGCAAAAAGGAAAAAAAAAGGAAGGAAAGAAAAAAGAAAGAAAAGAAAGTACAAATTCAAAGTATAATGAAAAAAAGAAAAAGTATTCCACAATAAAAGGAAACTTCCAGATAATGAAATCGGTTCCCTTTCACCATTCCTACATCGCTGTGTTTCTTCCTCAATATGGTTCTTTTTAATAATTATATGTTCCTCAAATATATTATCTTTATATCTTTGTTCACTTCCATCTTCCTTAATTTGAATATCTATCCGATAACTTGTTGGTTTTATTCTAGGCATATCACCCATTTTGGGCTTAATCCCTCTTTGTGAAAATAATCTATTGCATAGCTCCATTCTGTTTTTAATTTTTGTTTAGAAGTTTTCCTAATTATTGCTGTAATTCTGGCTAGGTTCATATATTCTACTAGTTTTAAATGCCAATCTTCGATTAATGGGACTTTATCTCCTTTCCAGTTTTTGGCTAGCACTATTCTTGCCGCTGCACATGCGTATAGGAGAATACTTCTCCTATCCTTGGGGGTATTCTCAGGTAGTAGACTTAAGAGAAAGATCTCCGGGTTTTTTTGGGAATGTCCACTTCAGCATTTTTTTTAATTTCTCATATACGTTATTCTGTATATATACTGAGGCTGTATATATTATATGTGTGTGTGTGAATGAACCATATATCTTAAAGACACCCAAGTCTCTGCTGTGCCTCCTTCCGAAGAAACCAAACCCTGAGTAAGTGCCTAGAACTCCTGGAATCACACACCATGCGGAGATCGGGGTGGTGTGCAAGTGTGTAGTTTACATCAAGCACAGGCATTAAGTAGCAGCCCTTTGATAAAGAGAAGGGGTGACATGGCAAGTGGCTAGGATCTCCATATCACCAGGGGAACTTCTAGGATACAAGATCATCTCTTTCCCCTCACCCTATTAATAGCAGAATTTAGCTCATTATCTTCTTTAAAATTAAGAAGGTTTGGGGCTCTGATTTAATGAAGGGGATATGCATGCCCATCACTCCCAAACTTCAATTATTTCTTTGCTCGCCTCAGGTCCCCAAGGTTCATATTGAATTAATTCTCCAACTAGTTTGCACCTTTGTATTTCTGTCAGGACCGAAAAGTTATTTTTAGCAATTTAATTTGGCCTCTCTCTCTCTCTCTCTCTCTCTCTCTCTCTCTCTCTCTCTCTCTCTCTCTCTCTCAAGTTGTCAGAGCAGGAGCCCTTCAGAAGGCTAAAGACGAAACATCTGCCTCATATTCCCTATCATATAAGAACCTTACCGTGTTTCCCCCTTTTTAAGACACCGTCTTATTACTTTTTTTTCTCAAAAAACCACAGGGTGGCTTATTTTTGGTGGGATGTCTTACTGGTACCGGTATTTTTATTACGAGTCTGAGGGAAGGGAGGTGTGTGCGTCCCTGGTGCAGCCCTCTCTCCCCGGCCCTGGGATGTTCGCGAAGGGCTGCTCTCTCTCTCCTCCAAGGTGGGGACTCACTTAATAGCAATCTGCTACACTGGAGCTTCTTAAATCTAAACCAGTATAATGGAATCTATCTGTGTGATACAGTCCTAGCAGTAGCCTATACCTAAAGCAAGTAAGGATCTCTACCAGCCAGCTGCCCAAGACTGCAAGACTGTCTGAAGTTCCAACAACATAGCACTTTGCAGTGCTATCACTGATAGCAAAGAAGCTACCTGCTGAGAACAAAGAAGCCAGCTAAGCAGCAATTAAGATTGCTGACTTGGTAAATGGTAGCAATTGAGAAGCAATTGAGCCAGCGAGGTGAGGAAGCACGTGTTGTTAGGACCGGCAGTTTAACTTTTGTGTAAAGCAGCGTTTAGCAGCTCCTTTTAGCAGCTCGCAAACAGCGAAGGAAAAAGTCCTTAATAAATAAATAAAAGTCCCCAAGGCAAGGACTGCGATCCAGACTACTTACAAATCCTTAAAGGGGCAGCTCCACAGACAACCAAGCAGCATAAGGTAGAAAGAAAACTGCAGCAGGATTTTTAAAAGGCTGCTTTATGCCCGGTAAAAGCAATGAGACAACAATCAGACACGGGAGATTCCCGTTAAGAGGAAATCAACGTGCATTGAATGGAAGGGAATTTAGGGAAAGGTGGGGGGAAGCGAGAGGTGGGCTGTGTGTGTGTGTGTGAGAGAGAGAGAGAGAGAGAGAGAGACGCAGGGGGGGGGAGAGAGACAGACGCGCGCACGGAGGTCTCTCCCTAAAAGGGAAAACAGCCTTTGCATTCTTCAATCGCCCCTCTTTTCTTCCTCGTGCCTTCATCTCCTCCCCACCCCACTTTTCTCCCCTTCACCAAGTAGAGCTTACACAGCTTGGCTAAAAAAATGCTCTCAGAAACGGGGAAGGGAAATCACAAGGCTTCGGCAGCCAGCAGCTACGGCTGTTCGGTGCATTTTTACAAGCTTTTAAAGGAAATACGTGTCTGTGGAGCGACAGCAAAATGGGGAGAGATTTTTAAGGGGGGAGTTGGCTGGCAGGAGGGGGGTTATTGCTAGTGGGTGAAGGGTCTATCAGTATGTCTTATTTTCGGGGTATGGCTTGTATCGCGCAATTGCTTAGAAATCCTGCTATGGCTTATATAATGACTACGTCTTAAAAAAGGGGAAACACGGTATATATAGTGATTATGTGTTTTAAGTATTCCCTTTGATATGAACATTTGCAACAGTTATTGCTTTTATCAATCACGAGTTAATCTATATTATTAAATCCTCACAAACAGGAATCACACCACCAGCCAATATATCAACATTTCCTAGCAAACACCGAAAAGTTAATTATACTAATTTCACACACTAATGATTTTGCCATCCGCTTATAAACCTCTGGGGCCCTCTTTTTCTTTTATTCGTATTAACCATTCCAAAACAAACTTGAAAATTGCTTCACAAGCTATGTTTTGTAACCTGGTGCTATTGCTATATTTCATTTAAATTTTCATTTAGCGTGACACTTGGTAAAATTGTCTTTCGATAAGGTTGAGAGTTGCTACATAGTATTTTTACATGTGTCATATTGGGTCAAGTCCCATTGAGCAAATGGGACTTTGATGATCCTATTTGAAGAGAAAAGGGTCCGTTGTGACAACAAAACCTCTTATATTCGGTATTATTATGCCTACAGCACTTTTCAGCATGTGAAGTACAATTATTGTTCCATTTACTTTCATCTCTTAGATGACTTGCCCAGCAGAACAAGGATTTCTTTACCAATAGACTGCCTCATGGAGCTTTATAACCGGGGGGGGGGGGAGTGCATTTAAAAAATGGCTCTTCTGTTTCCCCTGGGGGGGGAAAGATATCCTTAAGTTACAAAATCTTTTTCTTTGCTCCTAATTTAAATAATGGGAACTCTACATTTGGAAACTAATTCCATGTACTGTAGTTCTCCTTTATTCTGATTCTTAGAGCACCAATGGTTTTGTGACCCATCTAAATATGGTAAACATAAGGGATGGAAGGAAAAATGTTTATATACTATCTGGACTCAACTTTATGAGCAATAATAAGGATTAGATGTGCAGCCAAAAGCAAGTAGGTAGGGGAAACACGTGGTCCCCCAAATTCCAACTCCCATCAGCCTCTGCAAACACGAGACTGAAATCATAAAATTTCACATTCTCCTACCCCTTTTTTAAAACAACAACAACAACAAAACCAGTGCATTCAGTTCTGTACTAGGTTAGAGATTATTTGAGCCACAATTAGAACATTCTTCATTCTTAAATCTGAACAGGGCCGTCTTTACCCGGGGGGTACAAGGGGTGCAGGGCACCCGGGGCACCCAGGGCACCGAATTCTGGGGGGCACCAGGAGGCCGCCACTGAAACTGCCTAAGTGTATTGTATTGAGCTGCTATGTGGCAGCGGGGGCAGGCAGGCAGGCGGCACAAGATCAGTCGTGTCAAAGGTGCCGCGGACCCCGAGTGAAACATTGCAAATTCTTCCCAAAAACAACTCGTATATGTGCGCTTGCAAGGGCCCTCTAGAAATAAGGTTGCTCCCACAATGAAAGGTTCTCCCACGCATGCGCAAAATGCCCACCCGTCTCATCTTTCAGACACCTCCCTATGACCGTAAGCGCATGCACAGAGCCTTTACACTGACTCTCAATGCGTTCTTTGTCTTCTTTAGAAAAGCTTGTTTTAAATACAAAAAACCCCACAAAAAACTCCTTTTGGAGCCGCACAGGCGTGGGCACTATTTATCAAATGATAATAGTGACATAAGCATAATAAAAGTTAATTTGGGGGCTAAACTAAATTTGGGGACGCTGGGCAGATCTTTGCACCCCAGCGGCACATATGCTAAAGACGGTGCTGAATCTGATAGTGGACTCTATTCCACTAGAAAGTTTTTGCCATAATATGCTTTGTTTTTCATTTTTATCTAATGCTCCAGGTAGGTTGTTAAAATTTCTACATGGAGAACAACATATATAAACCATAGAGTCTGAACATTTAGAGGACACAGGTGAGGTTAGAAAACAGTTTTAGAAGACAGCATTATACAAGGCACTCTTTTAAATTCTTATTTTATTAAACTCAATGTAGCCGCTGAGTCCATCTGTCTAAAATAAAAGCAGATTAAAGCTATATTAAACATAACAGAAGGTCAATGGTAATCTTCTTAACATGATTATTTAAGCTTATACAAATATATTAAAATACTTACACCCTAATCCTAAACATTTATATTGGCATATCTGCTTGCAGCACTAATTTAGCATCCTGCTTTCAGGTGCTGAGTTAGCACAGCAGTGGGTATGCTCTTTGTTAGGAATTTTTCTGCTGAATTAAAAAGTTTCAGGACCAGGCTGTGAAGTCAAATGCCATAAATTTTAACAGGCTAATTCTAGAATCCCCAAACTATAGGAGCTTAAATGGTAGACAAGGAATCTAGTGGCTCTCTTACCATGGTTTGGGCTAGAATACCATGTAACCGCAATTTAACATTCTCTTTTACCAAGATGACAGGCCCTAATTAATCAAACTAATGGCTGTATCCATTTCCCCCCATAGGTTACTACTTCTACTTGATTGTATTAGTGCAGGCACTGAAAATGAAGTTTTACTATGTGAATCACACCCTCCTCGTGGAATTACCATTATGTGAGGAGGGAAGAGCGGGGGTCCGCTCCCTCTGTCACATCACATCACTATCATTGCCCCCCCCCAGTGCTTCACATATTGGAGTCTGAACTGCTACATACTCAGGCTCATCATGCAATTTAGAACCCTGATCTTCCCTATTACAGAAATTTAGCCCGCAGCATGTGAAGGGCTGTGAGATAGGCAACAGTGACACGATGGAGGCAGTGGGGACAGGGAGCATTCCCCCATGTTCCCCCTGACATGATGGTAATCCCCTGGGGGAAAGCATGCTTAATAGTTCTGGAGTTACTTGCTACTTGGTTCTATGTTCTCTGTCTCCTGAACACAACTGAGCAAAAAGCTAAATCAGGCAAGACCTAGGTCCACAGTGAATACTGGTTCACAGTGAATACTGAAACTGGAATCTCAGAATGCAGTAGAGGAGATTCAGCCATCACTCAGCTCTGAAAAGGGAAAGGGATGAAGCTCTGCAGATGTTTTTGTACTTCAATTCCCATATGCTGTAGACAGCATGGACAATGGTGAGGGAAAGTGGGAAATGCTATGCTCCATAAGCATTTGGAGAATGACATATTCTGTATCCCTGCTTTAGCCTTCTTCATGAAATTGTAATTGCTTCTCAGTACCACTCAAGTGGCAAGGTAAGCCAGGAGGACGGGAAACTAGACTTGGCTATTCCACAGCATTAGCTAACAGTATCATTTACTGTTTTGCAGTCTCTCATATATGATGAAGCATCATGGTAGCCTTTGTTTTGCTGACTTAAGCTTCTTTGCTGAGAAATCTCATATAACACACATACACACACACACACACACAACTCTTTTATGGATAAAACTTCTAAAATATTATTACATATTTCATTATGTAATTTAGGTCATCTTTCATTAAAGCAAGCAAGCAGAGTACTAATTGTTAATTCAATCATGATTTGCCAGAGAAACTCAATACTTTTCCCTCTGGAAAGTACTGGAATCTGGTTAAGTAGTAATAGCGTTAAATTACAGTAATCCGAACAGCATGAAATCAAGCGATGCAAATTCCAGTAAATTCTCAAGTTGCAGATGGTAGTGGTACAAAATCGCTTCACAACACTTGCAGGGGGAGGGTTCATAGAAACAGTTTCGGACACCATGGCAACACTAGCCAGTATCACATTTCACGTTAGAAACAGTGGTGATGTGTGTGTGTTTAATAAAAACATTAACAGCCAAAAATGGTAAGATACCTAATCGTGTACATTTGCTTTTCTTAATTACATCTCATTGGAATTTCGGAAAGTCTGCACAGCAATATGTAGGGGGACTTCCCTTTCAAAAAGAGAGATTTTTAAAAAAGTAATCATCACCAGAAAAAAAGAGAGGTCAGCATATTTACATGAAGTTATTATTTCTTAAGTCTACTGTTTGGTGCTTGCCACTGACCTTCCTGCTCAAACTCCTCTTACAGTCCCAATTATATTTCCTCCTTTCCCCTCCTAATGTTTCCTTTCACAGGCTGTGGCCAAAGACTATCAAAGCCTTTTCTGCTCCTGTCCCAAGACGACTCCTTGCCCTCCCACAGTATATCCTCTTCACACCAAGTTCTCTCTCTCTCCCCCTTTCTTCCTTTCCCCCCTAACAGCAACAATATACAGTTCTCTGAGCCAAGTCAACCCTATAGCTCCTGTCACCTACACATTCTGCTGGTGCAGTGCACACACATCCTAATAATGACAATTTGCAAAGCATTCCCCTTCCAGCATTTCCATCCCTGCATTTGGGTGTCCTCCTCTGGGAATGATCTGAAACAAGGAAACTGTGGCTCCCAGGCTCCATCACCAGTTTGTGCACATCCTCCTCCTCCTCCTCACACAACAGAGGTACCTCACATACTGAAGCTGAAAGCAGTGAGCTGTTGAATAATCCATCAATGACACATCACTTGACATATGTTTGGATGCGTGAATCAGCTCTTAAGAGGTGCCATCCTACGTGATGCAGCAGTAAGTAAAAAAAGTCTCCCTCCTCATTACCAGGGACCTACGATTTCCAAGCTTTTCCAAAGCTTACTGCGCCATCAGGGAGAAGTTACATGCTTCTCTTGAACCTAGGAAAGTTTGAAACGCCTCTTAGACATTTGAAAGCAGTGAGACTCCTCATGGCTTTCCAATAGTCACCAAAGTCACCATGGCATAGGGAGTCATCCTTACCCTACCCTCCCACTAGTGAAGGCACTAAGAAAGTCACTAGAAGTCAAACGGCTTTCTACATTTCTACAACACTGAGTGTGCAACTAGTTGCCATAGATTACCAAACTTGGGATCACTGCATATTTTGATGCAGAGAAGGTGCAGAAACACCATACAAATACAAAAAAATACAAGGGAGAGGGTTTTGCCTGTTTCTGGACAAAGTGGAACAAAACCATCAATGCTGGCAATCCAAGTATCAATGGAAGTAGTGGTTTCTGTATGTCAGGGATGAGGACTCCATGGCCCTGCAGATTTTATTGGGCTTGAACTCCCATCAGTTTCAGATAGCATGGTCAATGGTCAGGGATCCCCACCTTCTCACTATATATAAGGGTCTGGTGACTTCTATTTCAGTGTATCTGAAGAAGTGTGCATGCACACGAACGCTCATACCTATGACAAACTTAGTTGGTCTCTAAGGTGCTACTGGAAGGAATTTTTTTTTTATTTTTTTTCGACTTCGGCAGACCAGCACGGCTACCTACCTGTAACATCTGGAAGGTGAGAGGTTTCATATCCCTGCTATATGTGCTGTTTTGTAAGTAATAATTTAAGAAACTATTTCAGATTCATAGTTATAAAAACTAATAATACTGGAATTATTAACATATCATCCCCCCCCCAATGAAATAAGGGAAATGCACTACTGGTTACAAATGAAAGCTTTAGCTAGAATTACCAAAACATTGCCTGTAAGCTACTCAGGAAACTTCTAAGACAGTTTTGTTTCCTTGGTTGGGGAGTATTCTACATGCTTTCAGGTAAACTGGCTAGACGACATGATTCTTTCCCTCTGGAGTCATATAATATGAAAATTGCTTTTCAGAGGATGACATACATTGCCAAGGTTGAGAATAACAATAACTTTCTCGTTTTCTAAATATGTGAGCCTACAACAACTGGGAAAGAACTGTTTATAATGTATTGAACTATTTAATGTAACTTACTCTGCTCAGCGATAGTGCACATTTAGATCTTACAGGCAGAATGGTGGGAAATCAGTCGTCCAGAAAAGAATCTTTTAAGAAAACACACGAATCCAATAAAAAAATCAAGTATGTCAAGATTGCCTATCTATGAGGCAAACAAACTTTACAGAGTTCTTTGATAGTTACATACGGACCAGATAAATATCTGCCAATCTGAGAGGCAGGAAGTCCAAGAGGAGGGAAAGTCCTCTGTCATGCCACTACCATGACTGCATTTTACTTGTGGTGGCGGCAGTGTCACAGCTGGGCTAAATACGCATCTATTGTTTCTGCTTGGCATCTTCTCTGGCACTGTCTACTCTGCATGGGCAGGCAGGTCCTTCTCAAGGCAAACTGTTGTTCTCTCACACACACACGCGACTTAGCACTTGAAACTGAAGAGGATCCATTGAATATGTGCATTTAATGGTAAATGACATTTACCATAAAATGGCATTTACCATTAATTCTTAAATGTTTCTTTTCTTAAGCCAGTGCCTTTGGTATATGGCAAATTTCATCCTTTCCCCCCATCATTTACAGGTAATATGAGTTCACAGTTAATGTCCCCAAAAGAAAACCTTGTGACACAATTGTTTCACAATCGGTATCTTAAGAAGCACCAGCATTCACTGAATTTCCAGACATCTGCTGTTTTCATTTTTTATGGAACTTCCTTTCATCATTTTAACTATCATTTGATGCAACGTTGTGGTTTATTTTAAAATAAAATGCCCACAACATTTGTCATTTGTCAAGGTTACCACCATGCTAAGCATAGATGATACCATGAGGTCAACTAACAGAGCACAAGGTCTAGGTACAGAAGTGCCTTCATCTTTCATGATATTTCATGCCAGCAGTGGTTAAACTTTAGATTACCTAATGAAACAACCATGTTTTGAAGTCCCTGGCTGTGTGTAATGAAAGTATATCTCTAGGCTACTATGTTCAGGGTCAAATACAGGGGGGGGGGAGAGAAATCAATCATTTACATAAGCAGCCCATCTAGCAGTCCTAAAAACCTGCTATTTGTTCAGTTTTTAAGCAGAGCATGAGGGTGACAAGGTTAAAAAGGAAGTTGGACTGCTCTGTCAAAGCTTTTCTGAAATTTAATTGATAAGCAGGCTAAAACATCCCAGGAAAATGTGGTTATTAAAGTATCTTTATAAGTGTGATTGCATGACAAATGTTCAGTTAAGTGCTGTATTTAAAACTGTCTTGCCATCCCATTTCTACTACACATCCCGGAATCTAACATTTCTCCTTAGCCTGTTAAATATTGTTATGAGTTTGGGGTGTTAAGATGGATGCCAGATCCCTCTAATCTCTGAGTCCAGCATGTATTAGAATTTAATCAGGGCTTCGAATTCTTGGAATAGCCAGTATACTTATGCAATTGCTGGCTTTGGTATATCAAATATAGCAAATACATTAAAAACACAAAATCAAATGATTCGTTTAAAATACAATTCGAATTGTATTGTATTCCCTTTATTCCCTGCACACAGGGAATGAAGGACAGAGATTTAAGGTTTTGACCATGCATTTACTGAGAGCATGTCAAATTCCACCCCAGGTTGCAGTAATATCACTAACTCTGGCGGCGGGGGGGGGGGGGAGAGCAGTTCTGAGTTTTCAAAGAAAATAAAATACCTTCAGCCATGTACTAGGAGACTGCCAAATTCTGTGTGGCTGCTATGGCAAATGCTTGCTTCCAAGCTGTATTTCTCTCGCTTTGTTTCCTCCTGATAGCTAAGGATATAATCAATACATTTTTATCCTTCCCACGGAACTGTCAGCTTTACAGTGTTAGAAAACGGAACATTTTCTTTTCGTATTTAGCTTCCTTTCACACATTGATTTTTCTTCCTGAGCCTGGAACAGAGCAGAAACTTTACATCCCCCCATTTGTTGAAACACAAACAACTTCAGCTTAAATCACTGCTCAAAGCAGCAGCTTATCCAAGTTAAGCGTTTGCTTCCTGACATCAAGACAAGTTTGGGGAATATCAAGTGCTTTGCAAGCATTCCTCAACAGGTAAGAAGGGAACTAAATGCCTATCTTGCAATTCATAAATTTAAGGATTTCTCTTGCAATAACAGATACTGTGAGGGATCGGTGGATGGACAACTTATTTCCTGATATGCAGAATTCAATGGAACCTGGAAGAACCACTAACAGAAACCTGCGGGATTGGGTAAGAAAAAGGGGAAAGTATGGTGCTGATTTGATATGAAGAACCTATGGTTCAAATGAATGGCTGTCAAGCAATGAACACTAGATAAGAGTATCTTCAGACTTTGCACTATAGAGCTTTGCCATGCTTCAAAGAAGACCCAAGAAGACTATTTCATTCCTCTCCACAAAGTAGTTTACATAATCCCAGATGCCTCTAAACTGGCTGTATTCCGCCCATCTGCCAGTTACAGACTGGGATATATTTCCCCCAAAATGGTAAGTATTACAGTAATAGCTTTAGCAACCATGTGCAGCAGGATGAAGCTCCTTCAAGAGCTCATCAGATGCAGTTTAGCTCAGTCGAGTTAAATTAAGGTCACAGGTTCAAGTACAGCTCCCTTCAGCTGACGAATTCTGGGATAAGCATGGCTAGTTCTATATTGCTACAGTAGGTCTGAAAAATGTGTGAGAAAGCTTGTTTTCATTTCAGCTTATTTCTATGTACAGGAAGGCTTATCACAATAGCTTTCATTTACTGGAAGTTTGCCTCGATGCAGTTTTAATTGAGTTCTAATCTACCTGTCTCACAGACTGTCCTATACCTACAGCAGTAAGCTTAGAGGGTTTTTTTTGGGGGGGGGGGTCCTCTGTGAATTTCTTAAGCATGGTTTCAGATGGATCTCTCTATTCAGCATGCAAAAGTTTCATTTTTACAGTGCCAAGAAGAAACATTTCAAAGCATGCTGACTAAGAAGGAGAGCTGTCCATGGTTTGACTTTCATCTCTGTTGTCTAATAACCTTGCACAACCTCTGTCCTTCTAATGTGTGGGCTCAGTAAAAAATGGTTTACCTTGCCAGACTGCTGTAATGGTTTTCTAGAGTTTGAATACCACCCAATCAACTAAGTTTTACTCAGAACAGAACTACTGAAATTACGGGACCAAACTTAGTAATGTTCATTCATTTCCACTGGTCTATGCTGGGTAAAAGGGACGCTGGTGGTGCTGTGGATTAAACCACAGAGCCTAGGGCTTGCCGATCAGAAGGTCGGCAGTTCGAATCCCCACGACAGGGTGAGCTCCCATTGCTCGGTCCCAGCTCCTGCCAACCTAGCAGTTCAAAAGCACGTCAAAGTCCAAGTAGATAAATAGGTACCACTACAGCAGGAAGGTAAACGGCGTTTCCATGTGCTGCTCTGGTTTGCCAGAAGCGGCTTTGTCATGCTGGCCACATGATCTGGAAGCTGTACGCCAGCTCCCTCGGCCAATAACACGAGATGAGCGCCGCAACCCCAGAGACGGTCACAACTGGACCTAATGGTCAGGGGTCCCTTTACCTTTACCTATGCTGGGTAAAACTTAGTTGACTGCTACTCTAAAGCACTTAAGAATGCAATACTAAATATTATTTTCAATGAGCTAGTATTAGTGTGGAGGAAAGAGCAGAAGGGTACAGATTTTTACTACAGGCTATAATGTAACTTAAGTGGGGGTAGGCGAGAAATGAAGACAGGTTTGCTGTCTTCAGACGCTATCAAAAACCAATGAGCAACGTTAAGCTACATCTTGTAATCTTTTGCTGCATCTTCCCCCTGCCCATTAAATAAACTATTTATATTCTTTTGCATAGAAGAGAAGATCTCCTTCTAATACTCATGTACTATAAATATAAGGTATAGATGCCTTATCATCTCGCTGGCAAGCACAGAAAGTATAGAGGGCAACCCATCTTACTAGTGAATGCTTCTAAAATAAGAGCAGAGCAGAACTCACAGAGATGATGGACGAGCAGAGTCATATCGACCTGCTATGTGAAAAATAGCCCACATTACAAAATTTCACCCGCAAATAATGTTTGCACATTCTGAAAAGGCTTGGAAGGTAAAACATGCATTAGAAAATAACTCTGTGTGTGCGCGTGCACACACAATGTACTATAACTTTGTTTTGCCTCATGTGAGATCAGTAGAAACAGTAGCATTAATCGCTGTCATTTATAGCAAATGGCTATTAGTTCAGCTGCACTGAGTAATAAACTGCATATTCCCGTCTGCCCATCCAGCAGCTCCAGTGAGCATGCTGAGGCTCTAAGCCATGTGTAGGCAAACTAAGGCCCGGGGGCCAGATCCGGCCCAATCGCCTTCTAAATCCGGCCCACGGACGGTCCGGGAATCAGTGTGTTTTTACTTGAGTAGAATGTGTCCTTTTACTTAAAATGCATTTCTGGGTTATTTGTGGGGCCTGCCTGGTGTTTTTACATGAGTAGAATGTGTGTTTAAAATGCATCTATGGGCTATTTTTCCCCAAAATGTAATCTGGCCCCCCACAAGGTCTGAGGGACAGTGGACCGGCCCCCTACTGAAAAAGTTTGCTGCCTGCTCTAAGCTCTGTGCAAGCCCTTTCCCATTTTTTCCAGTATTGGGGAACAATCCAGACATTTTGCCCATGAAGCATTTTCTGACACTGAAGAGCAAGACTCACACAGCTGCACTGGAGCCCTGTTTGACTTTGGATCACAGCCATACCACACGAAAACAATACACTGTAGATGCATAAGCAGACGGTTGTAAACAATAATGAGATTCACATAATCATTTATTTATTTACTTACTTATTTAGCTAAAACTTTCTCAGTCTGAAAATGTGAGCCATGGCTTATGCCCTACCACATAAGAAAAGAGAGGAGGGAATGATTATTTTCTTACTACAGTATAACCACACCATAAAACTTTTGGTTTTCCTCTTGTAGAAAATTATATTGCCCTGTTTTCTTGTGTTTGAGCCACCATTTGCAGTATCTATATACTAATATTCCATCATGGATGTGAGGGACAAGGGATACAGGGAAGTCCCTCCCATCTTAAGTTCCAGCCCATCCCCAAGCGCTGGAGAGAGTAAGGAGAGCTCTGCCTCCAGCGGAGAGTCAGGAAGTGGTGTCCGAGGCTCAGGCAAGGTTGTGGAGCCCAGGCCGCAGGTGGGACAGGAAGTTGGACGCACGGGGGGGAGGCCAATCCCCCCAACTCCCGAATTGCGACGCAAACGTAGGGGGAAGAGGTTGGGTCTGCCAAAGCTGTGGTGCTGGAAGAAAACGCGCCAATCGCCATTCGGGAGTTCTGACACCTCACCTTAAGGATGCATTTTTACTGCTCTGAACACTGTAAATAATCAGCACTTAATAAAAGCCTTAAAAGACCATGCTGGAGTCGTTACTCTAGAGTAGCCATACCAGGCCCTCTGACAATAGCATTCCAATAAAAAAGAAACTCAAAATAAAATCAGTCAAAACAACAATTTAAACCACAAACCAACAATTTTAAAACAAACAAACAAACCCAGCAGGTTAAACAAGGGCATACCATTAATTTTTCAAAATTGCCAGGTAAAAAAAAACAAAATAACAAAATAAGGGTGCATTTACTCTCCTCCAAATGGGAAGAACTATGCCAACCTGACCTCAAGAGGGAAGGAATTGCCCAGCTTAGAAGCCACTGCAGACAAGATCCTGTTCCTCATTTAAAACAGTATAAAGATCTATAGCGCTACCAGAACACAGAACAACAAAAAACATACAAGGTGAATCCAAATCTAAATTGGATCATAACTTTGGTTAATTATCTTTAACCAACTGTCCATCAGCTGTTTCAGTCCCCCATTATTAACTCAACCTGCTAATTTCAGGAAGAGATCATCCTTCATTCTATCTTGCCCTAGGGAGGGACTTGTAGTTCTGGTCCGTGCCAGTTTTACACATTTTCATCCACAAATCCATTCCATCCCATTTTCACATTTAACTAATGTCCCAAGAGGGAGGGATTTGAACAAACAACTAGAATAAGAATCAGGTAGGCTATTCCTACCTGGAGGGAAGGGGGGGGGAGCCTGAATAGCACTCCATTCTTAGGAATAAGCAAAAAATGTTAATTCCTGGAGCTGTGTTTGTGAACCAGGAAGACATAATGAGACTCTCCAGCCCTTTATTATCACAATATTTTTGAGAACCCAGATACAGAAAACAAAATGTAATGTGGCACTCTGAACATATGCAGTTGACACTTGCATTTTAATGAACAGATACCATTTAGCCACAGACAATGGTATTTCCTATCACTAATACATATGCTTTAGTTTTTTATTGCTGCATAAAAATTCAATGATAGAACAGCTACATGGGGGGGGGGGATCACCAAAATCAATAACTGAGATAGGCATCTCTGAGCAATAAATTGTAAATCTGCAATAAATGATTAATTACCCACAGCTGCATTCCCAGTTTGGGAAAATGGAAAATATATTTATCTTGCCCCAAGACCATATGGAAGACTGTCCCCATAGATTCTGTATCCTGTAGTGGCATAACATCTGCTGTGCATAGCAACACTTATCTGATGTAATAAGGCCTTCTGTTCTCTGGCATTCTGAGTCATAAAACATTCATTTTTCACCAGCCATAGGTTCATCACACAGTCCATTCAAGGTGGGTTGAAAACAATTAGAATTTCAGCACATATAATCATAATGAACACACGTTTGGCAGATTTATGATTACAGGGTGGCCTTTGAACTCCAAGGTGTTTGGAGAGGAGGGATAATTGCTGCAGAAAAACAGAGGTCTAGCGCCTCAGTGGCTGCTTAGCTCCAAAGAACTTTTTTTCCTAACAAAAGTGGATGTCAGAATTTTGTGACACATATTTGCAAGAAATGTTCGGTTCAACTTGAGGGATGCAGTGTCTCAAGAAGTTCACACTATTATAAAACTTTTGGCCACGATTGTAAGGCAAGCTAGCCAAAATATTCATTATATAATCATAGAATTGTAGAGCTGGAAGGAATCACAAGGGTCTTCTGATCCAACCTCCTGCAATGCAGGAATCTTTTTCGCTCAGCATGGGGCTCGAACCCACAACCCTGAGATTAAGAGTCTCAAGCTCTACCAACTGAGCTATCCCACATAGTTCACATGCTTCACGATGCCTTGACTACCCTTCCTCTGGGGCCTAATGGATACACCACGAGGAGCCTTCCCCGAACGTAGTGCCACAAAGTACATTTGGATGCAAGGACAATGAAACAGGTGGTGATGGAAATCATTACAGTGGACGCCCGGGTTGCGAACGTGATCCGTGCGGGAGGCACGTTCGCAACCCACGTCTGCACGTCTGTGCATGTGCGGGTCGCGATTTGGCACTTCTGCACATGTGTGTGCGCCGAAACCCAGAAGTAACCTGTTCCGGTACTTTTGGATGCGGTGCGGAGCACAACCCAAAAAGACTGTAACCCGAGGTATGACTGTAATTGGAGCAGTATGACACTGTGAGTCACTGAAAATTGAGGTCTCCAAAGGTGTTTGGACCCAAGTCGTAAAGAGCTTGGAAGTTGGAATTTCTGCAAAAGTAAAAGTGAAATGGTGAGCTGTGCACAGACTCCAGTGTCTGCACTGGAGTATTTCTAAGGGTAGAATCAGGTCAACTGAATGTCTATGACTTGACTGCTGTTTGATTTTCAATGACACAACCAAAAAACCCTTTTGAGGGTAGCAGTAGGACATTAAGTTACAGAGAGAGAGGGAGAGAGTTCATTTCAGAAAGTCAAGTGCTGGCCCCAGTTTCAGGATAAATGCCAAGGAGAACTGTTCAGTCTGGTGAAAAGTATTCACACATACTCATATTAACATTGCATGGTGAGCCAGAAATAAAGGATTACGATGGTTTAGAATTTAATGCTGCTGTTGTGAAACAGTGATGAACTAACTTAGTGGTGGCGATCTCATTGTAAATTAGCCCAAGTCTTTGTCTTCATTTCCATTGTTCTAAATTGGTGCTTTAAATACTTGACCATTATTGCAAAATATTATTGCAAAATATTGGATGGGTCCACTGATAATCATATGGGAGGTTATGTGAGGAGAGAGCACATGGCCCTTTTTCCGAAGATAATCAACAGGATCAATTAACAGTGCAAAAGGAAGCTTTAAAAAGATTATATAACATAGGGATAAAGTTTCAAGGGGGGTATATAATGTATTGTATATGAGAAACAGTATGTGGTCACATAATTAAAGACAAAGTGAATATGTGAACGAGGTCGATATTAATTGAAGTCAAGCCTGACTTTGTATGTTTAGCTGTGGACCATGTAGTCTAATTTACAGGATAAAATAACTCCTGCAGTGGAAAAATATATATTAGACAGTACTGTACTCGCAGTTACCAGAATGTCTGGTCACTTAACAGACAAAAAGAAAACACCACATTCACTACTGGAATTACAAGTGAATATAGTTTTAAAGAGGTGTGGAGTACTAAATACCTTACTTCAGCCATACAACTTGCTACAGTCCACTCCTCTGTCATGTGCATATAATAGGGCTGGCCTACCTTACAGGGTTATGTTAAGAGTTGCTGAAACAATGAATATAAAGCTTTTCAAACACTCAAACCAAGTTCCATGTTTAATTATTTTAAAAACAAACTAAAACCATAGCTGCCAAGTTTTCAATTTCTCACGAGGAAGCCTATTCAGCATAAGGGAATTTCCCTTAAAAAAAGGGAGAACTTGGCAGCTATGCTAAAACACATCTACCCTCAAAGGGTTTGGAGGGAGTGGGCAATCCTGTTAGTCTAGACTGGCCACAACCTTCAGAAGCAACTCTGCTTCCTTGTGCTATCTCATTGTGAATTTTGCTCCAGATACAACATTGTCACTACAGCAAAAATCCGGCCATTATAGAGTAAGCAAAACAAATGATAAACACACCATAAAATATTTTATTCTGGTTCTTCCAAACAGGGACAATATATACACTCACTGTATGTAAAACATGCTAGAAGAAATCAATGAACTCAAACCACATTATTACAATAAATACAATCCCCCCCACTTCTCCCCCCCCCTTTTAACAGAAGTGCAGTAGGATAATAGGCCATTAGGCCAAACCACCTAGAGAGTTTACAGAATACGCTTGAAGATTTTCAAAGAGGATATCCTCTTTAGGGTGGAGCAGGGACTGGATATCCCACACTGGATCTCTTCCAATTTCATGACTGTATAATAACTCTCAGCTTGCAAGGATTGGCAATTTACAGCCTGCAAGATTTCTTGTAATCAGAGGTCTGAGAAGGAAACATGCAAGACACACACATTTAGTGCATGAGAACAGATGCAAACACTGAGCAAGGTTCAGGCTTTTCATGGCTTTATGTACTATCTCAGCTATTTGGATTGGGAAAGTTACTTGTCCGAAAGTCTTTTCCAAGTCAAGTGTCCTTACGTAAATTTCATTATTCCAGCCCATTCACTTGAATGCAAAACAAACACAATGCAAATGGGGGGAAATGATCAATTATGTATCATTTGCAAACTGAAAGCAACAACAACAGTGAATACTAATTATATTCACTGGATTTATTTCCATTCTGGACCTTGATGAATAAGCAAAAAAATGGCAATTCCCATTTCCATTGGAATTCTCTGATGTTTCTAGTATGAAGTCAGGCACTTACGCAGAGGTGTGAGTTATTTTAACTAGCAAGCTATCTGCTGAGTCAAATTCAGATAAAATTTCTTCCCTAGTTAACATAAATGACAGTTGGATGACCTTCGAAGTCCACTTGCTATTCATCAATGAACATTTCATACAACTGAAGCCCCTTTTTAGAAGCAAACCATTCTTCTGGTAAGTAAGGGGGGAAATGGAAGGTTCTGGAGAAGTGCAAAAATTGGTCCATCTCTGAGGCAAGCATCAATTTGGGCAGTGACCTCCATTGCATGATACCATGGTATTGAAAAGGAGAGAACCAATGTTGAAGACATTTTCAAAATGTGGTGGGCCCCTGAATCTTCTTCTGTACCCTTGAGACTTTTGTCTCTCCTTTTGCACAGTTATCAAAGACGCTATGGGATCGTTGTTTTAACTAGGCCAGGATGATGTGGAACTGGTGGAATAATTTATAGTAATAATAATAACAATAATTTATTATTTATACCCCACTCATCTGGCCGGGTTCCCCCAGCCACTCTGGGCGGCTTCCAACCAAATATTAAAATATAGAAATCCATCAAACATTAAAAGCTTCCCTATAGGTTTGCTAGGCCAGCCCACAACTTCCCACCTTCAAAAAGCTTCTATTCAGAACCTCCTTCATATACAGCAATCAACTGAGTGATGAGAATCCACTATTATATTTGCCTTTGAATACAGTAGTTACATTTAAAGGGGTATTTCAAATTGTACAATCGCTACTCATAGCAAGGAGATACATTGTGCACTATTGCACAAGCAACAAAATGTTTTTGAGAATGAAAAACTTGGTTTGAAATAGACACATGAGTTATCGGGTTCAACTATCTAAAGGGCTGTCACATGAAAGATGGAGAAAGCTGGTTTTCTCCTGCTCTAGAGGGTAGGACTCGAATCAATGGCTTCAAGTTACAATATTCGAAACTTTTTTACTGTAAGAGTGGAACAGTCCCTCGGCAAGTTGTGGACTCTCCTTCATTGGTTATAAAGCAGAGACTGCCGTGAATGCTTTAGTTGAGATTCCTGCATTGCAGGGGTTTGGACTAGGTGACCCTCGGAGTCCATTTCAACTCTACAACTCTGTGATTCTACGGCTCTAAATCAAAAACTTCCTGCCAAAAACACACTCAAAAGGCTTTTGTGCACCGAGTAGGATTGTTTATTCCTTTCCTTTATACAGGAAATATAATCAGTATTTTTGAAGCTGAAAAGTATTTACTTAATCTACAGCTAACACAAAATATGTCTGCTGTGATAAAAGAAAAGAGTGCTGTGCGTCTTAACAGAAACAGCTCATTCAACTTTAATTGAAAACTAAAGATATATAAATCTTACAAATTCTATTTCATTACTTCTTTCTGTTCCTAGTCCAAACCATTTGGGTTATGAACATCAGCCGAACAAAGAGGGGTGGGCAGAGAAAATGCAGCAACTTAGTGGTATCAGCCTTCCTTACTAGAGTATTCGTATTTTAAAGGTGTTCATTGGGCATTTTAAAGTCACTCATCTTATTTTCTGCACATTTAGTCCTGAGTACTCATTTCCACTCCAGCAAGATAAGTGTCTTATATTTTATTATTATCCATCTTTTAGACTTTTAAAATTTAGAGTCCTCACTACATTAAGTAGTTCTACTAGCTTCAAGTGGGATGTGTCCCAAAAACAGATAGACACCCTTTTTCCAGACTTTGAAATGGAAAAAAGTCAAAATTCCCAGAAGCTAGTCAACTGAGGTTCTAAAAATATGGCAGCTCCTTTAAAACAGGCAAGTAGCATTGGGTAGTAGTATCGCAGTAAGTAACACTATGGCAGGTCTGGCAGCTAAATATTGCATATTTGTCTCCTACCCCCTCAAAAAATGGAATAAGCATGTTGGGCTCCTTTAAGAGGAAGGGCAGGATATAAGAAATAAAACGCAAATGTGAAATATATTCCAGCTCGGCCCACTCTTGCTGCCATCATTTGGGATCTGGAATAGTCCGCCTGGAGGAAGGCCAACACAGCTCAACTGGGAGACAACCTGATATATTTGGAATGCTGCCATTATTGCAACATATACAGTATAAGGAAAGGTTTATTAATATTTTGGTGGGTTTTCAAGCAAAAGTATTGAAATTATTATTAATTCCGCAATGAAAACTCAGGCACAAAGCCACACAAAACGCAAGTGTAGATTTCACGGTGAATTTTTCAGCTGCTGTGCAAGCCTGACTTTGGACTTTGCAGCTGAAAAGGGAACAACAGTTCAGACTTGCCCTCCGCCATGCTTCAGGGGAGTTGTTTTACACACACACACACACACACACACACACACACACACACACACTGCAAACATTTGAGCATTTATTCACAAAGCAAAACCTACCAAAAATGCAAAACTGCTCTGGTAATTGAGGGCAGGCATCTTGGCACCATCATGGGGGCATTCAATCAGTACCATGTGTGTTCCTAGACGTGGGAATCACCAATCCACAATGCCTCTGTCTCCCCCAGGTTCAAGGTCAGCACAAGCTTTTGTGGACCCAAGCCAGACGCAAGGATGACAGATGCTTAAAGCAGAAACCTGTGGGTGTCATGCCACATGGGAGGCTGTTTCTGTGAGATGGTCTCCAACTCATCTCACATGCAAACACAGCCCCGTCCACACACCTTTTTTTCTGGAATGTGAGAGTCTTATGCTGGTGCAGTTCATTCAGACCAAACCATTTATTTATTCGTGCATTTACAGAAATTGCATCCTGACCTTGCAAGCTGCGGTAAGAGCTGTTCAACAATAAAATGGATTACCTCATAAAGTGGTGGGCTCTCCTTCATTGAAGGTTTTTAAACAGAGCTTTGGTGGCCATGTGTCCGGAATTATCCAGGATAGCTCAGCTGGTAGAGCATGAGACTCTTAATCTCAAGAATCATGGGTTTGAGCTCCATGTTGGACAAAAGATTCCTGCAATACTGCAAGGTGTTGGACTTGATGACCCTCGTGGCCCCTTCCAACTCCATGATTCTATGAAAATTACTGCATTGTAAGGGGTTGGACTAGATGGCCCTTGTGGTCCCTTCCAACCCTACATTTTTATGAATCTAAGTATTTATACTCCCGCAGTAACTACAGTTTGTCACATGGAATGACGAACCGCTTTGTTTGCGTGCTCTCCCCGCAAGCAGCTAGCCCACCGCTGACATTTCTCCATTTCTACAATGCACGGAATTCTTCTCATCTTCACTTAGTATAATCGCTACCTATGGAAACATATAAAATGATAGAACAGAACAGAACAAAACAAAAACACTGAAATTGTTTCAGGGTAATTGTAGGGCTGTAAAGTGACCGGCAAGTCATTGAATGAACAAAATGTTTCCTTCTGCCTGTCCTCGCGGGCAAAATAAGACGGTCCTAGGCCGAAGTGAAAAAGGAAAAATGCAAAGCCTTCATAAAAGCAAACTGATCCTGCTGGCTAGCTGTTGTGAACCCCTGGGCTCATCTGCCTAAGCTACTGATGTCACCTTACCGCTCTCCTCAGCCACTCAGCGGGAGCCTGTTGCTATATTTTTCTCCAGCGCAGCTAAATAATTCATCAGGGCACGGTGCTTTGTGAGCAGGCCAGATTGCAGGCATCAGGCCAACACCAAGGTCGCCATGGAGACAGGCAAGCGCCAGCCTCCTCCTATCCTGCCCTGACAACGCGAGGCACGCAGACTATAATTGCACAGCCATACCGTATATACAGGTTACCAAGATGAATGGATCTTCTTCTTTTAATCTAAATGAGATGCGCAATATGCAACAGGGTCTCCACTGCTTCCTTTCCAAGGACTTTGCACCTGCTCCAAACAATTTGGGAAGCACTGTTTTGGAACTGTTTTGTGGGAGACTTAGGCAGCCACCCTGACTTACTTGGGAGCAAACGCCGTTGAATTCAGCAGGGCTCCTTTCTGACTAGATACCTATGGGACTGTACTGTTAACGGCCCTCCGGGAAAGGCCTTTTTGCACAGGGACCTCAGAACAATATTCCAGAACAAAACGGGTCAAACCATCATAAAGAATAGCCAAGCAGGGGAAGCATTTAAAATTCCTAGGCTAAATAAATATTCCTGTGTTGTTGTTTAGTCGTTTAGTCGTGTGCGACTCTTCGTGACCCCCATGGACCATAGCACGCCAGGCACTCCTGTCTTCCACTGCCTCCCGCAGTTTGGTCAAACTCATGTTCGTAGCTTCGAGAACACTGTCCAACCATCTTGTCCTCTGTTGTCCCCTTCTCCTAGTGCCCTCAATCTTTCCCAACATCAGGGTCTTTTCCAGGGAGTCTTCTCTTCTCATGAGGTGGCCAAAGTATTGGAGCCTCAGCTTCACGATCTGTCCTTCCAGTGAGCACTCAGGGCTGATTTCCTTAAGAATGGATAGGTTTGATCTTCTTGCAGCCCATGGGACTCTCAAGAGTCTCCTCCAGCACCATAATTCAAAAGCATCAATTCTTCGGCGATCAGCCTTCTTTATTCCTAGTATATTCCTAGTACTGATTAAATACTAGGCACAAGTTTCTAGATAAGGTGCTGAGATGCTGAGGCACACATGCGGCCTGGGATTTTTCTACATATCCCTTACATAATTCACTACTAAGAATTAGAAAAAGGAAGCAAATGTGACAGGAGCCTGCATATAGATTTTCAGCTGCCCTGAGGGAAATATCTGCATCTTTTAATCACCAATTGCCTAGCATGATGGCTTCTTCTTTTCGATGAGTTGGGTGGGTGCAGGGGACAGAGAAGAAAATGGTAATTCAACTGGGCTGCAACACAACCTATGTAGCTGTAAATAAACAAAAAGCATAAAACCACTGGGTAAGATCAATGGTGGAACACATGCTTTCATTGCCAAAATACCTCAGATTCAATTCCTAACAAGGCTCAGAAAGATTCTTGCCTGAAATGCTGGAGAGCCACTACCAATATTGAGCTAGATGGAGCAACAGATGGACTTCTGTAAGGTTACTTTATTTATAATCACTAAAAGAAACACCATGGTGCATCTGTAGCAGCACAGCTGGACACTTTCATCTGCCCCAGCTGCAACAAAACATGTCACTCTCGTATTGGTCTCTAAAGCCACAGCAGACGCTGCAACTTCCAACAGTTTGACTTCACTCCTAAAGGTGTACTCCTCCACTGTCAGCGAGACAGAAGGATGCCAACGGCAACTGTTTTCAGTATTCCAGGTGAATGTCACCGACGTGCATTATAATGGATCTGTTTATGTTACTGAATTCAATGAAGAATCCTGAGACTGAAAAGTGGCTGCATGACTCTACAACCTGATTCCTGCTTTAGTATTAATTATAATCTGGGTCATAAGAGGTAAATTTACACACTATTAACAGCCCAGTGGATTACCTTACAACCAAGCATAGCCTATGTGCACTACTTTTTGTATTTATTTCTATCTTGCCTTTTCTCCTTACTGGGACTCTAGGAAGCTTATAAGATTGCACTGAGCATTGAGCTGCACATGAGTTTTTGGTTTCATGCAAGCAAGTAATCATGGTTAAACTTCTCTCCATCAGATCTTCAATATCCAAGTGACTTTAATAAGACTAGTATTATTGCAGGTGTTTAAAACTTGGGCTTCACTTTCCAGGAGGAGAAATTATTTGCAACACTGAAAATGGAAATTGCACCTGCAAATCTTCTGAAATTTGTACATTCGCCCTTCACTTTATTCCCCCAGAGGTTAAGAATGGATAGCATATAGAAGAATGGGTTCCCTCCCCTTCATATCTTTTGAAGCGCTGCTATAAATGTCTCTTCTGAAGTAGTCATGGTTGATTAAACTACAACTTAACTTTTTACCCTACAGTCTTTCTTCCCCTCAAGCGAGATATCATTTTCTTTACATGAAATTGCTTTCCAGGCATCTCTTGACAACCTCTACCGCCCTTATAAAGAAAATCTCAACTACATAGGCAGCGGCAGTCTTTAAGAAATTAAGCCAATATTTCTGTGCTTTTTTCGAGATGCTAATAAGTAGTTTCAATCACACTACCCTACAGCACTAGTAAGCAGATGACAGAAGCTGGGACCTTTGGTACAAATGCTCTGGCTGCTGCACAGAGATGGGATCTCTCTGCAGCCTTGTGCTCAACTCTCAAAGCACAACTTATTAATTATTTTCAGTCACTGAAAATTAGAATTGGCTCTCTGCACTCTGCTATTACATTTTACCTCTCTATGGTGTATACCAGGCATCCCCAAACTGCGGCTCTCCAGATGTTTTGGCCTACAACTCCCATGAGCCCTAGTTAACAGGAGCAGTGGTCAGGGATGATGGGAATCGTAGTCCAAAACATCTGGAGGGCCAAAGTTTGGGGATGCCTGCTGTATACGTAATGGTATCTGATACCAACAGTCAATGCTGGACAGTGACACTGACAAAACCCTTGTAGCTTTGCATGATACACAAACTTTTTCTTTAGCTATGGTATAAGAAAGGGTTTCCCCCTCCCCCCAGATTTGGACTCCTGGGTTAGGAAGCTCTTTTGTCTAAGATAGTCCATTTGTCCTTATCCCATTGCCGCTTCTAATAAATCAATTGCTGGCATGCCCAAAACGGCTTTAGGCAAGGCATTTAGCCTCACATCATTCCCCATGATCAATAATGGAGATAATACACTGAATTATCTCATGGTAAGATTTACAGTGGTTTACAAAACACTGTAAAAAAATGAGCAAGTTCTCTATAAATGCTAAGTGTTGTCATCTCATCCTGGATATAGCCTTTCTGCACCGTTGCCCTCGGGCAAGAGATACAGAACAATTAAATCAAGAATGAATAGATTAAAAAACAGTTTCTATCCAAGAGCTATAAGCATCTTAAATGATGTAACTAAATAATATGATCCCGGGGAGTTGTGATGGGTGTGTATGTATGTGTGGCTGTAATTGTGTTTTTGTTTTATTTTTTTATGGGATGGCATTCAATTTTGTTGTACTATGTACAATGACAATAAAGTTTATTCCATTCTATTCTATTCTATTCTATTCTATTCTATTCTATTCTATTCTACTCTACTCTACTCTACTCTATTCTATCCTATTCTACTAGTAATCACTGTAATGCCTTTCAATCAGAAGCTTTCTTCAAATTCCTAAGCTCTTCAAAATTACCAAAGCTTAAAATGTTTTGAAAAATTCAGTATAAAAAAACCCCAGCAGTATTAATATTGACGTCTGGTTGGCTTGTCTAACCATAAGAGTTTTTAGCAGGTGCCAAAAAGGGTATATGCAGTGGGAAACCCTCAATGTCTGTGGTGAAACATATAGTGTGTTTGATAATAAGAGCCTAGAGAAGCAGAGTCACACAACTCCTATGAAAAAGGAATCCTCACATATAATTATTTACTCTTGGGAAACAGCGCTCAGGAGAATCTTGAAATAGGGCAGCCAACTGAAGTTTTTCTCTTTATTGGTTTAGCATCATTGACACAGAACGTCATACCTCCAGCACTAAAAATTTTGCCAAAACAAATGGAAGCATCAACGAACTCAACTGATACAAAATCTGTCTAAAACCATTCCCCCAAAGCTGCTGCTTGCATCTTTTGAGGGTAGATTTGACAAAGGTAGGTAGCTGGGGCAAGGGAGTAAGGCTGCTGTGCTATATGCACTTACCTAGGTGTAAGCACCAATAAATGCAGTGGGTAGATATGCATAGGGTTGCGCTGAAAATTATCATCCCCCAGCACAAAGATCCTGATCTCATCTTGGGGAGGAGGGGAATAGATGATTAACTTTTTTTTTTTTTAAAGCCCACTATGTTAGTGCTCACTGATCTCCAGCATCACTTCAAGCTTGGCCCTCCATGGAGGATGTTCCAATGGCCCTATTAAGACTCTCAGTCTGAAAGCAAGATAGAAATGTAAGTAAACATAAATAAAATATAAGGCACTACACGGTTATTACTGGAAGAAGATGGTTCTGTTCAAACCATTTTTCTCTCCAGCAAAATCATGTCAGACCCTTATTTCTCGAAATGGGGAAATACACCTCACTTAAAACGCCATTGTTTCAGCAGTGTGAGTTTTCATTAAACCATCCTCATGAGTTGTAGCCAATGATAGCGCAGGAACAAAGGGCACTACCCGGTCACCTGCAGGCCAAACCTAGACCCCTAAGGGGCATTACTGACCCCTTATGTTTGCATACTCAAAATTCTCCATCTACTTTTCCTTTCCAGGAGCAAACATCTGGGGCAGTTGGAACAGGGTCAAGAAAGCAAAGGTTAAATAGAAAACCACAATGGTATCAGCAAAAGGGAAACCAGGACATTGCCTCTTTGAGTGCGCAGAAGTCTGGGCACTGGGATAGGAGAGGAATTTTATTAAGTTTGCATGTCAAGGTGAACCAACCTAATTATCACTTTCCAAAACAATGCAAGAACTGAAACACAGCCATCCTTAGAAATTCACATTTCTGCAAATTTCGCCATGCAGTTTTCCAGCCAGATACTACTGCATATACTGGAGTAAAGGCTTCATAAACATGCTATAACAACATTTAAAAGTTGCATTATTTTGCATTATTTTGAGAAGAACTGAGAAGCATTGAGAACTGTTTTGCAAAAATGTGTTGTTAGGCAAAATTGTACACAAATATGTCTATTAGGAGAAATCTGGATCAAAATGCAGGTGAATTTTCATGGTAAATTGGTGCGGAAATGAGGAGAAATGAACTTAGAAATGATAGAATGAGAAACCAAAACAGAGAGATATGCTTATACCCAGCTGTGTATGCCTTGGAAATTCAGACAAGAGTTTTTATTTGCTGGTTATTATGACTGACACATTATACATATCTTTCAGGATTTTTAATAATGCAGAAGGAAAATAAGGATGTATAGTGAAGCATTAGCAATAAAAAGGCAATGAATGTAATTACAAATGGGAACAAAGGGTGGTACATAAAATTTCAGCCCCAACCCTTCTGTCCTCAGTATAACAAAAGAAAATCAGAAACACTTTTAAATGCCCTTGATTGCAAAGCACTTATCAAGCACAGAAAAAGACCAAGCAAGTTCATGAACAGATTCAGACTTCAGAGGCATATTTACATTTCTTGCACATTACTGATCTAATGAACAAGAAAGAAACTGAACATTCATCTCAATTTCAAAAAGACGGTTGAATATTTTTCCACACAACATATTTCCCTTTACAAGGTCAGGCAGGGTGTGTGATACTGACAAAAAATTGTTCACACAAGGCTAGAATGAAGTTTACAGGAGGAAAAATGGCGACCAAAACAGAAACACAGTCCTGCAAGGATAGAAAAAGGCAGGGGTCAGCAAACCTTTTCAGCCGGGGGCCGGTCCACTGTCCCTCAGACCTTGTGGGGGGCCGGACTATATTTTGGGGAAAAAATAATGAACGAATTCCTATGCCCCACAAATAACCCAGAGGTGCATTTTAAATAAAAGGACACATTCTACTCATGTAAAAACATGCTGATTCTTGGACTGTCCGCGGGCCGGATTTAGAAGGCGATTGGGCCACATCCGGCCCCCAGGCCTTAGTTTGGGGGCTCCTGGAATAAGGCATTAATAAATGCCAAGCAACAGGCCTGACTGGGTTTTATTTCTGGGCTATTTTATTGCACCTCCCAGTTCCTGCTGGGGGGTGGAAATAAGCCACAATCTCTGCCTTAGTATTATGCCCAAACCAGAGGTCATGATTTATTTTGCTCCAATCAAGCAAGATCAGTAGGCCAAAAACAAACTGTGACTACAGATCATAGCTTTTCGGGAGTAAAACAAGCCATGATCCTGGTTCAGATGTAATGTTAATCCAGGGATCAGAGTTTGTTTTCCACAAGCATGAGCTGGGAAGAGTGGAATAGAGCAAAACAGGGGTAATTCAATCACGTGTGGTGAGCCATAGGTTATGACATGCAAAGGAAGTCAGCCAGAGCACAGCTGCAATCGTTCCTACCTATAAGGATCATGTGGCAATTCCCCACACTAGATGTTAAGGGTTGAATTTGCCCCAGGTACCTAGATTTTGGATGACCTAAATTATGGGCAAATATATAGATATCAAAGGAGTTGTTGGCGCGCTTAATGAGAGAATAAAGCACATCATCTCTGCAGCATACACCCGTTCTTGTTCCTACTGGCTGTTGAAAAAGTACTCTTCAGACTCAAACCTGTACTCTTCACATGGTGGTGTCAAATACGAGCATGCACCACAGGATGGTAAGCTTTGAGTTTGTTTTTGTTAGCTTTCGAATTTTCCCCCACCCCCAGAAGTCTTGCAAATTATACCATTGTAGATGGTAAGCTTTGAGTTTGTTGATCCTTAGCTTTTAAATTTCCCCCCCACCCCCAGAAGTCTTGCAAATTATACCATTGTAGTCTTGAAAAGTCAGCCCTCTGTAAAACAGCATGCAACAGCACTCAAAGGAAGCCCTTTGGCCTTTGAAAGCACCAACTTTTAATAGCAGCAGGAATAATGCACAAGGAGAACAAAGCAAAATATATTGATGCAGACAACAGACTGGAGCAGAGATGAGGCTGTCATTGAGTGGCCAGGAATTAATAACTGTGCCTAAAAGGATTCTCTCCTTTAAGTATTTATATTAGCTTTAGTAAAGAATCTTTTTGGATGCTTTGATGCTAACCATGGTTTATTGCCTCTACCCTGGTTAAGATCCCAACTGTACCTCCAAATCAGGGTTTAGTGTGTTATATGCTAAGTATATCAAGTACACCGCTTCTGTAGACACACCAGTGAAATCTTCTTGTCACTTTGCGATCAAAGAGCTGTGAAAACTGCCTGCAGTGCAACCCTCAGCATGTTTCCTCATAAATAAGTCCTACTGCCTTCAATGGAGCATAATTCCAGAAAAGTGTGATGAGTATTGCAGAGAGAATCAGCATTTGTTTTTCAGGCTAATAACAGAAATTATATACTGCTGCCTCAACCAGAGCTGTTCTTCACATTCAGGGTTCTAATATCCTGGGATTCATTCCATGGTTTGTTAGCAACTTGAATGGCTTCGGGTGCCCAAACTTTTTTCAAAGAGGGCCAGATTTGATGAAGTTGTTGAGCTTTTTTTTTAGGATTTTACCCCAGGACATATACTGCTATGGGGGCCAGATAAAATCAACTGGAGGGCCGGATTAGGCCTCCAAAACAGGCTTTGGACATGCCTGCTTTAAGTGCATAAGGCATCTTGTTTCAGTTGAAAGGGATAGGGAAAAAGAAAAAGAATGACTGAGCCCTTATGCCCTGAGGGGTGCTATTAGTTGTCCCCTGCATTGCAGATGCACACAGACCTCAATTAGAAGCTGGGCATTTGGTGTTCTTGGTCAGTGGAAGTTGGTCCAACAGGGCAAATGGGGAACTGCCCAGCAACTTCAGTCTGACCTCAGCTAATTCCCATCTGCCTACCTTCTTACTGGCTGTCAGCTTCCTCCTCCTCCTCCTCCTCCTCCTCCTCCTCCTCCTCCTCCTCAGTTTTGCCCTTGTAGAACTCAGCAGCGAGGAGGATGGGGGAAGAAGTAGAATGAGGTGACTCCATCTGTCTTTGTCTCTGGCTCCATCTGCTGTTGATTTCCATGGCTTTTGCCCCATCAGTCATCAGTCACTAATGGACACCAGCCATCAGTGTCACCAGTCCTATACACCGTGGAATACTCTTTTAGCAGAGATTTGACAGGCATCCTCATTACTAACTTTCAGATTTGTCTTGAAGACCTTTCCATGCCAACAGGCCTAATTTTCCGAAGATGAGCCTGACATTTTTACAATTATTTTGTATTGATGCTATGGTGTTTTATGCGTTCATTGCCATACATACATCACTGTGATATTTTATGAGTGGGCAGTTTATAAATATTTTAATAAATGAAATAGATAAAATAAATGGGCCTCCTTATTGACACTGATCCTAAATAATCCTGGCAAATATGCTGACAATTTATTAGAAACCAAATACTCACAAACTATTCCTGATATATAGCAGAAATCCAGCTCACCAAACATAACCACACTTGGGGAAAACAACAGTTGTATAAATGTGTAACTGGATGGAGCATTGCAACCACCCTTTTTAAGCAAAAAAAAAAATTAGCTGTTTGGATACAGGTAGCTAATATTAGAAATGCAGCGAATGCATGAAGTCTCTGTCTTCCATGCCATCTCTCCCTCTCCCACCAAAATAAAAGTTGGGAATACATTATAAAGGTCAACTGGAGATTGGATGCCTGGGGGGAACGGTAGGGACTGGAGAATGGAACAGAATGTGAATGAGGGAAGGAAATTCAGTTTCTGCTTGCCACAGTCCGCATCCCATTCCTGGAACAGTCTAAACAAGGGGAGTAACTCACTATGCACCCATTGAAGAATTGAGAAACCTGATGATCATCAACTCTGGTCCCAATTACCACAGTCCGTGGTGAGATACACCAAGGAATGGCTGTGTTCTAATGAGATGGTCAGAAAGAATCTCATGCTAAATGGGAGCCTTCAGTTCTACGTTTAAAGGTCAGTGGGGCAATCCCATGAGAAATTCTCCTGCACAACCTCCACTGACATGAATGGCCTTTTATTCCATGAAGGTTTGTGCCGGATGACCTCTCTGTGAATAGCCTCTCAGCTAATGACCTGTGAGGACAAGAAGAATTTCCCCCAGTTAGATCAGCACTGCTTTTCGACTCTGCCTTCTCCATCTTTCAGCATTTCCAGCACTGCTTCTAGAACACGTTCCTTATGACAGTGATGCCTATGACCTGCTACTTCATGTTTTCAGGGACTGAAAAAATCTGGATATAAGATCCAGGAACCTATTAAACTGAATCTTTATGTATTTAATGTGAAGTCTAATAGACCTCGGCTAATCTGTCAGTTCCTCTGCTCTTCTAAAAAGAGCCTCAAATAGTCCCCAAGCTGAAAAGTTATTAGTTCTTATAACAACTGAACAATTTATTAATTAGTCAGTAGAGAAACATTTGTCAAAATATTCAGAAAACAGATCTACTTGATTTTATTGGGGGCGGGGTGCTACTTTGCTAATGAAGCTCAAAACAATTAAGACCTTACAATTGTCCCCCTTATAAAATCCATCCAGCGAGTACCTTCCTTGTACAGATGGAGACTCAAAGGAAATATAGAAAGTGCTTTCAGCTGCTGAATCTCCCCTCTCCTTTACCAAAAAATATTAGAAGGTGCTTCTGCATGAAGGGAAAAGACTGGTATAAAAATACTGAAGACCTAATCCAAAGAGGCTGGATTTCCCTGGAATTCATCTAGAATCAGTGGTTTAGCATCCTTCAAAATGGTATGGAAAGAAGATGGGAAAGAGTCAAAGAATGAGTCAGAAACATACAGAACAAAAGTCCCATCTTGAAGAACTCAGAGTTAGGCTCTGCTGTGATGGCACAAAAAATACTGTGCCCACCAAATTCAGGATAGATCCATGGATTTGATTTTACTCAGGACTGACCTGACCAACCCATCCTTTTGATATGCAGTAAGCAGACCCAGGTGGTGTTGTGGGTTAAACCACTGAGCCTAGGGCTTGCTGATCAGAAGGTCAGCGGTTCGAATCCCTGTGACGGGGTGAGCTCCCGTTGCTTGGTCCCAGCTCCTGCCAACCTAGCAGTTCGAAAGCACGTCAAAATGCAAGTAGATAAATAGGAACCGCTACAGCGGGAAGGTAAACAGCGTTTCCGTGTGCTGCTCTGGTTCTCCAGAAGTGGCTTTGTCATGCTGGCCACATGACCTGGAAGCTATACGCCGGCTCCCTCGGCCAATAATGCAAGATGAGCGTGCAACCCCAGAGTCGGTCACGACTGGACCTAATGGTCAGGGGTCCCTTTACCTTTAAGCCTGCAACTTACGTGAGGGTTATGTTCCAGAAATAGCACCTAAAGTAAAAGTTACCTATAGTCAAAACACATTGGGTGCAATAGTATGCAGGCTGTTGGTCGAATTAACAGTAAACAAACAAAACAAACATTGGGTGCAATGGGGGCTGGGGTTGTAACAGTCTTTTTTTCTGGGACACCTGCTCCCTTTCCACCCCCTTTTTTATTTTTCACTTTTTTCCCCCTTGCCAATTATGTAAAACCCAATGTGTGGAAGTTAAAATGTGCATAAGTTGTGGACTTACTGTATTCTCCAACCCTCTTAACTGCTCTTTTCAGAGCCCAGTAACCCATGAGGGGTTCCCAACTATGAAGAACACCAAACAGTTTTTCATTTTGTACCTAAAAATTGGATCTGGCAAAAACTGTACAATTCAAAAGATCTTGATTCAACAACTGAAGTTGCAATCCTATGCAGACTTTCCTGGGAGTAAGACCTACTGAGCACGTCTCAGTAAATATTCATAGAATTGTGTTGTGAGCTAGGGATAGATGAAAAAGTCACTTCGGTTTTAAAGGCAAACTCACCCAATTCACACATTCTAAAGCAATGCACAAACCCAAACAGGGCTATCTTTTGGAATTCACATTTCTCTGAATATTGCAGTACTGTTCTCCTACTAAGTAATGTGTACAAAAATGCATATACTAGGGCACAGTGTATAATATTAGAGATAACTGCTTTGCAAAAAAGCATATTGGGCAAAATTGCATACAAAATATGCATATTAGGACAAATTCACACAAAAATGCTGATGAATTGTCATGAGGACTTTTTAAAAAAGCAAATCTGGAAATGTGAACTGAAGGAAAATGAGAAACCAAAATTGACAGATTTTCCATTCCTACTGAGAACCTTCCCATTCAATGTAGCATGAAATGTGTGCACTGAAGATATGAATAATTACAAAAGGGCTTTGGTTTCTGCTGTGTGTGAAACAGCAGTGACCAAAGTTTCCTATTTGCTTTTTTACCTTTATTTCCTTTCAAGGCCAATAGTAGAACTGCAGGCACTTCACAAATGCCCCCTTTCCTCCTCCGTCTACATGGCTTCAGACCAGAAACCAAAAGCAACCTACCCATACCAGTCTAAATCTGGATAGATATAGAGATAGATAGATGTATGAAATCTGTGCTGGAAAACAGCTCACAAGCAAGTCCTTTAGAAAAACCAGCATTGCCTTTTCCCCTGAGCAAGAGCACAATGGTTCAGACCTCTCGCGGGAATCAAATGGTAGCGTGCGGTTTAGCTACACAACTACTGTAGCAGTTAAAAAGAAAGAAACAATTTTGTACTTTAACAGTAATTCTCGTGTCAAAATCAGTTCCAAACTCCTCTCACTTGCAATGGCAGCAAGCTGATTTTGCCAAGTGCCTCTTCTGCACTGCAACCCTCAGAAACCTTGAGAATGAAAAATAGATTTAAAATCTTTGAAGGACCCATCTGTTTTTGGATTGCATGGGAAGCTATCTTATACTGTGTCAGACTGTTGGGATGCAGTATAATTCAGCACTGTCTGTATTGACTGGTAGTCACCCTTCACACCCAGGTGGCGCTGTGGTTAAACCACTGAGCCTAGGGCTTGCTGATCAGAAGGTTGGCGGTTCGAATCCCTGTGAAGGGGTGAGCTCCCGTTGCTTGGTCCCAGCTCCTGCCAACCTAGCAGTTCGAAAGCACGTCAAAATGCAAGTAGATAAATAGGAACCGCTACAGCGGGAAGGTAAACGGCGTTTCCATGTGCTGCTCTGGTTTGCCAGAAGCAGCTTTGTCATGCTGGCCACATGACCTGGAAGCTATATGCCGGCTCCCTCGGCCAATAATGCGAGATGAGCGCGCAACCCCAGAGTCGGTCACGACTGGACCTAATGGTCAGGGGTCCCTTTACCTTTACCTTTTACACCCTTCACAAATGGTGTTTTTTTTGTTGTTGTTGTTTTGCCAATCCCAGCCCTACATGGAGTTGCTAGGGAATTAACTTGGGACTTTCTGTACATAAACTCTGAGCTCCAACTCTGAGCCACAGCTCTTCCCCAATACTTGGAGGAAGAGTTGACTATACGGACATAAGCCTGAAGAAATTAAGTCTTAAGGTATACATACACCTGTCATATTACCCATCACTAAAACTCAGCCAAGGTCTGGAAACAAACAAAGAAATGATTTGGCGTAAACACAGAAATCATTACTACATAATTAGTGAAGTAGCAGTTCTAAATGTTACTACTAGCATTAATGCTGAAATGTGAATTCTTTGAAGATGGGAATCCTTAAATACCATCACCCGTATGTTAAAATATGCTTACAATGAATGACAATAAGCAGCAGTGTGGTGTGAATGGTTGCCAAGCAACCAAATAAGTGAAATAAACACCATCAAAATAGCATACAACCTCCGTTCAAAAGATAAAGCTCTTGGCACAATGATTTCTTATGAGCCACCCAGTGAACATATGTTATTGGGGATGGGGGCTGTACAGTATTTTTTAATGTAAATTTTCCTAAAGTAATGTTATCTGGAGATGTTGTCAAAGGTCTACATTTCTGCAAAAAGATAGTTGTGGACCCACGTGCTGTGAGCCCCCAACCTCAGACCATGCATATATCTGAACAGCCTCTCGTGACAATGATCTATGTTTCAAATAGGCCACAACTTTACTGATTACAGATGGCTTTGGCATTGGGCATAACCTGGTCAGGGCCGTCTTAGCCACAGGTGCTAGGGGTGTGGGGCACCCGGGCACCAGGCTCTCAGGGATGCCGGCTGAGAGTCGGGGGCCCGAGAGTTGAGTCCGGGAAAGAGCCTGCCCATTGGTTGGAGCGCTGCGACGGGCTTTTCTGCTGTGGGCAGCTCTGTGCTGCGAATTTGGGGGCAACTGAGCCAGTGAGACACTGAGGGGGCTGGCCGGCTCTGCCCTCCTGCACCTGGGACTGGGCAACCTGGGGGGGGGGCACCGGGTGGATCTTTGCACCCTGGTGCCACATATGCTTAAGACAGCCCTGAACCTGGTTAATCCAGCCAGCCTGCTGGAAGATTTCCATGGGGCTGAGTCAATGGCAAGGAAATATTATGACATACATCAAATTGGTAAGACACCCCAAAATTGCCTTTGGAGGAGTGCTATGGCCTTAGCCCCAACTGGGCATCCAGATAGGAGTGTCCCCTCCAGGATCCCTTTAATAGGATACCCCATTCTGTTCAAGGGGCAGTCAGAGTCTTACAACCTCCCCTCCAACTGTGACTAAGAGGCTTATCCGCTCAAGTTTCTATAAGGAAGGCCAAACCCCCAGGACGGCAAACAGACCTGATGAACAACTTACCTCCTGGCCCCAAATACGATCATGATCACAGGGTCCAGGTCAGTTCCTTCATCTCACTCAGAAGTGTCAACAAGTATATAGATAAGGTTGATCCAGTTGACATCATATACTTAAGCTTTCAAAACACTTTCGACAAGATACTTATTAGGGTTCTTTAAGGGTGTCAACAAGCATATCAACATAAGTGATTTGGCTGACATAGCATACTTGGAATTTCAAAAAGCTTTCAACAAATTATCTCACCAAAGTCTGAGTAATCTGAGCAGTCATGGAATAAGAGGCATTGCAAAAGGAAACACAGAGTAGGAATAGGTGGACAGTTCTCCGAATGGAGAGATGTAAGGAAGGGGAGTTCCCCAATGATTCATATAGGGATCTATGCTTTTTAACTTGTTCAGAAATGATCTACAGTTGGGGTGAGCAGTGAGGTGGCCAAGTTTGCTGGTGGTGCTAAATTGTTCAGAGTCCTTAAAACAATAAGACTGTGAAGAACTCCAAAAGGATCTCTCAAATTGAGTGAATGGGCAGTAAAATGGCAAGGAAGTGAAAAAAGGATGCACATTGGAGCCAAAAATCATTTCACATACATGCTTATGGGGTCTGAACAGAGAAGAAAGTGACCAGGAATAAGACTTTGGGGTCCTAGTGGATAGCATGAGTGTTTCAGTCCAAAGTGAGGGAGTTGTGAAAAAGGCAAATTCCATGCTAGGGATCATTAGGAAAGGAAGTGAAAATAAAATTGCACAACACTATTATACAAAGAATGTTGAGACTAGACTTGGAATACTGTGTACAGTTCCAACCATCTCCCCTCAAAAAGACTATTGTAGAGATGGAAAATGTTCAAAAAAAGGGCAACCAAAACGATCAATGGGCTAGCACAAGACCCTTAGGAGAAAAGTTCAGGGCTTTTTACTTTAAGGAAAAGCAAATAAGAGGATGGGAAACTGGTCAGAGGAAAGCTCCTTCCTTCTATCATACCAGTACAATTCATGGACAGCCAACAAAGAAAGCTAAATGTTGGACAATTCAGGACAGATAAAAAAAGTACTTTTCAACTACACTGTGCAAACTTAACTACATCATGGATAGGGAGAGTTGAGCCCCTGGTCAAGAAGAACAATGTTGCAGGACCAGAGTCAAGAAACCATTTTGGAAACCAGCTTCAACCTCACAATTTGCGAATAGATGCCAATAACGACCACAGTTCATTCTACCAGGCATTACTACCATCTGAGGGTGGGATGCATGAAGATGAGCAATATGAAGACAGTTTATATGCTCTAAAATTCATTAAAAAACAGGATATTCTTCACTTCTTCTTTTGAGTTTCTTGGGGTGGTTTTTAATAAGCTCTCATTACAATACTTCAGCATCCCAACGTCCTAATAATAACACACCAAAAAGTGAAGAGGGCTGTTGCTAACCCAATTTCTCCATACTTATTCCTAACAGAAATAGTTGCTCAAAAGCGCACACATAACTTTCAGACTTTTACTTGGAATTACAGTCATACCTCAGGTTGCGAATGCTG